>NW_020955198.1:943623-1232003 GCF_003031625.1 Empidonax traillii
GCAGCGCGCCGTCTGCATGCTGAGCAACACCACGGCCATCGCCGAGGCCTGGGCTCGCCTGGACCACAAGTTCGACCTGATGTACGCCAAGCGCGCCTTTGTGCACTGGTACGTGGGCGAGGGCATGGAGGAAGGCGAGTTCTCTGAGGCACGGGAAGACATGGCCGCTCTGGAGAAGGATTACGAGGAGGTGGGCCTGGACTCCTACGAGGATGAAGAGGAGGGTGAGGAGTAGAAAAGCCTCAACCAAAAAGGACCATGCTCCTTCCCAGTGTTACCTGCAGAAACCCTTTGCAATAAACCATTTCAGAGCCTCTGTGTCTCCCACTATCCCCCCAGCTGTATCAGTTTCTTGCCAGGTCAGGTGTGTGGTGACTGCTTCAGCCCTGGTACTGGTGCTGCTATGCTTCCTCCCAGCGCTCTGCTCCAGCTCCGGCTTGCTTCCCATGTAGGTAATAGCCCTGGGGTCCAGTCCCTGGGGCTGTGGCACACATCCCAGCCCCGTCACTGCTCCAGTCAGTGGTGGGTACCGCTTCCTCATGTGATGTATGGCCCCATGTTGTACCCTGGAGCTCAGGGGAGCAGAATAATCTGAGCAGGAAAAGTTTGGCAGCTGCTGGGTCTTCTCTCCATGTGCAGCCTGAGGATAGGCAGGCACATCTGGAAGGATAGTGCTTGGAGCAGTGGGAGCAGTCTGGTACCCCTGTCCCTGTGGCCACAACGCAGGGCAAAGGGCATGCCCGGCTCTCTGGTGCAGTGGGTGCACCCTGCAAGGGCACCTGGCATGGCTCAAACCCCTGCAGCTGCTGTACTGGTGTGTGGTGAGAGGATTAAAGGAGGGGAATGCTCCCTGTGAAACTGCTTGTCTGCATCTCTTTTTTTTTTTTAGCACCCCTCTGTGGACAGCCCAGTTGCTGTGTGTCCCAGTGAGCCCCTCCAGCCAAGGCAGCCTGCTGGACTGGGAGTTTCCCAGCACTGGGGTGGTTGTGCTGTCCCCAGGCTCTGCTCACCCCCCACCCCAGAGCAGAGCTGCTGCTCCTGCCTCCCAAGGTCTGGCAGCTTCCCAGTCTCCCCCTCCCTCTCCCTGGGCAGCAGAGAAGTTTGGCCTGTACCCCTGCCACCCCCCTTCTGCCTGTGCTGAGCCCTGTCCTGCAGTGCCCAGCCCCAGAGGCTCTAACAGCAGTGCCTGGCTCCAGCTGTAGAGTTGTGTTAGCTCCTGTCAGGACCGTGCTGGGGCCAGGGATTAACTTTCCCTGCTTACTGCTAATGCTCTGTCTATGCCTCCCTGGCTGGCCTCTGCTGCCCTTCCCCTCCAGTAACGCTTGGCTGCTTAACCCAGACAGTGTGCCCTGCTCTCCCCTGATCTGGCAGGATCCCTCCCCACAGACAGCGACACAGCCACACCTCCGCAAGAATGTATTTTACTTCAAACACAAGGCAACGTTGGTGCCAAGAGCAGTGGCAGAGTGGGCACTGGGGCCCTCTGCCTCTCTCCAGCACAGCACCGGGACCCAGCCTGCAGTTCTGCCCTGGACAGGAGTGACCTTCCTGGGGCACAGAGCTGCGGGACCGTGGCTCCTGCCCCCTGGGGGTCCTACAGCATCCTCTTCTGTTACCCTCGGGGCAGGCAGCAGCCAGTGAGGGCCCCATGTTTAGCAGCAGATCACACATCCACAGCTCTGAGGCACAGACCAAGGCCCAGGTAGCAGCATCCAGGGCACAGAACACTCCAAATCCAACACACCTCCAGCACAGAGCAGCAGCTCTCCCCCAGGGCATTAGTTCCCTCTGCAACAGGTCTGCAGAGGAGCAGGGATTAGGGCAGCCGCTTTTTCCCTGGCTCAGCCTTGGGGCACATCACCACTGGAATGGGATGGGCTCAGATCTGCGTGGTGTCCTGTCCCGACGGTGCTGGCTGCAGCCCCTCCAGCTGGTGGAGGATGTCATCTATGCTGGGTCGCTCCTGGGGGTTCACTGTCATCATGGAAGATAGCAGGCGCTGCAAACCAGCTGAGTACCTGGAAGGAAAGACAGCCATGGGGAGACCCATGCGGAGCACAGGACAGGGGGCTACCCAGGAGTGGGGTCACCCTCCCCAGCCCCTCACCTGGTTGTGGGGGGAAACGTGATGGGGTTCTGCACTGCCAGAGCCACACTGTCACCCTTCTGGAAGATGGCATCAAAGGGGCCCTCCCCAAACATCATGCAGTACAGCACACAGCCTAGGGACTGGAGCACAGTGGGGTCAGAGCAGCTTTGTGGCGGTGGGACAGGGTGGGCCAGGGGGCTGGATCCTTACCCAGATATCCGTGCGCTCATCTATGACGCACTGGCTCGGCACCGTGAAGAGCTCGGGAGCACGGTAGGAGATGGTGCAGCGCTGGGCAGCCCAGTCCTGCAGAGGGGAGAGTGGGGATGAAGGGCTTGGGGCAGGGAGAGCTGGTGGGGTGATGTTCCAGGCCACCCACCTGCACAGCCATGGCCTCCCGAGAGCTGTTGACTTCTATTCGAGCTTGGTTCATGGAACCCAGGTCCATCAGCACAGGCTGGTCATCCTCATCCAGCAGCACATTGGTGGGCTTGAGGTCTCTGCAGGGATGGACATCACCAAGCACCCACTGGGGCCCCTGCCAACCCCCCCAGCCAGCACTACCAGCCCCTCACCTGTGTGCATAGCCCTTGCTGTGGATGGCTTGCAGGCCACGGCAGATCCCATGGAGGATGAGGAGGATCCGCTGCTCTGGCATGAAGGTCCCTTTTTCTCGCAGTGCTTCCACCTCTCTCCAGAGGGTCCCCCCCTGGCAAATGCAAACAGCTGGTAACCACTGCTGCTCCTGGGGTGGTGGAGCAGCCAGGAAAGCCCCCCTCACCTTTACATAGGGCAGAAGAAGCCAGGCTTCGTGCTTGGCGCCCTTCTCCACCATGGCATGGGCCACCAGGCGCAGGATGTTGGGGTGGTCGAAGAGGCCATGCATCTCCACCTCGTGCAGGGCGGCCTGGCGGTCCTCCTTGTCGTGGCACAGGATGCGCTTCAGGGCATAGAAGCGCCCATCCCGCAGCCCCTCTACCAGGTCCACATAGCTGAAGCCCCTGCAAGCACAGCATGGGCTGAGCACTGTGGCATCCATGTCAGGGCCTTGTGCCCAGTCTCAACTATGAGCACCCAGGGGAGAGGCCGGAGGGCAGCAGGAATCCCTCAGACATGCCAAAGCATCTCTCCTCTGCATGAAAAACGCCACTGGCCCAATCACCCCCATTGCCATGGCTCTGAGCACCCACTCCTTGGCATGACCGACCCCTGCCACCTAGCATGAGAATCCACCGCCACACACAAGCATGCCCTGTGCTGAAGCATCATCCCCCACCAAGCCCAAGTATTTCCCCCATGCCCCAACATGACCTGAGCTCAAGCACTTCCCCACCCTGCCCAATCATTCCCTGTGCTAGAGCATCACCCCCATGCCCAATCACGTCCCCACGCACAAGGACCCCCCTTACCTAAGCATCTCCCTATGCCTGAGCATCAACTCCACGCCTGAACATTCCCATGCCAACATCCCCCATGCATGGGGGATGCCCCATGCACAAGCACACCCCTGCCCAAGCACGCCCGCCATACTCGAGCACTCCTCCAGCAAAAGCGCCCCCAGGCCCGCGTGCCCCGCCATACCCGAGCATCCCCCAAGCCCGAGCATCCCCCATGCCCTAGGATATCCCCCCCCGCCCGTGGACACCCCTTGCCCGAGCATCACTCCCAGAGCCCGGGGACCCCCCGCCCGAGCCCCCCGCGCCCCAGACGGCCGCGCACCCCTCTGCCAGGCGGTGGAGCAGGAGGTACCGCGCTCCCCCCAGGCTGACGGTGCCCCGGGAGCAGACGCACAGCGTCTGCCCCATCGCCCGCCCGCGTCATCGCCCTCCGCCGCGCGTCACCCGCCGCGTCACCCGCCGCGTCACCCACCGGGCGGGGCCCCGCCGCCTCCCGCTCCGCGGTGCCGCCGCTGCGGCGGGATCCCGGGCTCCCTCCTCCGTGCGAGCAGCCCCGGGCAGCCCCTCTAGGTGCCCCTGACGTGGTGGCATCCCCCGGTGGCGGTAGCGGTGGCGGCCCGCAGCCCCGCCCCTCGCGGGGCTGGCCCCGGTGAGCCAAGCCCCTCGCACGGGCGAGCGGGTCGGCGGTGCAGGGCACAGAGATGACGGAGCCACCTCAGCGGAGCTCGTCGTGCCCTGCGGCACCTCCCGACACACCTGTCATCAGCTCTGTCACCTGCTCTGGCCCTCGATCCGGGGACGTTTTCCGTTCCCTCAGCCAGCAACAGCATCCCTCCTACCAGAGCTACAGCCGAGGTTTCTGTCACCACCTTCCTGATGGAAGAAGAGGCCTGAGCTCACTGGAGGGGTTCTGCCTGGTGGTGCTACTTTTATGAGGCTCCTTGTCTCCCCACGTGTGCCACCCACTGTTCCAGGGGGCACCGGGGACGTGCCCGCCGGCCAGAGCTGTCTTGGTGGTGTGCCGCCAGCATCCCCTGCTGGGTGGGCATTGGAGGGGCTGATGTGCGCTGGCCAGGCGTGCGGGGTCGGAGCCGCCCACCCCGTCCAGTGGTCCCGCCCCATCCGTGCCGCTGTTCCAGCTGCTTCCACTTAATATCTGGAGGAAGCAGCGCCTGGCGCTGGCCAAGATCCTTCTCGGATCATGTGATGATGGTATCCACGTCCAGCTTCGTCCTCTGCCCCGGGCCTGCCGAGCACCCGGCGAGGATGGGGCTGCCGGCCCTAGCCCTGCTGCTGGCGGTTGGGCTCCTGAGTACGCAGGTTAGCAAACATGAGTGAAAAAGTTTGGGAGAAACGTGTGGGGCTAAGCTATGAAGGATCCGGTAGGACGACTCCAGAATCTGCCTTGCTTCCCTCTCCGTGTTCCTACTCTTCCTGCTATGGCTCCCCCATGCTGCCGCCCACGTCCCGTTCCAATGTCCCGCTTGCATTTCCAGCTCCCTGCCTGTCCTTTCAGCACTCCTCCTCAGCAGAACCCGTTCCCCAAAATGCCACTAGCTCAGCTGCCGGATGTTTGATTAGCGGGGAGGGCCGTCAGGCTGTGTGAATGGTTGCTCTGCTTATCCCTTCTGCTCTCCCAGGGCACTGTGGTACCCTCCTCGGGGGAGAGGCCCGCCAGGAAATAGCCCCCATCAGTCTCTGTCCCAGGGAGCATGGGAGGGGGCAGCTGGGCTTGGGGAGGGTCTTCAGCCCTCCTAGAACTGCCACTCTCCCGCAGGCCTCCCCCTCAGCACGCTCCTTCCAGGTGGATTACGAGTGCAACTGTTTCCGTAAGGACGGTGTCCCTTTCCGCTACATCTCAGGCAGCATCCACTACGCCCGTGTCCCACGCCCTGCCTGGAGGGACCGGCTGCTCAAGATGCACATGAGTGGACTCAGCGCCGTGCAGGTGTAAGCCCCGATGGCACACAGCCCACTGCCACCACAGCCACTCAGGGCTTCTGGGATCCCTGGAGCAGGAACAGAGACAAAGGTGTTGTCCGACCACGGGGAGAAAGGTCCAACACATGCACTGAGCTGTTGTTTCAGGACAGCCCTGCCAGACACAGGCATGAACCTGAGCTAGTGCCAGTCCAGCCCCAGTTGCCATAATCAGCTCAGGCTGGAGGCCAGTTCCCAGAAGCAGAGGGACCAGCTGGTGGGATGCTTCCCTGTCCTACTGGAGTACCCTTAACCCCTGCATGCTGATCTCTCCTCTTGCCCCAGATACATTCCCTGGAACTACCATGAGATGCTGCCAGGGGTTTATGACTTTGCTGGGAATCGGGATGTGGAAGCCTTCCTGGACCTGACAGCTGAGCTGGGACTTCTGGTGATCCTGCGGCCAGGGCCCTACATCTGTGCAGAGTGGGAGATGGTGAGCCCTCATGCCCAGCCTGGCACAGAGGGGTGACAGGTGGTCTGGGAAGGGCTCAGTAGGATTGGCCTTTCTGGCTGTCACGGGGACTCCAGTGTCATGTCAGCCCAAGATGCTGCCCTGTGGGGCACATGCTGCACTGGTGCTGAGCATTAGCACTGTGTTGGCTGGTTTCAGCTGTGTGTCAGCCTGGGCTGCTGAGCAGTTTCTTTGCCTTCCTCTCTGCTGTGTGTGTTTCTCCAGGGTGGCCTGCCTGCCTGGCTGCTGTGGAAACCAGACATCATCCTGCGCTCCTCTGACCCTGGTGAGGTTCAGCACAGGGCTCTGGCCACTGTGTTCTTACAGCCTGATGCCAGCCCTGGCACACTGCTATCTCTCCACACACCTGCCAGCCCCATGTGTGTTGCCTTTCTTATGGTCTTCTCCATCTTTTGGGAGCCTCGTGGTTTGTACTCCAGCTCTGCTTCCCCATTGTGCTTGGCCCTGCCCGTCTGTTTTATCTTCCTCCTGGCAGGCTGATTGCAAGTGGGCTGGGGTGGATGCTGCAGCCAGACTGAGCTGCCCTCTGTCACCCCAGCCTACCTGGCAGCTGTGGACTCCTGGCTCCATATCCTGCTGCCCAAGATCAAGCCACGCCTGTACCAGCATGGGGGAAACATCATCAGTGTGCAGGTAAGGTGCTGTGGGGCCCAGCTCCCTGCCCTGCCCTGGGTCACCTTTGGATGTGCCCCAAAAAGGTACCTGTACACCCTACACCATGACCTCACCCAGTACAGCTCAGATAAATCCCTCTCAACCTCTGGACCTGGGTCTAAATCCAAGGGCTGAGACTCTGAGGTACCTGCCATCAGCCCAGTTGTGGTTTGAGGGACACTGGCAGAGCTAGGGCTCATGGTGGGGCTGGAAAGTCATTTTCAGGACGCACCTGAGGGTTTTCACTACATCTGATGACGTCAGGAGGAAAGGGTGGAGTTGGGTGTTTATCCCAGTGGGTAGTGGGACTTGGCTGCAGCCCTGTCATGTGCATGCTGGGTGCCAGCCCCTGCCTTGCTCACAGGTGGAGAATGAATATGGGAGCTACTATGCCTGTGACTATGGATACCTGCAGCACCTGCTGAGCTCCTTTCGGGCGCTGCTGGGGAGCGAGGTGCTGCTCTTCACCACCGACAGCACACGAGCAGAGGAGCTGCGCTGTGGCACCCTGCAGGGGCTCTACGCCACCATCGACTTCGGACCAGGTACCCCTATGGGGGAGGAGGAGGACAAGGAGAGGGGATGGGGATCCCTTCTCTGTCCTGCTCAAACCACCCCTCTCTACCTCCACAGGATCCAATGTGACAGAGGCGTTTGATGCCCAGCGCCGTGTGGAACCGAAGGGCCCCCTGGTGAGCTTGGCATGGGCACTGTGGGGGGATGACCTGGGATGGCTTTGGGGAGGCAGAGGAAAAGAGGGGTGCTGGGGCCAGGCTGCAGGTGAGCAGGGGGAATGTGGATGACAAATGGGTGCCAGGAGCCTCAGCTCCAGGTGGGTGACAGTGCCTTTCTCCCCCAGGTAAACTCTGAGTACTACACAGGTTGGCTGGACTACTGGGGGGAGGCGCACGCCAGCACCAGCGCAGCGTGGGTGGCCCGGGGGCTGGAGGACATGCTGCAGCTGGGAGCCAATGTCAACATGCAAGTAGTCAGCTAGCAGGGGGCACAGCCAGCAGGGGAGTTGGCATCACCTCTACCTTCATCCCACAGGGATGAAGGCAGGGCTGGGACTATGGGTGCAGCAGGGAGGGGGCAGTGCGTGGTTAGTCCCTGCTAAGTCTGTGTGGGTGCTGACTGGGCTCTCTGGGGTGTATCATAGGTACATGTTCCATGGAGGGACGAACTTTGCCTACTGGAGTGGTGAGTAGGGCTTTGCCCTAGGGTGAGGGGCACTGCAGAGCTGAGGGGCTTTCCTTGGCCATCCCTGAGGAGCCTGCTTCAGGCTCTTGTTCTTTCCCATGCAACTGGCTGACACGTAGCCAAGGGCCCCTGAACCCAAGCTTGTCCTCGCCTGGAGACTCCTTTTGTCCCTAGGGAGGGGTCCACAGTTTGGGATCATACCCTCCAATTGCATTGCAGCCAGCTTGGGGCTGGCTTCCATGTTCTGGGCTGTGCCAGAGCCCCTTCCTGCTTCTCACATTGCTTCCCCGGCCAGGTGCTGATTACAAGGACCAGTACAAACCAGTGACCACCAGCTATGACTATGATGCCCCCCTGTCAGAGGCAGGAGACCCCACCGAGAAGCTGTTTGCCATCCGCACGGTCATCAGCAAGGTACCGAACCTGGCAAGACAAAGGGGACAGTACGGGGTACCACTGCCTATGCCAGGACAGAGGGGAACATAAAGGGTCCCAGCAGGGCAAGGGACATCTCCCTGCTTGCCCCAGGGGGCAGCTGACAGTTTACTGTTCAGTTCCAGCCCCTGCCAGTTGGTCCGATGCCACCTGCCACCCCCAAGTATGCCTATGGCCAGGTAGCCCTGCAGAAGGTGAGTGCCTGTCCTAAGGGCTGTGCTGCCCTGGCCTGGCACTGCTCAACTGCCCAGCACCTAAACCTCCTTTGCAGTATGCTGACCTCCTGGATGTCTTGGATGTGCTGTGCCCCTCTGGTCCCATCCAGAGCCAGTTCCCCCTCACCTTTGAGGCCATAAAGCAGGTGAAGGGCTGGGGATAGTGGGGTACACTTGGGGAGATGCTCCTGTCTGCCTGGCCCTGGCTCTGGGGCGGAGGAGCAGAGCTCATCTCCAGCACCGTTTCCCCTCTGTGCCGCTGTGCTGTGTCCTGCAGGCCCATGGCTTTGTGCTGTACCGCACACAGCTGCCCCGGGACATCCTGGACCCAGCCACACTGGGTGCTCCGCCCCACAGCATCTGCGACTGCGGCTACGTGATGCTGCAGAAGGTGAGGTTGTGGGAGCACACCAGTCCCTGGGCCAGTGCTCAGGAGGGCTGTGGGACAACCAGGAGTGGGGCTGTGCTATGCTAGGGTCTTGGGGACAGCCAGAGTGCTGAGAGCCACCCTGAGCCCTTGTGGTGTGGCTCTCTAGCCCAAATCTGTTCCCTTTGGGGGCAGATTCCCTAGGCTGGCTCTGCGAGGGCTGGCAGCATTGGGGGTGGTAGGATCTGAGGACAGGCTGGCAGCACTGACCTTGTGGCTTTAGGAGTACCAGGGGATGCTGGAGAGGTATGGGCAGATGACACTGCGTGTGACAGGCAAGGAAGGGGACACCCTGGACATGCTCCTGGAGAACATGGGTAGGATCAGCTTTGGGGCCAACGTCAGTGACTTCAAGGTAAGAGAGAGCCCTCCAAGAGGGAATGGCCTGGCCACCCACGTGACCAAACACCCCCTCTACTGCCACCTGTGACAGATCCCAGCCTTCGGGGGGCCACCCCAAGTCCTGTTCCTTGGTTCATCTCACACCATTCCTGGCAAACCTGCTAGGACAGGACTAAGAGACTGGCACCTCTCTCCCACTTAAGCTGCCATGGCAACCAGGGCCCTTCAGCCCCTCGGAGAGAACCTTATCCCACCTTTGCTGCTGCTGGGGAAGCCAAGTATTCTTTTGCCTGTGGCAGACGCTGCTGCCTCATTTTCCCTCCTGTTCCATCTCAGGGCTTGTTGGGAAACATCTCCTTGGACTCTATTCCTCTCAGCAACTGGCTGATCTATCCCCTGGCCATAGATACTGCAGTCCAGCAGGGCTGGCCCCACGCTGCCCTGCCAAAATCAAGCAGCAAAGGCAGAGCAGGGCCAGCCTTCTACACCGGGACCTTTGAGACCCCTGGTGTTGCCTGGGACACATTTGTGAAGTTCCCAGGTTGGAGCAAGGTAAGGCAGTGCCAGGAAAGGGGGTGAGGGTAGAGCAGGACACAGCTCAGTCCCATCTCCATCATCTTCCAGGGACAGCTGTGGATAAATGGCTTCAACCTGGGCCGGTACTGGACCCACCGTGGGCCCCAGCAGACCCTCTTCGTGCCCGGCTCGGTGCTGCATGTTGGCCGTCCCAACAACATCACAGTGCTGGAGCTGGAAGGGGCACCCCTCACCCCCCTCTTGCTCTTCCTCGACCGACCCCTTTTCAACAAGACTCTTGGCTGCAGCACCTCAGCCACGGAATAAACACAGGGCTGGTGGGCACTGGCCTTGCTTCTTGCTGGGGCCGTGGAGATGGCAGGGGGCAGATGAAGTACAGAGTCTGCAGGGTCCTAGGAATGTGGCACAAGTCCTGGCATGGACATACAGAGCTTCTGTCCTCCTCTCATGCCAGGCAGGGCCTGTGCTCATGAGAAAGGGGCTCAGGATTGAGCTTTATTTGCATGTTAATCCCACATTCATCCCAAATAATTCCAGTGCTCATGCTGACTCTGCCACTGTCTAAGGGGTCAAGGCACCTTTTTATTGACAATGTAGGCAGAAGAGGTAGTCGCTAACATGACAGGACTGAGACGCTGATGGCAGCCAGGAGAGGAGAGGGCAAACAACCACCTCAAAGGTGCCCACAAACATGGCTGCAGGTTGCTCAGGGCTGCAGGGTCTGTATGTGTCAGGATTTGTCCCTCCACCATGAACAGCCTAAGAGGTAGCCATGAGAAAAGCTGGCAGCAAGACCCCCAGCTGGAGCCAGGCCACCAAACAGTTCTGGCACCACACAGTAGCACAACCTCTCACTTGTAACGTCCCCAGAGTCAGCACCTGGAGTGACATTCATGCCCAGAGCCTTGCCAGAGTTGCCCCAGAGAGTGACGTGGCCAGCTCAGTCCCTCCGATCAGTGTTGTTTCAGAGGCTCTCCCTTGCTGCACAGCCAGTGCTCAGCCATGTCCCCACATTGGTCCTTGGCAGGTGGCAGCAGTCCCCAGCCTTAGGTGTGTCTGGCCTGGGCCCGGCGGTGGGTTTGCAGGCAGGCCGTGGAGCAGAAGGAGAAGTCAAGGTAATGGAAAGGGATCCGCCCCAGCAGGGACTCTCCACAGTGCCAGCAGCGGCTGCAGGAAAGAAGAGAGCTGGTCCTGAGCAAAGGGGACACTTCCAAGAGTTAGAGGAGGAGAGGATTCACTGCCTGGGCCACGACATGAGACACCAGAAGCATGAGAGAGCTGATGCTTGTCCAGTCCTGCAGGGCTGATGTGCTCACCCAGCAGCCTAGCCTGGACATGCTCCCTGGAGGAGATGCTGTGTGGGAGGATAGTAAGAGGCACTTTGAGGGCAGAATGAACATGGAGGAATTTGGCCTCATATGTGGTTGTAAAGCCCCTGCCCAGATCAGCACAGCCTGTGCTGGCTGCCAATAAGTCTGTGGGATTGCAGAGGGAAGAGATGTGAAGTCAGGAACAGGGGCACAGGAGTGGCTGGGGAGTTGGCTTGCCATAGATCTGGCTGCAGGTGGACGAAGTAATCTTTTGCAAAATATTTCAGGGGAGCAGGGCAAGACAGAAAGAAAGCTTCTACACAAGCACTACAGGGAACTGGATGGACAGGAATAGCTTTAGACTGAAAATGAGAACTGGAGCAAGCAAGGCAGGGAACAGCTATGCTGTGACATGGGAGAGTCTGTGTGCAGAGCCATGCTGCTGGGACCATTACCTGATGTTGGCAAGCGTTGTGCCAGTGTCCTGCAGCTGCGCAGCCAACCTCCGCTCGGCAGCCAGTGCCCTCTGGGGAGCAGAGAGACAGCTCAGCCACCCCCAGCCCCTGGGAGCTGCTGTGCCCAGAGCCCACCACAGTGGCACTGCCCCAGCCAGGCTTGATCCTCTTCCCAATGCGCAGTCTCACCTTCTCCCTGTCAGACAGGGCTGCGAACCTCTGCTTCTCTTCCTGCTCCTGCTCCCAGCGCTGCCGCTCCTCCCGCTGTGCTTGCTCCCGTTGCTTCCGCTGGGCTTTCTGTGCCCGCTTCTTCTCCAGTTTTTTGGCCTCCATCTCCTGTGTCAGGGGCCCTGGTATCTGGGGGCAGAGGGCAGACAGCATTTCCCACCGAGCCTGGGGCAACAGCACAAATGGAAGAGGGGCACTTTGCTCTGGGGCCCCCCAGCTCCCAGAAGGCAAGGGCAGAGGGCAGGCACCCACCTTGGCACGGGTGTAGTCGTACTTGTCTGGATGGTCCACCATGAACTTGCGGAAACTGTTGCGGGTCGTTCTGTCAGCAGAGACGCAGTATGGGGTCCTCTCCTGCCTGTCCCTGCAAGACAAGGGAGACCAGCTCACCCTGCCATCTTACTGCCCGTGTAGTACTGGGCTGTGAGCCCAATGACTTGCCTGCAATGTTTACTGCAGGCCATGGTATCACAGCCAAGGAGGGGAAAGTTCCTTATTCCTACATCAGAATCCTCAAAATCCTTCCCTTCTTGCAGTCTGGGGCATTGCCTTGCCTGCTGCTGTGCCAGACCAGGCAGGTGGAGAGAAGGATGGTTCAGCACTTAGGCCTCCCATAACAAACCCAGACATCCAGGCTGGTAGAGACCAACCCTGTCTGTCCCAAGACAAGGGTGGCACCAGTTTCCTGCAGTTGAGACAGGAGTGAGTTGCTGGACTCCCATAGCAGAACTGTGGTTGTCAACTGCTGGGGACCCTGCAGCCATACCTGAGGGCAGGGTCCGCCCCTGCCTCCAGCAGCAGGCACACGGCCTCCGCCTTGCCTGCCCGCGCTGCCACGTGGAGCAGGCTGCAGCCACGCTCATCCACAGGCTGGTTGAGCAGGGAGTAGGCCATATCCAGAGTCTGTGTAATCTCCCCATCCTCGCTGTCGCCTTGCAGGCCCCCGCTCTCTCGCACACCCAGGAGGTGCTGCAGTGTCTGCACATCCCCTGTTTTGCAGGCGGTGAACAAGGCATCGCGGAGCCAGGTCTGAGGGTCTCCTATGAGGGAAGAACAGGAGAGAGTCTGATGCCTCCCTGGGCAGAGCGGTGCTCTGGTCTGACTAGGAAACACACATGATGCAGTTAAAGCATCATCCTGCTAGCTGGATCTGGGCACTGCAGGATCTCCAGCACCTTCAGAGTCTCTGACAACGTACCATGGCATTGCTGGGCAGTGCTGGCAGCAGCCAAGTCCTCTCCAGAGATAAGACCCACTTTAATCCCCCCAAAACACCTGGCTTAGCCAGGTGCTGCCTGGCCCTCCAGTTCAGAGCTACTGCTTCTACATACACACAGCTCACTCGAAGGCACGTGGCTGCACTACAGACATCCCACTCCCAGCTGCTCTGGGCACCTGCAAGACGTGCTCTTCACCCCATGGCAAAGCCACTAGTAAATGGGGCAGGCATCCAGGTGACCCAGCTCCTGATCCCACTTACCTCCATCACCCCAGGGAAGGGGCCCAGCCTCAGCCTCCCCCTGCAGCTCTGTCACTGGTTCCTGGCCAGGCTGCACACACTGGGTACCATGGTATCCAGTCTCTTC
Organism: Empidonax traillii; assembly: GCF_003031625.1. Lineage (NCBI taxonomy): Eukaryota > Metazoa > Chordata > Aves > Passeriformes > Tyrannidae > Empidonax > Empidonax traillii. The sequence goes on from NW_020955198.1 coordinate 956,954, forward strand.
AGCACAGGGCTCTGCACAAGGAACACATGGTAAGGAAGACAGCCAGGGTCAGCCTGCACCCCAGCCGTAGCCTTCCTACACTGCCCCCAGACAGCTCTTCCCCCTCACCTTTCTTCACCTTCTTGTCCCTCTTCTTCTGCCTTTTGCGGTTTCGCTTGGGCATCACTTCAAACTCCCACAGGTCCAAGGTCCCCAGTGTCACTTCAACAGTCTCCAGCTCCCCTATAAGGCTTTCCTCCTTCTCTTCCTCCTCCTCCTCTGGAGCTGAGGGCGTAATAAGACTGAGGCTCCTCACACAGAATGAATCACTTAGGTCTCTCAGCTGAGCACACCCTATCTTTCTCCTGTCCAGAATGAGGCCACACCCTGCAGGTCCCCTCTGGGCTGCAAATCTGGTCCATGCCATAACATCAGACCCCTCCTGTTTGCTCAGTTATGTTTCCCTCCATGGCTCAACTCACCAGTTGTGTCCTCTTGTGGGGGATTCATCTCTGCTTTCCGCTGCCTCTTCTGCCAGACCTTCCGGGGGGACCCAGTGATATCCTCCAGTGGTGTGTCCTTCCCTGGACAGCAAGGGTGCTCCTGTCATTGCCTGGGGACAGGGAATACCCCATGTCTCCAGGGATTGAGAGATGGAGAGCTAGCACCTCCACCCAACAAGGCAGCATCCCTTCCTGCCAAGAGACCACATCACCCCACCTGCCCTGACCCACAGGCACAAGGACTGGTCCGACCTACCATACACCTGCAGGCTGGCCAGCGTGGCGTGGACTCGCAGCACCTCTCGCAGGGTGGCCCTGCGGGTGCTGAGGGGGATGTGGCAGATGCGAGGGTCCCCTCGGGTGAGGGGTGGGTTCCTGCCGCCAAAGAGCAGCGCACGGTTGTGACGAGGGGCCCGGAGGAAGATGCGCTGAGCTTGATTCAGGTGCTGTGCCCAGGCTGCCAGAAGATCCTGAATATCCTGGGGAGGAAGGGGAAGCACCCTAGGATCCTGAGCACATTGCATGGGCAAAGGTATCTCTGGAGCAGAGACAGACCCAGGATGGCCTCAGAGCAGCCTAATTTGGGCCCTGACCCTCTTGCAGAGCCCACACCCCGGCAGCAGTGTGGTACCACCTCAAAGAGCCGGACAAGAGCCCAGTGCTGTTGTGCATCCTCACCTTGAGCAGAGCAGCCTCATTGTAACGCCGCAGGGAAGCTCCAGCCGACCTGGGTGCTGACCCCTGGGCATCCCGCAGGCCCTGGGCTGTGCCGCGCCGTGCTCGCACCGTGTAGCGGTGGAAGGTCTTGTGTTCCTGCACCTCGGGGCTGGGGAGAGGGGCAGGCATGAGCAATAGGGCTCAGTGTGCATAGGATTAACGTGCAAAAGCAGCTCCACTTGACCATGCAACCCCAGCAGAGGGTTAAGCCCAGCTGTCCCTCTATACTCACCCCTGGAACACAGCTCCTGCGAAGTGCCCGCCACCCATCATCAGCACAACCCAGCACGTGCTCGTGCTGAGGCTCTGCAGTGATGCTGTCAGCTCAGCTGGCTCCTCGATGTCACCCTGATACACAGACACCCTTGCTAACACCCATGGGATCACCTCCTCAGCTCTTGCTGTCCCCCAAGAAAGAGATCAGCCCCTCTGCTGGCACCAGAAACAGGTTTCTAGGAGCACCTCAGAGCCAAAAATTAGGCTACCCGCAAGTCTGGTACTCTGACCTCGCATCAGAGACCACCCTTCCCCTCATGGGAAGTTGGGGGCTATCAGAGAGATGTCTACCCCCCAGTGTCACCCACCTTCTCTGGGGTCCCTCTCCCAGAGAGCTGGGCTGTGACTTGCCTTCCCTGTGACCAGCACGCAGCGGTATGCAGAGATGAGCTGGCCCTCAGCATTGCGGAGCAGCACCTTGTGGGAGCGGGAGGTCTGCGGGGTCCCAGGGCTGTCACTGGCAGAGGGCAGCAACTCTGACTCACTGCTTGTATCAGAGCTTTCTGAATCGGATCCTGAGATGCTGGAAACATCACCTGCAAGGGGAAAAAAAAAAAGATGCAGTGAAACAGGGCAAAGATTAACCAAACAGCCTCCCCAAAAATTCCGCAAGTGACTCCAGGAGCAAGCCTACAGCCCCAGGAATGTTCTGTCCAGTACCCTACATATCACAAGGGGCTGTGGGTTGGGAAGGCAGGGGTTTGGGGCTCTGGACCCGCAGATATGCCAAGGCAGCAGCTTAGTTATAATGTCCCCTTCTCCCTAAAACAAATCATCAAGGCTCAGGAGCAGTGCTGGAACCCCAGAAGACCCCACAGGGGCAGAATAAAGGAACCCTGATCTAGCAGAGGGCTTCATCCTTGCACAGAACAGGCCCAGAAAGGTCACTGACAGCCCCTGGACTCCAATACAGACAACCTCATTCCTCACCTGTGCGGGTCTTCTCCTCAAACACTTCCACAGGCACTGCCCGACGCCCCAGGAGTCTCTGCTTCAGGTTGAAGCGGTGCCAGTCGAGACGGTAGTGCTCAGTCTGTGGAGCAAAGAGGCATGAGCCAGCAGAGTCTTAGTGGTCCATGGAAACCCCCCCCACCAAAGGGCATGAGGTGACAGATCCTGAGTGCTAAACTGATGCTGCGACTCTTCAATGATCCTGACTGGAAGACTGCAGTACATTAAGGAACAGTTAACCTAAAGAGGTACAGGTCTGTGCTACACTTGCATTTACTTCCAGTAAATGATATTTTTAACCTATAACGTGCAAGGTTTGAGTGCCAGATCCCAACAGGACATGAGCAGTAGAGCTCCAGGAAACAGCCAGTACTGGGTTGCACCATGCTGGGGCTGAGCTTGCACAGCAGGACCTCACCAGTCATGCCAGCCCCACACCCACCTCATGCTGGCTGTCCAGCCCCACTCACCTGCTCCTCCCGGCTGCCAAACACCTGCCCACAGGTTGAGCAGCACATCTTCTCTGACACCTCGGGGACCTCATGGACCTTCTCCTTACAGCTAGTGGCTGCAGGCTTCTCTTTAGGAAGAAGGAAAGGCTGTGCACAGGCAGCTCCCCAAGCTATGCCATGAGGAACAGAGCCTTCTAGGTCCCTCTTCAGCCACCCAATGAGCCGTATGGTTGTAGAAGAAGCTTCAGGGACCTTGGGGTGACACTGAGAAAAGCCCATTTATCCGCCCACAAGGCAGGTCCCATGGCCAAGCTCCAGTGAGGCCACCTATGCTCTATTAGGGACAGAGTTCCCAATCTGTGGCTTGGGGCTGGGGGGCATGAGCTTGGACAAATACTTCCCTCCCGCCATCCCCACGGAGCCTCACGCACCGTGGCTCACTCGTGCCAGCTCGGCAGCACCTGCGTCTGCAGCAACTCCAGTGACGAGGGTCAGACCGTGAAGGAGGACGGGGTCCTGGGCAGCCTCGAACACGGACCTGCTCTCCGAGGCCGGCATTTTTCCTGCTCCTAGCGGATGGGACAGCGCCTGAGCGACAGGCCTGGCGGGTACTACCCGCAGGTGACCCACGGGCACGCCGCTCCCTCCACCCGAGCCCTCCCTGCGGCCGGGACCCTCCCACCGGCACTGCCCCCAGGATTCCGCACCATCCACGGACATCAGCCCCCCGAGCTGCCATATCCCAATGAGCTGCTGTACCCCCATCATTCCCCAAAGATACCGTACCCCAGGGGCCCCCCAAACCTGCCGTACCTCCATCACCCCCCAAACCTGCCGTACCCCAATGACCCCCCCGCCACTCACGCGCGGCCACCACCGCCCGGCCCGGAAGCGCCCCCGTCACATCCCGCTGCCGCCGCGGGGCCCGCCCTCCCCGCCCATTGGCCACCGCGCCCGCCCCCCGCCTGCCCATTGGCCGCCCGCGTCCCACCCCGCGGCCGCCATTGGGCGCCGCTGCCGCCAGTCGCGGGCGGGGCCGAGCGGGCCGCGCCGGGCCGGGCCGGGCCGGGCCGGTGGCGGCGGGGGGGCCCCGCCATGGCCCACTTCGAGACGCAGTACCAGCGCCTGGAGAGCTCCTCCACCGAGTCCCCCCCCGGTGGCGGCGACCTGCTCGTCCACGTCCCCGAGGGTGCCAAGTGTGAGTAGCGGCAGGGGGGGTTGGGGCCTGGCCGGCGGCGGGATGCGGGGAGAGGCCAGGGACAGAGGGGAGAGGCTGGACACCGAGAGAAGCCGGGAGTGGGGGCTGCGGGGCCGGTTTGGGACTTCGGGGACCCGGGTCAGAGGTAGAGAGGTGTGTTGTGCCGATCACAACAGCAGGGGTGGGTGTGCTGAGGGCCCCTCACCCTGTGCCGCTTCTTCCTTCAGCTCCATGGCATCACATCGAGAACCTGGACCTCTTCTTTTCTCGAATATCCTTTCGCGGGGCGGGGATCAGGTGGGATGGAGCCCCTGCCTACCAGGCTCTTAGTGCGGGGCAAACATGGGGTTTGGTGTAACTTAGGACTTGGGCAGTGTCTGCCCCTTCCTGTATGACACCACATGGCTCCAGAGGGGCTGGCAGAAGCCCCAAACCTTGGGATGCTGTCACCCGACACTGAGGGTCAGACAGGTGCTTCTAGGGATTCTTGGCAGAGTGATGACAGTACTAAGTTGAAGTTACCATTAATGCTTTATTTTCTTAACAGGATTTTTTTGCTAGCATACTGTTTATAATCAGAGTAGCGCAGGGTTTCTGTAAGCAGAATCGGTGTAGGACAATTTTTTAAGTAGCACAGCACAGGTTTTTGTAGCATCTCTTAGCTTATTGTTTCTAATCACCTGGATTCTTTACAGATCAGGTCATATCTTAATACATGGTTTGCTGTATCAGTATAGCAATCATAATGAGAATCAAAAATCTTATAAAAGAATATGAGTCACTCAGTTCTCAGAGGAAGCAGATGACAGTGGGGGTGTCCCTGGCTACTGGGGGGTCCTGGGTCTCACTGTCCAGCAGCAGTTCTGTTACAAGTTTCCACTTAGGACTTGTAACTCCTTGATTTTGTGGACAATGCTCTGGGTGGGGTTACACTTCCCTGTTCTCTGACGGGGTCATCACCTCTGTCGGGTTGGCCCAGTGCCTGAGACCTTCAAGGACAGCATGGAAGAGAGTAATCAGCCTGGTGCCAAGGAATCCTGAGGCTGGTTGGGAGGGGAAAGAGAAATATGTTTGATTTGTGTAGTTGGTTCACAGGACCTTTAGGGCCTGATAACTGGGGAAAGGGTGACCCTCTCAGTCATGGAGAATGGCTGCTTGCCTTATACAGTGGTGTTAGTTATGCTGACCACATTGCCTGGGTCACGAACAGGGACACCAGTCACAGCTGCTAGGTGCCATTAAATGCATTTTTGCTTGTCTCTGTGTTGTTCTGCCTTGCCCTACCCATCCTTGTGCAACCTGAAGGCAGGCTGAATTTCTCCTCTGTGCTGGGACAGACCCTGTTCTGGTTGTTGGGAGGGGGGACAAAAGGAGCATGGATGAAACCAAGTCCTCCAGTTGTGCTTTACCTGGGCAGAGTATGTTTTCCTGCAGTGGGGAATCAGCTTGCTGATGAGTAGGGTTGGGAGGGATTTTCTGCTAGTGTTGGAGGGAGACTTGACTGGGGAGCTGTAGAATACTGGTGGGACAGAAGCTTCTCCATCCTTCATCAGAGAGGACTCTCCAGGCTGTTCTCCTTGACTGTAGCTTTCACGTCTATAACCTGCATCAGAAGAATGGCTTCACTTGCATGCTCATTGGAGAGATCTTTGAGCTCATGTAAGTGCAGATTCCCCTCTGTTATGGCTGTGACATCTGCTGGGGAACAGCCATAGGCAATTGCCAAGCTCATGCATGTGGGAAGGTGGAAGGGCTCCTTTCATAGTTGTCCTGTCTCCCTCTCATCAGGGTTTTCCATGCCCCAAACCTACATTTCACTTTGAGGAACCATTGCCTATGAACTTTCCTGCTCCAATGGCTGTGGGAATGCATCTTCATGATGTGTGGCCGTGGCTGCTTCACATTTTGGGGAGGGGAGCAGAAGGGTGATACCCTCCCACCTCTCCTTTTTTTTTTCACAGGCAGTTCATCTTTGTGGTGGCGTTTACCACCTTTCTTATCAGTTGTGTTGATTATGACATCCTCTTTGCCAACAAAGCATTAAATCACAGCCAGCATCCCAGCGAGCCCATTAAGGTGACTTTGCCAGATGCCTTCCTGCCTCCAAATGTCTGCAGTGCGAGGTGGGTGCAGTGGAGGGCGTGTTAGCCACTGCTCTTGCTTTCTCAGGTACTCAGTGCACCTGTCTGGGCCTGTCTCCCATTACTTGCCTCTTCTTGCTTGCAGAATCCAGGCAAACAGCTTCCTCATCTGCATCCTGGTGATAGCTGGGGTTTTCTGGATCCACCGACTTGTCAAATTTATCTACAACATTTGCTGCTACTGGGAGATTCACTCTTTCTACATCAATGCCCTGAAAATCCCTATGGTAAGTAGCTGATCCAGGGGCTGCATTTAAGGATGCTGAGGGTCACGGGAGGAATTTGCTGGGTGAAGCAACTTTCCTGCATGCCTCCCCACTTCTCAGACTTCTACAAAGCACTTTTCCCTCTGCTCCATAACCACACGGTCTCCTTTCAACCTCTTCTTCAAGCAGCCAACGTATTCCATGTTAACCCCTCTCTGCCCAGCCTGCCTCTCTGCCGGCTGGCACACACCTCTGCCGTCTGCCACTCAATATGTGTATTCTTCAGTCATGGCCTTTTCTGTGCTGCCTTCCACGGAGAAGGCATAAGCAAGGATATCCTCATACCCCTCTGGGTTGTGGACAACCTCATCTTCTTTGTTTACTTTTGGGGAAACCAGGGCGTGGAGCTACTTAGTTGCCGAAGGTCACACAGGAGATTGGTATGTCAAAGATGGGGTTTGAGGCTTGCACATACATCCTAGTCCAGAGTCCTTGCTCTGATGGACAACTTGAAAAGGTGTGTGTACATCCTTTGAAGGGAGACGGTGTCTTGAGAGAGGTGGGGTGAGCCAAGAGGCCTGGTCTGTTGCCACCTTTTCCATGGGCTCCCTCTGGGACGCTGCTTAAGTCCCTTCCCTTTTTGTGTCTTCCTGCTGACTTGAAATGGCAGCTCTGGAAGGACCATGGGATCCTGGAGCTGTGTTTGTGCCTCCAAGGTAGCTGGTATGTGAGTGGCTGGGAAACAGTCATCTGTGCTAATCTAGGGATAAAGGGCACCAGGGCAAGGTGTGGGGTGTACCCGCTGCAGGCTGAAGCGGTGCCAGGAGGTGCCTCGTGTCCTGGTGTTGCATGGGCTTTGTCAGCACCCCAAGGCGTGCGCTGGGACCTGCTGCTTCAGTGGGCTCAGCCCAACTTCTGACTCTGGGTGCTTCCTGCCCCTAATCTTGCTACTTGTCCCCTTCCAGTCCACCTTGCCCTACTACACCTGGCAGGAGGTGCAGGCCCGCATAGTGCAGATCCAGAAGGAGCACCAGATCTGCATCCACAAGAAGGAGCTGACGGAACTGGACATCTATCACCGCATCCTCCGCTTCAAGAACTACATGGTGGCCATGGTGAACAAGTCACTGCTGCCCATCCGCTTCCGCCTGCCACTGCTGGGAGACACAGTCTTCTACACACGTGGGCTCAAGTACAACTTCGAGCTCATCTTCTTCTGGGGTCCTGGCTCCCTCTTTGAGAACGAGTGGAGCCTGAAGGCTGAGTACAAGCGGGCTGGGAACCGCCTAGAGCTGGCTGAGAAGCTTAGCACTCGCATCCTCTGGATTGGCATTGCTAACTTCCTCCTCTGCCCCCTCATCCTCATCTGGCAGATCCTCTATGCTTTCTTCAGCTACACAGAAATCCTGAAGCGGGAGCCGGGCAGCCTGGGTGCTCGCTGCTGGTCTCTCTATGGCCGCTGTTACCTCCGTCACTTCAATGAGCTGGATCACGAACTGCACTCACGCCTCAGCAAGGGGTACAAGCCAGCTTCCAAGTACATGAACTGCTTTATCTCCCCGCTTCTCACCATCGTGGCCAAGAACGTGGCCTTCTTTGCTGGCTCCATCCTGGCTGTGCTCATCGCTCTCACCATCTATGATGAGGACGTGCTGGCGGTCGAGCACGTCCTGACCACAGTCACCCTGCTCGGGGTGGGCATCACGGTGTGCAGGTGAGGTTGGGTCTGTGCTGCCCCTGTGCTCCTGGCAGCACTGTGGGGAGCAGTGGGGCTGGCAACAATTCATGTAGACATGCTCTTTGCTTGCAAATGGACATGAATCTTCCTGAGTGAGGGCCACGGCTGGGGAGAGGCAGGATCAAGCAGAAGAAAGGGGGTAGTGGTGATCCTGGGTAATTGTATGATATGAAGGGCTGGGCTGGCAGGAAGGTTGCAGGTGGAGCTGTGATACGAGGCAGTCACCCTGCCCTTCCAGGATGACGCCTCCCAGGAACTGAGATGTGATGGTGTGATGTTTCCCCGTCCTGTCCTGCAGGTCTTTCATTCCTGACCAGCACCTGGTGTTTTGCCCAGAGCAGCTGCTGCGAGTCATCCTGGCACACATCCACTACATGCCTGACCACTGGCAGGGCAACGCCCACCGCTACGAGACCAGGGATGAGTTTGCCCAGCTCTTCCAGTACAAAGCGGTGAGCTTGGCTTATGTGGGACAGGGCTGTGGAGTCAGCCTCATCCCTGCAGGAGGGAGAAGCTGCTGGAGAGCTGAGCAGCTCCTGGATTTGTAGAGGAGCAGGGAAGCGTTCTCAGAGACACCCTGACCCAGGAGATGGAGGGCTGGAGCTGGGAGTTGACTTTGGGATTGTGGTTTTTTTGACATCCTCAAGCTTGGGCTGAACCCATCGTGTCTGTCCTCAGGTCTTCATCCTGGAGGAGCTTCTGAGTCCCATTATTACACCCCTGATCCTCATCATTTTCCTGCGGCCCAAGTCCTTGGATATCGTTGACTTCTTCCGCAACTTCACCGTGGAGGTGGTGGGTGTAGGTGACACCTGCTCCTTCGCCCAGATGGATGTGCGCCAGCATGGCCACCCGGCGGTAGGTCCCGTGGGAGGCAGGAGAGCAGCCTGGGCTGCCCACCAGCATGTCTGGTCTTTAGGCCCATGAGAGGACCCAACTCAGCCCACAGCCCAGCCACTCGCCTCCGAGTAGGGTGTCTGGGTTTGCCAGCACAGGTCACCAGCCCCAGAAGGCTCTTGTGACCCAGCTGTGATTGTTGATTTTGTCATTTCTTTGCTACCATTGCCTGTCTTCACAACCAAGAGTTCTGTGTCCTCTGGAGAGAGGAATGGGGATATTTAGACATTTAGAAAGTGTGACCCCTAAGAACTGATGTAAAGAAGCTGGGTTGCTTGTACTCAGGGGAGAGGCAGCCTTGAAGAAATGGGAAGCATTTTCCATTATGTAAAATCTAGTATGGAGGGAAAGGGGATCCATCTGTTTCCTGTGCCTGGGAATTTAGGTTACTTGTCTAGGGAAAGATTCCCTGGTGACAGAGTCAAAAACTAGGGAGGGGGTGAATTCAGTGGTGGGAAGCTTTTGAAAACAAATGAAAAATCATTTGTTGGTTGTAATCACTCCTGCTGTGAGCTGTAGAGTGTAAGACAAGGCATTCAGCTCTGTATTTTGTGACTGCCCCCAGCTCTCCAGTTCCCTTGCAGTGATGCTTGTTCTGGGAGGTGAAAGACTCCATGCTTGTTGCTTCTTCCCCAGGCTGCAAGGGCTGAATGAACGTGGGACTTTTGGTGTAGCACCTGCTACACAGGGAGCTGCAGCCCAGCTTGTGCTGGGTGTTGCATGCTTTGCCCAGTCTGATTGCAGAATTCCCAGGCCTGGCCGGATTTCAAAGCAGGTCGTGTCCCTCATTACCTTTCTGTTGTCTGCAGTGGATGTCGGCAGGAAAGACGGAAGCCTCCATTTACCAGCAGGCCGAGGACGGCAAGACAGAGTTGTCCCTCATGCACTTTGCCATCACCAACCCCAAGTGGCAGCCACCCCGCGAAAGCACAGCTTTCATTGGCTTCCTGAAGGAGCGGGTGCACCGGGACAGCAGCGTGGCACTGGCTCAGCAGGCTGTGCTCCCTGAAAATGCCCTCTTCAGCTCCATCCAGTCCCTGCAGTCAGAATCAGAGGTGCCTGGGCTCAGGGAATGCAGGGTGTTCTTGGGGTGCTTGCTGGATGCTGGCAAACTGATCCTCAGACCCTCTGGGCTATTTTGCCCTTGCCTGGGATGTATGTGGGGGTGCAAATGTGATAGATCAGCACTAGCTGGGACACTTCAGGGTTTCAGGAGAAGACAGAGGGCTGTCCTGGAGCCCTGTGAGGTGGGAGAGGGGCTGGGATAGCTGAGGTGTCGCAGCTCTATGTTGCTGGTGGGGATCAGTCTTCCAACTCTGCACAGGACAGTAACTCTCTCTCTTTCAACTCTGCAGCCTCACAGTCTGATTGCCAATGTGATAGCAGGCTCCTCAGCACTGGGCTTCCACATGAGCCGGGACGGACAGGCGTCCCGCCATCTCTCTGAAGTGGCCTCAGCCCTGCGTTCCTTCTCCCCTCTCCAGTCTACCCAGCAGCCTCCCAGCGGCTTCCAGGCAGCAGGAAGGGATGGAGAGGGAGCCCAGCCTCGTGGCACCAGTGCCATGACAACCTCTGGGTAAGCTGCCAGCTGGAGAGGGGCAGACCTTGCACATTCCTTTACCCCTTGCCCAACTGCCATCCTGTTGTCCTAGGTGCATGGTGGCATTTTTCTCTGCAGGCTGGGACAGCAAGGGACATACAGGTACAGTTAGACCCAGGTGCTTAGGCTGGCCCCAAAGGACAGGGTCGAGGTCCTGTTGTTCTGTAGGTATCACAGTGGTGAGAGACCCCTGTAGGGAAGAGGCAGTGCCATAGCAGGGCTGGTCACCTTGTGCATTTGGGGAGGTGCTGCAGAAGGCCTGTTACTACCCAGTTCAGGAGCAGATCTCTGGAAGCCTGACATTAGTGAAGAGGGGCTGGGCATTGTGAGGCTACCTGAGCACCAAACACCACCTGTGTATCTCATGGCAGTGCCGATGCGAGGACCATGAGCTCGGGGAGCAGCGCCTGGGAGGGTCAGCTGCAGAGCATGATCCTGTCAGAGTATGCCTCCACTGAGATGAGTCTCCATGCACTCTACATGCACGAGGTGAGCAACCCAGAGCTGGGCTGGACAGAGGGGTGTGGAGCAAAGCAGGCTGCATTGCTCCTGGGCTGCCCTATCTGTTGTGACCAGGAGACCAGCGTGTGTACAGTGCCGCAGAGAGGGTGTTTGGGCGTATGGGCTCTCCCACACCGCTGAGTCACTTGTGTTTTGTCCTGCAGTTGCACAAGCAGCATGCCCAGCTCGAGCCTGAACGGCACACTTGGCACCGACGAGAGAGTGACGAGAGCGGGGAGAGCGCCCACGAAGAGCTGGACACTCAGCGGGGTGGCTCCATCCCCATTCCTCGCTCTGCCAGCTACCCCTTCTCCTCACCGCGGCAGCCTGCCGAGGAGACAGCCACACTGCAGACTGGCTTCCAGCGGCGATACGGGGGCATCACAGGTACGGGAGCCAGGGCAGAGGTCTGAGCCAAATAACACATGCCATGTATGGACTGGCACAAGCAGCTTGCTGGTGCTGAACACTGGCAGTCCCCCAGACAGCTCATCTTCCTTCTTGCCTCTCCTGCAGACCCAGGCACAGTGCACAGAGCTCCATCACACTTCTCCCGCCTCCCTCTGGGAGGCTGGGCCGAAGATGGGCAGTCAGCGAGGCACCCAGAGCCCGTGCCAGAGGAGAGCTCAGAAGATGAGCTTCCGCCACAGATCCACAAGGTAAGGGTGACAGCTGTGGCTCAGAGGGCCACAGGGTACTCTGCATGTCAGGTTGGAGTGATGGCAGTTGGTCCCAGTAGGTGTCACCTTCCCTCTCTGTCTTGCAGGTATAGCCTTGTAGACTGGGGATCTCATGGGGCTTGCAGACTGGGAGCCACTTGGGCAGCAGGATGTGGCATCAGCCTGATTCTTCTCCTGTCCTGAGTGGACATTTTGTTGCCATCAATTACCGAAGAGACAAAACAGCCAGGCCGGCGGCTTTGCTGTGGCACTTTGTGTCCAGCCATGTGTCAAGTCAACACCACTCTGACTTGTGGGGTGAATGTGTGTGTGAGTACATACATGTGTCTGTGTTCACATCTGTGTCGTCCGTGTCGGAGGATCTCTGCAGAGCCTGTGGAAGCTGACGTAACATGACTAGCAGTGAGGAGCTATGGACTGGCTTGGAGGTGGCAGCAGCAGCTGCTCTTCAGAGGGATGTGAGATGGCACCAGCTCTATCCAGATGTCCTTCCGGAGCTGGGACCTGCCTCCAAAATGAGGGCAGGAGTTGCTGAGGGTGGTCTAGCTCAGCCTGTAGCACCACAATGCCCTGCCTGCAGCCCTGAGGAGGTGCCCAGGACCACGCTCGTCCTTCCAGAGGGGACCAGTGTTGTGCTCCTCAGCCCTGAGCAGGACAGCAGTGGAGCACTAACCCACCCCTCTGCCCCAGCACCCTGCAGAGGGATGGGGCCCTGGTTGCTGCGGTGTGAGTACGGGTGGGATATAGAGCTGGTGGGGACAGCTCTGGCTTGATCCCAGGATACTGCAGCTCTTCCCTGACTCTCACAACAGCTGGCCCATTCCCTGCATGCAAGAAAGGGTCAGTGAGATGAAAGTCCTGGGTCCCTGATGTCCCTCCCATCTGGCAGCCGCTGTGCTATGCCTCTGGGCTGGAGCAGCAGCATCCTCCCCCTGTGCGGCACCCAGGGGATGCAGGCTGCTAGTAGGCCCTCCTGCAGTGCCAAAGAGACCCCAGCGTGGAGCAGCCAGGCATCTCTGGGTAGTGCTCACAGCCCCTTCAGAGCCCACCCTGAAGGTCTTGTGCTCTGTGTGTTGACTCCTTCTCGCCAGGCACAAAAAAGGCCTTTTTCCCCATGCCCAGCTGCTGTTGCATTGGGTCTGTCCTGATGCTCTTCCTGTAGAAGTGGGCCTTCCCTCTTCTCCAGGCAAAGGTTTTGGTGCACCTCGCCCAGAGGCTCAGAGCTCCTCCTTTCCTCCTGAAACCTCCCTTTTGCTTGCAACATGGTTTCAGCTGCTGTGGAGACCACGTACCAAGCAGCTGTCTCATGCCTGGTGGGGCAAGCTTGGATAGCAGACCTGAAGAAGGGAGCCCAGCCTGGGAATCATAGTGGGGAATCAGGATCCCAGCTGTGCTGTGTAGCCTCAGACAAGACCTTCCCACCGTCCTTCTGGTTTCCCTCTCTCCTCTTTGCAGCTTCTGAGGATCTGCATTTCAGCTAACTTCTGCCAGGATTTACTTTCCATTCTTCTTGCCTCTGGCAGGGGCTGCTTGCTTTGGCCATGTCCACTGTGAGCACTGCACACCGTCCTCTGCTGTCCCTGGAGTCCAGGGCTGCCCCTCTTCCCCTGCCAGGGTTATTGCCCTCTGCCCTTTGAGCACGGGACAGAACATGCTGCCAAGACACCTACTCCCAGGGTACTGCACCTGTGTAGCCCAGACATGAGCAGGGTTGAGGGGCTTGTGCAGGGTCAGGCTCTTTGGGGTAGCAGGCTCCCTGCTGCCGTGGAAAGGGCTAGGCTGGGCTGGGGCTATAATTCCTCTGGGGTCAAAGATCAAACAGTATGAGATCAAACAGAGCATGCTAAAGTATAGCTTGGGTGGGAATAAACTCTTCAGTGCTGAGGTCAGGGCTCCATGGATCTGAGTGCTGTTGGGTCTTTCCATGAAGGAGTGGCTGCAACAGCCCCACAGCAGCTTTGGCTTGGGAGTGTCATGGCTTGGTGAAAGGAAACTGAAAGCAAATCCCCAGGAACCCAAGCTTTTCCAGTTGCCCAGGCTGCTGCCCTGCTTGAGAGGAGCCTCTCTGGGGCTGTGGGACACTGTGTTTGGGCTTCCCAGTAAAGTTGCTGGTGGTCTGTAAGCTGAGCGGCAGGAGGCAGTACCTAGGAGCAGTGGGAAAGCCTAGGCCTTTCCCTGGGCTGTCAGGAGGGAGAGGCCGGGCAGAGCAGGCCTGAGACTTTGCCGCATGTTGTGCTTGTGTCAGTGTCCCATGTGCATGGCGAGCCACTCTTCCTCATCTCCTCCGGGACGGGCGGGTGCGGGGGGCCCCTGGGGAGTGCAGTACCGCACCCTCATGCCCTCGCTGTACAGCTGTATAGCCGTCTAATAAAGATGGGGTGTATCATCCCTTCCCGCGTCCGAGTCTCCCTTCGCTCTGCGGCACCGTGCAGCCCACCTGGGCTCAGCCACAGTACCGGGCTCCGAGGGAACCGCTGAGCAGAACCCTGCCATGGCAGCTGGGAGCTGCGAGGAGCCCGCAGGAGCTCCGGCGGCCAGGGACACGGTCCCGACCGCGGGGGGAGGCAAGGGCTATATTTATCCCCGGGAGGGCAGTGCCTCGTCCTGCCTGACCTCTGCGGTGGGAGGGCCCCGCTGGGGCTCCGGGGCCTATCGCGGCACTGCAGGGCCGGGCTGGCGGCGGCGATAAGCGGGAGCGGGGCATCTCACCTCGGCTGCGGGGACCGCCCCTGGCCCAGTACTGCGTCCCACGGCACTGGCACCTCCCCATTCCCGGCGCTGCGGGGGCAGGTCCGTGCTGCCTGGGGCTGGGCACCGGAGCCCAGGGAAGGGACACACGCTGGGGTTGAAGTCCCGGCGCTGGGAAGGGAGGACGGGCGGGCAGGAGCCTGGCGGTGCCGGCACGGCGGGGCGGGGAGCGGGGCGGGGCGGGGCGGGGCAGAGAGGCGCCGGGGCCCGGCTGGCAGTGGCGGCGCGGAGCCCGGAGCGGGCCGAGGCCGCGGGCCCGGGGCAGGTGAGCGGGGGCGGGCGCGGCGGCTGCACGGCGGCGGGGCTGCGGTCGCCTGTCCCGGACCTGAGCGGCCCCGGCACCGCCGGGCATTGGCCCGGCCCGGCCCCTGCCTTTCTCTGCGCGAATGTTTCCCCGGTGTGTCCCTGGCTTTGCCCTTGCCCTTCCGCTGCTCAACCTCGCGGTTCCCCGAGCATCCTTCACATGCCCGCCTCCCCCCCGCCCCGTGCTGCCGATGCATCGCCCCCGTTGTTCCCTCCCACTCAAGACTTGTCCCAGCACCCCTCTGTTTCCCGATCCTTGCGTCTCCCGCTGTCCCCATGTCGGAGTGCTTCCCCAGGGACCCGGGTGGCTCTGGGGGACCCAATCCAGGGTTGCCCCCCGCGTCCAGGACACACAGCGTGTCCTGGTGTGGTGCTCATGGCCATCCTTATGCAAAGCTAACCCTGCTTGCAAATAGTCTCCGTGTGTGTTGCATGCAGCGCATCTTGCGTGCCCGTGTCCAGTAGTGCTTGCCCCTGCCCATGAGGGCCCCTGCTGCTTGGCCATGCCATCCCACCGTGGGCCCCTTTGTGTAGCTGTACTACAGTCCATCCTGAAAAGTTGCCTCAGCTCGTCTTCTCTCCGCAGCAGGTGACCTACCAGGATGGCCATGCTGGTGGGCTACTGTGAGGGCAACAGCTCCATTGCCCAGGCCTGGGTCCAGCAGGGCTTCCAGCCCTGCTTCTTCTTCACACTGGTGCCGGCCGTGCTGCTGAGCGTCTGCCTGTTGCTGGGCGCCCTGCAGTACGCCTGCTATGCCCGCTTTGGCCGTGCCATGGAGCCCAAGTACATTCCCCGCTCCCCCCTCTACCGCGGCCAAGTCCTGCTGTCCCTGCTCCTGGCCCTGCAGCCCTTCGGTGGGCTGTTGTGGCAAGGAGTGGGCCTGGGACGGCTCTACGGGTACATGTTGCTGCACGCCTGCCTCTGGGCCCTCAGCTGGGGCTGTGCCATCGCCCTCCTGCAGCTGGAGCATACGCGGGTGCTGGCACACGACCGGACACGGGGCCACGGCACTGTCCTCCTCCTCTTCTGGGCACTGGCCTTTGCTGCTGAGAACCTGACCCTGGTGTGCTGGAGGAGCCCACTGTGGTGGTGGGCACTGGAGGACACCAACCAGAAGGTTAGCTGGTGGGCTGTGGGCAGGGATGGAACCTTTTCTGGGGCAGGGGGGTGACCTGCACCATCACAGTGCAGGGATGGGGTGTGCATGCTATGACCTACCACGCCCAAGGTGTTTACGCTCCTGGGTTACACCCACACATCTTCCACATGCCTCAGCCCCAAGCTTATCTATCACACATCTCTCCATTCCACCTCCACCTCATCTCCTGCTTCTGCCTGGCCCAGACCCAAGTGCAGAGGTAGGGATATCTGCCTGCTGCCCACATTTCTTTTACCCTCTGCTCCCCCCCTGGGCTGGTGCACCCAGAGCCAGAGGGCACAGAGCCAGACGTGGCAGGGAGGAAGAAAGGGATCTGAGTACTGCCTGAGGTGCTGGGCTCAAACCCATGACACCTGGCTGCACTGCATCCCATTTCCATGCCCCAATCATTGTCTCTCTCAGCTCATACCTATCCCATGCCCAGGGTTGTGCTGAGGGCCAGCTGTGACACTGACCCCGCACTCTTCATCCAGGTGCAGTTTGGCTTCTGGCTACTGCGTTACGTCTGCACATTCATGCTCTTTGTCCTGGGTATGAAGGCCCCAGGGCTACCCCACAAGCCATACATGCTGCTGGTCAATGAGGAGGAGCGGGATGTGGAGAACAGCCAGGTGAGTCTCGGGGCCAGAGCAGTTTTAGGACATGGCCAGGGAGGATAAAATGGAAATACAACTCTCCTGGAATCAGCATCTTCAGGAGACGTGGGAGGAGTGAGGTTTGGGGCTGCCGAAGCTCTCTGCCCACTGTCAGCAGGATGGGGCCCTGCTGCGAGGATGGAGTGGGCACCCTGGGAGGATGGGAATGGTTTCCTTGGTGAGGTGTTCCCCAGGGCCATTGCTACCTGGGCTGGGGTGCCAAGGCAGTGACCCCTTGCTTTGCTTTCCCCTAGCCGCTCCTGACCGATGCCAGCAGGACCACCTCCACATGGAAGGATTTCCGGAGGAAACTGCGGCTGCTGGTGCCATACATGTGGCCCAGAGGCAACCACCTGCTGCAGGGGCTGGTGGTGTTCTGCATGGCGCTCATGGGGCTGGAGCGGGCCATCAATGTCTTCGTCCCCATCTACTACAAGAACATTGGTGAGGCACCTGGAGCTTGGTGTGTGAGGCTGCTCACGGCCTCACCGAGTGCTGGAGGGTGTGCGAGTGACCTGGGGGGCTGCAGGGGGCTGGTAGGAGAAGAATCCAGGGTGTGAGGGACCAGCACTGAGTGCTGGGGCTTGTTCCCATGGGCACCCAGTGATGTTTCCTGCCCCTCCATCCTGACCCTTGCCACCCTCTCCTCAGTGAATGAGCTGACGGTGGGCGCCCCCTGGCACACCCTGGCCTGGACTGTCTGCAGCTACGTGGGGCTGAAATTCCTGCAGGGTGGAGGTGCTGGTAAGGACCGCTGGGAAGGACAGGGCACTGGGGAGAGACAGGGTGGGGAGCATCTTGCCAGGGCTGGAGCGGCCAGGGATGCCGTTATCCCCATAACTGCTGTTCTCTCTTGGAAGCAGCAACCAGGGCTGATCTTGGACTGGGGACAGCGGGTGGACCTCTTCCCAAATCCCCCTTTCCCAGCTGGGCTTTCTGAATCTGCTTCATGCCCTTCGGGGGCTGATCTCAGTTGACTTTTTCATGTTGCCCTGCAGGCTCCACTGGCTTTGTGAGCAACCTGCGCACCTTCCTGTGGGTGTGGGTGCAGCAGTTCACCAACCGGCAGGTGCAGGTGCAGCTCTTTGCCCACCTACATGGGCTGTCCCTGCGCTGGCACCTGGGGCGTCACACTGGCGAGGTCCTGCGCAGCGTGGACCGGGGCACCAGCAGCATCAACAGCTTGCTCAGGTCAGAGCGTGCCTGTGACGGGTGGGGGGTGGCCAAGCAGCCCCACCAGACCAGGCTGATGTGCTATCCCTCTTCCCTCCCGCCAGCTATATCGTGTTCAGCATCGCCCCCACCATTGCGGACATTGTCATCAGCATAGTTTACTTCACCTCGGTCTTCAGCGCCTGGTTCGGCCTCATCATCTTTGTGTGTATGAGCCTGTATCTGAGTGAGTGGGGGATCAGGGTGCAGGGCTTCCAGGCTGTGGGGTGACAGGAACCTGTCAATGCAGCTCCCTCCTGTCCACAGCTCTGACCATCTTCATCAGTGAGTGGAGGACCAAGTACCGGCGGGACATGAACACACGGGACAATGATGCCAAGTCCCGGGCTGTGGACTCGCTCCTCAATTTCGAGACGGTACTGCAGGCGTTGGAGGAGTCACTGAGCACTGCTTGGTGCTGTGGGGGACCATTTGGGTGCTGACTGCCGGTCTGTGTCCTGCAGGTGAAGTACTACAATGCAGAGAGCTACGAGGTGAACCGCTTTAATGATGCCATTGTCAAGTACCAGGTATGGGGTGCTCAGCACCAGTGGGGGAGTTGAAGAGCAGGCACCTGCAGGGAGGATGGAGCTCACCATGGGTCTGCTTTGGACGCAGCAGCATCCCACAGGGCTTTGCCTTTTCCAGGTCTCGGAGTGGAAGGTCAGTGCCTCGCTGGGCCTCCTCAACCAGACCCAGAACCTGGTCATTGGCCTGGGGCTGCTGGCAGGGTCCCTGCTCTGTGCCTACTTTGTCACCGAAAACAAGCTGCAGGTAAGGCTTGTGCCAGCCTGGGCAGCCTCCTGCTGAGCTGGGGCTCTGGTTCTGGTGGTGATGGACCCCTATACCCTGTCCTTTCCAGGTGGGGGACTTTGTCCTCTTTGGCACCTACATCATCCAGCTCTACACGCCACTCAACTGGTTTGGGACTTACTACAGGTAACAGAGAGTTGTGGAGGTTCCTGGGGTCCCCCTCCCCCTGGGTGACTGGATCTGTATGTGCTCCCCCAAACCCTTCTCTCTGATCTTTGCCCCCTTCCAGGATGATCCAGAACTCCTTTGTGGACATGGAAAACATGTTTGAGCTCTTCCATGAGGAACAGGAGGTGGGTGCCACCTTTCCTGGACCCCATTCCCTGGATTGCCCCATGGTCCTGCCCTGGGGAAGGGCTAGCTCTGAGGCCACATCTCTCCTCTGGCAGGTGAAAGACGTGGTGAATGCTGGTGACCTGCACTTGGAGGCTGGGAAGATCGAGTTTGAGAATGTGCACTTCGGCTATATGGATGGGTATGGGGTGGTGGGTGCAGGGTGGGATGACTCAAGCTATGGGGCTTGACAGAGGGACATGGGGACATGGAGTGGCCCTGAGCACCTCTCAATCTCCCTCTCCCAGGAAAGAAATCCTGCATGACATCTCCTTCTCTGTGATGCCTGGGCAGACTCTGGCTCTGGTGAGAGTAGGAGCTTGGGCGTGGGTTCACTGTGGGAGGGTGGGATGGGGGAAGAGAAGCTGGAAAATACAAGGGTGGGAAGGACAGACCCCCAACAGGGCCAACCCTTCCCTGCCCAGCTCTACCAGCAGCTGGGAGACTCTGGTATATCCAAGTCCCTTTACCTTTGCCTGCAGGTGGGACCGTCAGGCTCAGGGAAGAGCACCATCATCCGCCTACTCTTCCGCTTCTATGATGTGCAAGGCGGCTGCATCCGCATTGATGGGCAGGACATATCCCAGGTAAAGGTGGGAGGCTTCCAGGGACCCATAGAGGGGACACACCTGCTCCTCTGGGCCTCACAGCACTGCTTGGTGCAGGCACTAGCACCCCCCAGGGGCAGGGATGAGCACACATGGCTCCTTTGCAGGCTGCTGGCTATGCCAGGAGTGGAGTCAATGGCATGACTGCAGGACCCTAGGCAGAAATGCCAGACTGGCCAGGGCTCCCTGGGAACAGCCGGGACACTGTCAGGGTGCTCCACCACAGGGTGGAGATTCAGCTGAGCCTGTGGTGCAGGATCCTACAGCACACATCCTACAGGGAGTGGGGGTCATGGTGGAGGGTTGGGATTGGGTTTCGGGTGGGTGGGGGCTTTGCAAGGATTTTGCATCTGCCTGAACCCTCTCCCCCTGCCTCCCCAGGTGAAGCAGGCGTCGCTGCGTGCTCACATTGGGGTGGTGCCCCAGGACACAGTGCTCTTCAACGACACCATTGCCAACAACATCCGCTATGGACGGATCCTGGCCACTGACCAGGAGGTGCAGGAGGCAGCCCAGGCTGCTGATATCCATGATCGCATCCTTTCCTTTCCTGATGGTGAGACCCTTGCAGTCCCGTCCTGGTCTTTCCCTGTGATCCCAGAGTTCCTCATGACCTTCTAGCTGTGCTCACAGGTGTCCTTAGGTGACATGTCCCACGGGGACACTTGTGTGACCCTGTGCCTTGCTTTGCCTCTCCCTGCCTTCTCTCCAGGGCTAGATCAGCCCCTGGTTAGGGATGGGCTGAGGCTGTGCGAGTTGACTGTGTGGTACCAGCAGGACCTCCCTGGGCAACAGAGCCTGGTTCCCATCTCCATCTCAAAGGACACCAGCACAGCATGTTCCTGCCCTTGTGCCTGCAGGATACAACACTCAGGTCGGGGAGCGGGGTCTGAAGCTGAGTGGGGGTGAGAAGCAGCGTGTTGCCATCGCACGCACCATCCTGAAGGGTCCCCACATCATCCTGCTGGATGAGGTAATGGCAAGGGCCTCCTCCAGCTCTGCAGCAGCCTCATCCTCAGCAGCTGCCTGCACTGCCTCCATCCTGTCCCCACACCTTGCCTCTCCCACAGGCCACATCTGCACTTGACACAGAGACTGAGAGACACATCCAGGCCTCACTGGCCAAGGTTTGCACCCACCGCACCACCATCGTTGTTGCACATAGGTAGGGATGAAAGGGCTGCTCCAGGGGGTGCTGAGCATTCTGAGCTGGCCAGCCCCTCCCAGAGGGGCACATAGACCTGCCCCCCGCTCAGGGGGTGACAGTTCCTGGGATTGCATGTCCTTACATTGTACAAACCCCGCTCCTGCACTTCTCCCCTCTGAGTCAGGATTACCCCTGCCTTTTCCTGCAGGCTCTCCACTGTGGTGGGTGCAGACCAGATCCTGGTGCTCAAGGATGGGCACATTGTGGAGCGAGGGAGGTAAGCATGGAGAGGGGCTGGGTAGTCTGCCCACAGGGATGCACTCCCTGGTGCTGGGGCTAGCTCAGGACCCTGCACCCCTCTGCTCTCCCCACAGGCATGAGGAACTGCTGCAGAAGGGTGGCGTGTATGCTGGCATGTGGCTGCAGCAGCAGGTTGGGGATGAGGGCGAGAGCAAGGAACACCACACCGAGAAGCCCCAGGGCAGCAAGAAGGGGTCGTGAGCATGACTGGCGTCTCTGTTGTGACACTGACCCGGGGCCAGGCCCTCACGCTGTCATGGAGCCCTTTGCTGGCTGTGGGCTGAAGCTCAGCCTGTCCTGGAGCTGCAGGGGCTTGCTTGGACACTCCACTATATTTGTACCTGTTTGTTTTGCTGTTGTGTAGTTTCTTAAACCAGGTCCTTCTCAGCTCTCTGCCTGTGTATTCTGAGCAGGGTACACACCTTGGGGCAGGCAGGGTTAGTGCCTGTGCCCTTAGGTCAACCAGCAGCTCTGCCATGAGTTGAGCTCCATGGGCTTAGGCAGGCAAGCGGCCAGGCAGGCTATCAGCCCCACACAAAGGGCTGAGCTTGGCAGGGGACCACAGCCCAATAGGAGAGGAAGAACCAGGGCAGTTGGTGCCCACTCACCCCCATATGTCCCCCCCTTGCACTCCCATCTGCCAAGATGTGTCCCTCTGGGCCAGACACCAAGTGACCACTCCCCCTAAGTGCCTCTGCACCTTGTGCTATGCTTTTATTTTCTCCCAAGCAGCACTTTGACAAGCCCCAATGTTCCCTCAGCCCAGCCAGACCCCCCCTCCCTCAGCTGTACGCCGCTCAGACGACAGCCCAGTCCTGTGCAGAACCAGGCACAGCCCCTGTAGGCCAGAATGGTTCCAGGAGCAGGAGGAAAAGCAGCACCACTCTGCACAGCTGCAGACTCCCTGCCAGAGGCCAATTGAACAAATACCCTCAACCCACCCATCAGCTCCAGCCACCACCAAGGAAGAGCTGGTTCAAGGCTCAGGGTTCTGTTTCTAAGGGGTTCTGTGCTGCTGCTATCCCAAGGGAATTCCCTGCAGCATGGCTGGAAGGAGGGAGGTGTTCCTGACCCAGCAGCATTAAAACATGGCTCTGGAGTAGGTTAGGGCAGCAGAGAGCAGCCAGCAGAAGGAAGGCAGCTGCAGCCCTCCCATGCAAGCCACATGGCACAGTCAAGTCACTGCCAAGGTTACTTTTTCAGTTAATGGCCCTTGTTATATTAAACCAGAAAGGAAACACAGGTCCATTCAGTCTCAAAGAGGTCCTGTGCCCCAGCTAGGTGGGGTAAGGCCCAACGTGCTCTTGTGCATGCAAACAGCAGGGAGGCACCGAGGGTGTGGGGAGCAGGGAAGGGGCTGCTTTCACACTGCCAGGAGGCTGCACAGTCAGCTGTGCTGTGTCGAGGCAAGAGACCATCCCAGCCACAGTTGTTCTTTCTGAGGGACTGGCAGGGCCCTCCACAGAGCATGAAATCCAGCCCCCTGCTACTGCAGTGGGTAGCTGCATCCCGGCAGCTGTATGTCCGAGCATGCAGAGATGTACCCACGTGGCTCTGCCCTCACTCCACAGTCCCAACAGCGTTGTGACATGGCTGTGGCAGCCGTGGATAAGTGCAGACCGTGGGCTGCTGCCTGCTTTGGTCAGTGTGTGCTCAGCCTCATCCTGCACCGTCTTCATTTCCCCAGGAGTATCAGTGACTTGCTGCACTAATTTTATACAGATGCTAGGGCTGAGGTGCCAGTGTGTGTTCAGTGGCTTACAGCTCCCAGGGAGATGAGCTGTCCCTGGTGAAGGGCTCTTGTCACCAGTGCCCAGGCCAGAACCCCACAGCATCCATGTGGGAGGCTAGAGCCGCTCCTTGGGTCACAAGCGGGATCTCATGTCTGCTGGCACACCCTGCCTCTCCTGCCTATGACATGCTGCAGTTCGATGGCTTTGAACTGTGTGCCTGGAACAGGAAGAAGCACAGAGTGAGCAAGAGGAGACAGGCTTTCTTCTCTGTCCTACAAATCCAGTGCTCAAGTCCCCGGGGCTGTGTGCTCAGTCCAGGCTGGGCTGCCCTCCTGATGAAGAAAGCCAGCCTAGACAGAGCGCAGAGGAAGCGGAACGCAGGGAAGCTCCCTCCATGACATAGCTAGGCAGGATCAACCCCGTGACAGTGCAGAGCCTATAGCCAGCCTCACTCACCTGCCGCTGAGACTGCTGGTACTCGGCTTCGCTCGCTGACAGTGCTTGGGCCAGTGCCAGATCCTCCTCCTCCTGCGTGCTGCTGGGACAACACTGCATTATGTGCCTCAGCCTCCCCCAGGCTCATGGGCCCAACGCTCAGAGCCCTTTGGAGTGACAGCATCTCACTGCAACTCTCCAGCATAACTAAGGGTGGAGAGCAACTGAGGATCACCCTGAAGAAGCCAGGGGCTGGGGAAGGAGCAGAGGATCCAGCTGGGGCTGGCAGCTACCACTCTGGGCCAAGGAGAGCCATGTTAACTCCAGACTGTAAGAGTGCTTTTAGCACCACTGGGTGCTGTGCCTGAGGACGTGAGCTCCCGGGTGTCCTCTGTGAACAACCCTTCTCTGCCTTTGTCATGCTTGCCCTATTCTCTGTGTCAGTCACCATCCCCTCCCAGCTCCCCCTAGGGCTGAGGGCTTGCTTGCTGAACAGAGCTCCCTGATGGCTCTAGACTCTTCCTTTTTTCCCCTGTCAGCCACAGAGAGGCATCATATGGAGACACGTGCTGGGAGAAATGTCATCCCAAAGCCACATGATGCATCCCCAGGCACCTCTCACACACAGGCTGGGTGCGTGACACACCACGTGTTTTGGGGCTGTACCTGGGTGGCTGCACTGAGCTGCCTGCTGACTCTGCCAGCGACATCTCCAGAGCTCGTTGCAGTGCCTCTTCCTCACTCTGAAACAAAACACCTTGTCACCAGCTTAGCCAGGGTGGAGGGCAGTAAGCAGCCCTAAGGGACATGTGGCAGGTACAATCTTGATCTGCCAAGGGTGGGTGAATCTCCTCTCTCCAGGAGGCCAGACGCAGCCAAGGTGAAGGCCTAGGGCTCAGGACAGACCTGCAGTGCTCTCCCCCTACCCGTGGGAAAACACCCCTGTCTGCTAATACAGGAATATGCCAAGAATACCAGTGGGAAGCAGCTTCCCGTCTCCTCCTCCACCCTTGGCTTGGAGAACAGAAAGACAACACCTGGGGAAAATGGCTGGTGCACTTTATCCCTTTGGAGGAAAATGAGCACCAAGCGCAGCATAGCTGCAAGCTCTGATTTCCCATGGAGCATCCAGGATCCCTGTTTGCCAGGGAAGGCCCAGCTAGGACCACATACTCTCCATGGTATGTGGGTTACAAAGCAGCTATTGCAGTCACTTCCCAGGTCACAGGAACCACCCAAACCCACCCCAAATGCCCAGGCCAAGCCACTCACCAGCCCATTCAGCAGCATGGCAGCTGGAGGGGAGGTGCTACGACTCTGCAACGCAGCTGCTCTGCCTCCCCTGCAAACAGGAAAGAAGCTGGGTTATTACCAAGGCAGGGAGCACTGGTACAAGTACTGAGTTCTGCTGATGCACAAGAAGCTGTCACTCCAGCGTTCCATGGGAAGCCAGGCTGAGACTGGTCATGCCCACCTCAGAATTGCAAGTTAGGCCATCACCTTACCTGGCAGAGGCTGGAGAAGAGGAGCTGTCTGCTGGCCGGGCAGCTCCACTGCTTGATGCAGTGACTATTTTGGAGGAGGATGCCTGGGCTCTCGTAACTGCAGCGTGCCTAGGACAGACAGGATGCCTGTGAGCAACTGTTTAACCATCACAAGCTGTTCCTGGGCACTGAACACCCCGAGAAATGAAGCTGGATAAGCAAGAGGCCTCCCTGGCTCCCTGCCCCCCTTCCTCCCAAGAGTACCCATGTTGTGGCTCAGTTATTCCCAAGAGTTTCAAGTGCTGTTTCTCTACCTGAAACAATGCACCAGGATAGGCAGAAACCACCAGCTCCAGAATAATGAGATGGGCAAGAGCAAAGCAGACAGTGGGCAGTATTAGCAGCTTTTGCTACTGGAGAGAGACTGTGCATACATCTGTGCTTGGCACTGCTGGAGGACACCCCAACACACCTGGTAGGGAGTGTGAGAATGCAGCAGTCCCAGACAACAGGCCAGAAGGAGCTAGGCTCTTTCTTATCACCCATCAGGCAAGCACAGCCCTATCCGTGCCAGCCTGTCTGTCCCCAGGCCCTCACCCTGCTTTGGAGAGGGGACGCCCTGCCCCGCTGCAGTCATGGTCCAGGGGGTGCCGGTGCTTGAGGCAGTAGTTCTTGTGGCACTGGTCACAGATCACCTTCATCATCTCCTTCTGCTTGCAGCCAGGCTTCAAACACTTGTTGGTGAAGATCTGAAAAAATGACACAGCAGTGGTGAAAAGGAGCACAGAGCTGCAGGTCTAGTGTTGTCCCCTCCCTCCATGCCAGGCCTTGGGCGTTGACCAGCTTTTCTCACCAGTGTGAGTGCAGGGCTCTAGAGTTTGTCTCTGAATACTAGCTTTCTTTAGATAGTTTATTAGTAATTCATTGGTGCTTTGGTCTCCATAGATGAGGGTTTCCACAACCACAGAATGCAGAGCAGGAGAAAGCATGCCTCGCCCAGGCACTCCTGCCTTCCACGCCAGTGCAGTGGGGACAGTTCAGAGCCTTCAGCTGTTGCTGGGCTGGATTCCTACAGGGCCAGCTCCCTGCAGCAATTTCATCTCCTGGCAAGATGGTGCAACTAATTGCTGACTGCATTTTCTTAATGGCAGCATTCAGTTTCCCATCCTCACATCCCAGGTGGCTGCCCAGCCCCACTCCATCCCAGGCCTCAGACTGCATTCACAAATCCCCATGGATGCTCACACCTCCAGCTCACCAACTGTCCTTGCCTTCAGCCTATGCCAACAGGGAAAGCACGGGGCAGGGGCAAATCTGTGTTGTTTTCATCCCACTCCGAGGCTTTGTCAGGGACCCAGCAGAGCTCAGCAGCCAAGCAGAGAGCATTAGGTTCATACCTTGCGCTTGCGCTGTGCAGGATCAGACTTGCAGTCACGGTCAATGTGCTCACCCACCACAACATCAGGCATCTCTCCCCGCCTCACAGGGATTGGGGTGTTGCAGAGGGGACACACTGGGACCTGCACATCCTGCAGAGATAACAAAAAGGGACTGGGAGCAGGTAGGTGGGCAACCTTGAGTGCTGTGCAGCCATTTCCCTCCCTTTCTGGACCTGCCTATCATGGCTTCTACAGCATCAGCTGCAGTTTGAGATTCTGCTCACCACCCTCCAACCAGCTTGCACAGGCTGGTGCACAGGCATGGATACACACTCTGGGAAGGGAAGACAGTATGGCTGGGAGATGCCCAAACCATTTCACCCAGTGGTAGAGGGAAGGCTGGATGTTTGTGGCACTGAGATGCATACCCTGGCTTTCAGGGGCACCTTCAGACTCAGCACACATCCCAGTGGGAATTGCCCAAGTGACCAAAGAAGTCACATATTATTCTGACCCCTGGCTGGAAAAACTCAGCAGCTCCATACAGGAGGGTGGATGAGATCTCCTCTCTGCACTTACCTTCTTGTAGGCAGAGGTGCAGTCGTGCTGGGCATAAGCGATGTGGTCGGTGCAGAAGATCTGCTCGCAGGCATCGCACTTCAGGGGCAGGAAGTCTGGGAGTGGGGAGATGCGGTGGACAGAGAGCATGGAGGTCAGCGCTGCCCACCTGCAGCCCAGGGACCTCCTCCACTTCCCGAGGGCACAACCCTGATCCGCGGCAAAGCCAGCGCCGTACTTCTCATCCCCCAGCACGGAAACAAAAGATCTGCAGCTCCATAGCCACGTCGTAGAATTACCCAGGGCTCCTCCTCAAAACGTGCCCTCCCCGTGATCAGGAGTAGCACCTGGAATCTCACCGAGCTCCCCATGGGCTGCCGGCCTCAAGCCGGCGGCGGCCGATGCCGCCCCAGCCACCATGGGATTCACCCATCGGGATAACCGGGAGACGAGCAAGCCCCAGCGGCCCCTCGGCACCGCCGTGTCCGACGTCCCCAGCCTGCGGCACCGAGGGCCCTTCCCTACTGTCCCCGGCCCAGAGCCGCTGCCCGACCGGGCAGAGCCGTGTCCCCGGGCTACCGGCACCGCAGCCAGCCCCGCTCTTGCAGCGGGAAGGACAGTGATCCCTCGGCCAAGGGCAAGCCAGGCGGCACGGCTCGCCCTTCACCCCCCGCTGCACCAGCCGGAGCCCGGCGCCGCCCCGCCGCCTCCCCGCAGGCCGGGCTGCCCGGTCCGCACCACCCAGCCCCGAGCCCGGGCCCGCGGCCGTGCCGCCCGGGTGGGAGCCGTGCCCGCGCCCCGGCACAGCCGGTGCTCACCCAGGCGCTGACAGGCGGGCCAGGAGCAGTGCGCGCCCAGGTCCGGGAACTCCATGGCGGCCGCACCGGCACCGGCGGCCCCGCCGTGCCCGCTTCCGGCGGCGCGTGCTGGGCGGGCCCGAGCGCAGCCCCGCCCCGGCCGCATCGCCCAGCCCGCCGCGGCCCCCCCTCCGCAAGCACCGCCGGCAGCAAAACCAGCTCCGGAGACCTGCTGGAGCGCCGAGGGAAGGCTCGGGGCAAGGCGGAGCCCAAAAGGGCCAGCAAGAAGTGTCTCTGCCCACATGGGACAGCTTAAACTCGGGGGAATTCCCTCCACCCTCCCCCTGCCCCAAGGGGACGCAAACCACGGATGTTCTGCTAACAGAGCTCTTGGCTCTCTTCCAGCCACCTCGGAGCCTCCAGGTGCCATGCTACGATGCCCAGCTGAGCACAGAAGGGGTGCTAGCGGGGTCAGGGGTGAAGAAGGCATGAGGTGCCATGACAGCAAGAAACTGGAGTACTGAACAGGGCTAGGAGTTAATTTCATTGATTGCAAAAAACTCAACTCCACAGCCACCCAGTAGCAGAACTCAAACAGGACAGGGAAAAAAATCACCCAATACCCTGTTACAGCAGTGACACAAAAAATGGAATAGTTTGCAGGAGGGGGTCTCTTCACTGCATAGTATCGATCTGCTTTTGTCCCCTTACTGCTACCCTCTGTTCCAAAGACCCCTTTCCCTCCACTAGCCCCTGAGAGCAGCCATGTTTGACTATGCACCCCATCCCTCTCCCCCAAACAAAACCAAGGAAAGTTAAAATTATTTACACTTTTAGCCATTTAAAAACCCAATAAAATAAGATTGCATATGTCCTACTGGGGATGTGGGTATTAGCAGCAGCTACAGCTAGCTCGGTACTCTGCGTGCAAAACGAAAGACAAACAGAAGACAGACCGAAATACTGCACCATTACTAGGAAGCGTTTGCTGGGGTTGGTGTTTCAGTTGTGGCATAAGGCTTCTAGGAGCCGGCTCCTCCCCAGCTGCAGGGCCTCCTGCTCAGCCAGTGAAGGCCGGGCTCTAGAAGGATGGAAAGGATTCATTATTCCAGACACAGCACATTAACACTGACGCATTTCCATCCCAGTCAACACAAACATTTAAAACCCCGCTGCATGTTCACTGCGTGAGTTTTTCCTTCTTTCCAGTGATGATGGAGGAAAAGGGGGTGCACAAAGAAGACCTAAGACATAGATGCTGCGGTCATCACTGCCTCTTCCTCATCTCCTTGCTTTGGCAGCTCAGCAAGCACAGCAGAGGAGGGAGATGGAGCGGCAGGAGACTCTTGTGCCCCCTGCTCCTCTCTGAGCCCTAGCTCTACATCCATTTGCTCCAGCTCCCCCTGATCCAGTAGCTCAAAGTCATCTGCTTCCTCCTCATCCTCTGGTGAAGCTTCTGTCTCTGTCTCCACCACTTCACTCTCTGACAGGTGTGCTTGGAAACTCAGTTTCTCTTCAGGCTCGGTGGGGAGGAACTCAGAGAGGGAGGGCCCCTCGCTGGCCTCTGAGGACCGCAGCAGAGCAGAGAGGGTGTTCTGCACCGCCGTGGTGATGGCAGTGGTGACAATCTCCTCACTCAGCGTGTTAATGCAGATGCCCAGGCCCGGGGCAGGGACAGTCTTTGGCTCTGCGCTGCCTCCTGCCGCTTGACCACTCCCATTGAAGTGCGTATTTACAAAATGGAGAGGAGATGCGAGGTGAAGGATGGAGAGGTCAGAGTCCGCGGCCTCTTTCTCTGCTGAGTCCAGCTCACAGGCAGCGTGGGCAAGCTCAGGACCCAGAGGCACACCAAATGCGTCTTCATCACTCTGTGGTCCCAGGTCTCTGGAATGATATTCTTCCACGGATGGAAACTCTGCCAGGTCCTTGGAAAATGACTCCTCTGGCTCACTGTGGAGGCTCTGTTGATCCAGGTCTGAAAGGCACCAGCATTAAGGCACAGGTTCTCTCAACTCTACCTCCCACCCGCCTTCTCCTAGATGACACACCATGGCTGACTTTTGGGCATCTTCCCCATCCTTGGAGCACAGCAGGAAGAGGTCTGTAGTTATGCCCTTTTCTCAGTGGCATGACTCACACGGAAGCGTCCCTTTTGTCATCATGTTCTATATGCTCTGTGCTCAGAGTGGACTTCCTGCACCAGCTCATGCTCTCTGCATCTAGAGCCCCCTACGAAAACCCTCAGGGTCAGGGAAATGGCACTTACATCACCTGCGTGCTCCTCCTCAGACACCCAAGTGACCACATCTGAGTGGGTACTTCCACGTTCCTCACCACTAACCAGTCCTCCTCTGAGCTAGGAAGTCTGACAGGGTGACGTGTCAGACCTGTTTCACCAGCATCATATATAGGTGTGTGACTATCCACACAGTTATTTCTGTGGGACTTTGTGAGTGCCTTTGTTCCCTTGCTGGTGTCACAAGACAGCATTGCTTTGTGGGGCAGTAATTAGAGGCAGATGTCCACTCCGGACCAGTTTATGATCAGCCATGAAGTCACGGCATGCTGTGCTGCTTCTCTTTCCTCCTTTCAATGCTTTTCCCATGCAAATAGCTGGGTTCCCTCCCTGTCCTCCCATTCATAAGGCTCACTGTTCTGAGACAAAACATCCAGAGTAAGGGGGGCAGCAAGGCATCACATACCTTCAGAAACATCTGTCAGCTGTGGGGTGGTAGCCCTTGAGACAGAAAAGCCCCCACTTTCCAGGATAGAAGCCTCCTCATCAGAGAGCTCAGAATCTGTGATTGACAGTGCCAGGGCAGTTTTCTTCACATCCACCTACATGGGATGAAGGCAGAGGGACAAATTCATGTGTGTCTGGCTAACAGTGCTGCCTACAGGTGCCTCCAGAGCTTCCAGGCAGAAGTCTTTGCTGGAGGGACAGTATGCTGGGCGAAGCGCTCACTGCACTACAGGGAAGGGTGGTCTCAGCTTTCCTGCAACAAATCACTGCCTGAAGCTTTGCCTGCTCTCAGTCAAAAACCCAAAAGAGGGAGTACAAGATGGGATAAGACTGCGGGAGCCTCAGAAGACTTTGATCCTTCTTCCTTTCCTGGGATCACCAAGAAAAAGAACACCCCTTCCCGTTTGCATTCACACTGAGCCCAATGAAGCCTTCTACAAGAACCAGTGGTTCAAGTATCCACATTCCTTTGGAAACTGAAGCTTCCCACCTCACAGCCCAGCTATATGCCCCAAGCTCCTGTAAAGGAAGACACTTGGTCTGTTTCTGCAGTGCAAATATAGAAAAGTCACACACAGTCTGACTGAGAGTAGGGAACAGTGTAAGACACACTATGCTGCTCATTTCCCTTTTTCAGTGTTGAAGAGGCCCCGTATATTACACCAGAGTTCATTTCTTCAAGAGACACTCAGGTTCTCTGAGCATGAAGTAAAACCACCAAAGTCATTCTGAGGTCAGGAGGAGGCTGGGGCATGTCCCCACCAGCACTGTGGCACTGAATTCTCAATACCCAGATCGGACACAATGGCCTTCATCAAATACATACCCTTCTCCATTAAGAAATGACTTAGTGCTCTGCTGTTTGTTATTGATGCAGCTGTACTCAGACCACTGTCTGACTCTCAAGCTACTACAGATCTGACAGGAGGGACTTGTTTCTGCTCAGCACTTTGTGCTCTTACCACTGGGGAGAAGCCCGACAGCTCTGCCTCACTCTCACTCTCTGTCTCTGCTGTTGGCTCATCACCTACTGCAGGCTCGCTCTTCGTTTGTCGCTCTATGAGGAAGAGAAGAAAGGCTTTACATGACACTGAAGGAATTTTCTGTCTTTATACATCACTTTCCCACTACTTCTACTACCATGTGAAAGTGTACAGGGTTCCCAGAGACAACCATAACCTGTTGCTCTTGTGTGCTGTTCTCAGGATCACGTGGGAGCACCTAATTGCTCTCCCTATAAACCTCAAGTTTCCACCTGCTTTCCTCTGCTCCTCTGGAGCTTTTCACCACACAGTGTTGACAGATGTGGTCTCCTATTGTCCCTTTGCTAGGGCTTCACCATGGGATTACCGTACCCAAAAAAGCCAGAGAGAAAGTGAGCCCTTACTCTTCTTCTCATGCTTGTGGTGCAGTGTCTCTGCCTTCATACTGTAGTCCAGTTTCATCAGGACAGGCTCCAAACGTGTGTACATCCTCTGGATCAGCTCATGGTAGACCACCAGAGGCCAGAGCAGAATGCTGAGCACTATGGACACAGGATGCAGAGAGTGTAAGACAGATCAAGCACAACCCAATCCTCCCCGTGGCGCCACCGAGGAAGACTGAATCAAGGGGAATGCAATTGAATGGCATCTGCTTTCACATCTGACTCTGCCTAAAAATCCTCATCCATGGCTATTCTTACTCATTCCAAAGCTGCTTAATTAACCAGGCTCTAGTGCCAGATCTCTGTTAGAATACAGATTTATGTTAAGATGAAGTGTAAGTCCTTTTCTTCAGCCACTACATCCCAGCCCCAACATGCAACACAAGCCCTGAAATGAGGTTATTAAAACTAAGTATGATCAAAACTTCTATAAGGGTAGAAGCACAGAGCTCATATGTAGATGTGCTCACAGCAGACCACCAGAACAGTTATTAGGGACTCATGATGCAGTGAAAAAGGTCTATTTACCAAACACACAGATTCATTAACAACACTCTGGATACAGAGATTATCTTCCCTGGCGTCTCGGCAGCACAGCCTCAGCCGCGGGGAGCAGAGGGCTCCCTCTCCTGCCTTTGCAGTTGTACTGCACGCATGCACGCACTTAAAAGACTTGCCAGAGCACACTCCCTGTATTGATTCATCGTCTAGCACAGATCCCCTTGAGAAAACCATAAATCTGCTTCTACTAGCATATCAACAGCACAATTAGGTCATGTTTCGGCTTTCAAGAGAGCTGCTTATACTCACAAATGATGTAGGAGATCATTATGCCTGGAACATAGTGTCCAACTACAGCCAGAATCAGGCAGCCTGAACAGACACTCATGCAGAACTGAAGGAAGAGAGAGGAACAAAGAGAAGTGACAAGAGGCAGAGATACATCTACGCAACCAGAGCCGGAAACCCAGTTAGCGCAACACACGGGATGCTCCTAACAGTCAGTCAGCCAGCTCTGCACCGAGTACATTCAGGTGCTGACAGTCACAACTTGGACAGTTCAGTTGGGTTAAGCTGTAAGCATTAGAGGTTCAAGCGCAGGACGACCAAGGTAACCCAACACCCCGGTAAAATATATCAAAAATTTATTGGACAGTTCTTTATGAACTAAATTATGTTCCTTGAGGACAGAATTGGATACTGCAAATTGCCATTTTGGAGTACATGAGGAACAGACAGGAACCTGTTACAGAGTCACCAGATGCTGTGCCAACTGCTGTGCCATAAACCAGCAGGCAGGAGCATTAGCAGAACCCACGCTCCCACCAGACCAGGACCTTCCTCCTAGTGGAAGGCGGAAAAAGTTGAAGTATACTGGTGCAGCCCTAACAACTTGTCTTGCATTCTCCTGGGGAGAGGGAGAAGTGAGAACAGACACTCTGCAAGCCAGCAAATGGATTCAGATATGGACTAAATCCAGCAATGAAAAGTTTAATTCATAATGGAAAGGGTCTGCAAAAGCTAAGGGTCCTCTATGGGTGTTGTTCCCAATGAATTCATCCTTTATGGGCATCTTGGGTCCTGGTCTTCTACTCCCTGTGGTTGGGACAGAATTTTAACAGAAAAGGAGTAACAAGCAGTGTTAGAAACCCATTCCTTTTGGCACACTGAATCCCAGGAAGCCTGACACAATCCCAGTGGTTGGTTGGTCCTATTTTTTGTCATGCTAAACCAGCTCCTGTCTACAAACCCTTTCCAAACAACACACATCACAGCCATCAGAACACATTTAATGACAAATTTCCATTCGCTCAGAAACACTGCTGCATTTGGACTTGGCTAACTATAATCCTGGCTAGCAAAATAGGTAAGACTGGCTTAAGGATGCAGCTTGCAAAAGGGGCAGAGACTGTAGGCTTCCCTTTTTTCCTCTCCACTCCCAATCTAAGAGCTTCCTTTGCACACTAAGAAATAAAACTAAGTACAGCAAGCCATTCTCAGGAGGGGTTAAGTTCAGCTTCAGTTTACAAGTACTGGAAGTCAATTACTCATTATTTAAACTTCCCATGACACAGAGTCTGAAAGGAATGAACAGCAAATGTTGAACAGGGACAGCAACTGTAAAAATATTGAATTTACATTCTTCCATCTCCTAAGCCACTAGTAACGGAAAGAAAAGCCCCTGCACAGAAGAGTAGGTATCTCCAGCTTACCTTGGCAGGATTTTGCCTCTTGTACTGTAGCAGTTCCTGCAGGTACAGCCTGAAGGTGACCCAGCTCTCTGCCAGACAGTGGCACAGCTCAGGGACACTGAGCAGGTGAGGTTGTGCCCCTGAAGTCACCCCCTCACTAGAGACAGACAAGAGCAAGAAGACAATCTTTGAACATCGTCTGTTTTGCTGGAGGGGAGGAAGAGCTGCACTGGGAAGCAGAGTTCCCTACCAAAGGCTTGACAATACTGACTGCATCTTCAACTGAACTATGGAAGATGCTTAATTTGGAGACAGTTTTTTTCTTTAATCAGGAAGAGTCAAGAGACAGTTGAGCCAAGCAGCAGCAGCAATCATGCCACAGAATCCCCATGCCACAGGCCCAAGATGCAAATGGTTTACTTAAAGCCACACAGACAGA
This sequence comes from Empidonax traillii, assembly GCF_003031625.1. NCBI lineage: Eukaryota > Metazoa > Chordata > Aves > Passeriformes > Tyrannidae > Empidonax > Empidonax traillii. The sequence goes on from NW_020955198.1 coordinate 991,238, forward strand.
AGTGCTGAAGGTGGAACTAGTTACATGGCCTCCTCTTGCACCAAGTCCAAGATAAGCCAGAGTGTGGTGCTCAGACCTACAACCATGACCAAGGACGCAAGCCACGCCACACAGAGAGCACATATGGCTTGCAAAAATCAATCTCTGTGATTTCCTTCTCTCTGGAGGATTCTTAAAATAGTTCAGGAGAGATTCAGGGAAGAAACCCAAGAGTTCCTAACATCAAAAATACTTGAGCTTTATTGCTACTGAAAGAACACTAGCTTTCCCCAGTCTCAAAATGTGGCTCCTGAGCTGATAAGCAGCTCCCAGTGCAGGAGAAATCACTAGCAATGTTTCACACCAGGAGCTATGCAGTTTATCAACAACAGAAAAAAAAGGACAGGTGAGATCACCGTACTGAATTAAGGCTTCCCCACTCTCCTCCCCTCTCACCAAGGAGCACATTACTGAGCTTACCTCTCCCCTCCCGGCTCCTCTGATGGTTGTGCTGTAGAGAGAACACAGCAGATTAGTCAGCCAAGTGAAAACAGAGCAGAGCTGGAGATGTATCATCCTTAGCTAGTGATGCACCCTGGGGATCTTCTTCATGCTCTCACGCAAGCTGGAATCACTGGTGTGGAGTCTGAGCTGCACAAGCCACAGTGAAGCACGCCTGGAGACTTGGAGCAGCCCGAGCACCGGGCTCCGGGCACCCCAGCATACCCTGCAACCTGTGTCGACACACACATGCCAGGACACTCATATCTGAGGTGCACCCTGGTGCTAACACTTGGGCTCTCTGCTGCTTACCCCAGTGTCCCAAAAATCTGGGCAGTGCCATTCCCGCAGCAGCTGTGAGCCCTTGTCATTCACAGGGAGCTGCCAGCACAATTTCTGAGCTAAGGAAAGCTTCAGCTTCCAGCTTGGAGCTAAACATGGCACCAGGAGGTCTGAGCTGCATTTCCCACTGACAGCCCAGTCCCTGGCAGGATGCTGTGTACAAATACCAGAGATGTCCCCGTTGTCTCCATCCTTTCCCATGGAATTGCATAATAAATAGCAGTCTTGTGCATAATTTTCTAATTTTAGGGCTCTTTTATGTCCCCTGACAGCCCTTTGTGCCAGGCACAGATAAAGCTACACTCCTAGGGTCCGTCAGTCTGGATAAGAGCAAGGGAAAGGCTCTCTCATTCCTCTCTGCACTCAACCCAGTGATGATCAAACAGGGACTCATGGAGTTCATGCCGTGCTAAAGGGACGAGTGGTGACTCAATGGCAGAAGTCACATATGATTATGCTCTGACTTTAAATATAGAGAGGAAAAAAATATTTCTGTGACAACTGGAACTCATGAGCCTGGTTGCTCACGAATTTGGGTGTCCTGCCTAGCTGACTAGTGTCTCACGTTGTACAGAGCTCAACCAAAGCTCTTCTATCAACACAGCCTTTATAAGCTTCCTGTGCTTAATGAGGCCCTCTTCATGCTTGATGGCTTATCAAGGTCTACCCTCCTCTACAGGCCCACCCACTGTCCTTAAGCTGTCAGGGACAGATACATCTTTGATCTGTCTGACCAGCAGCCAATTTGGTCCAAGAGATTCTAAAAGTCAGTGGGACTCTACCACTCACATGCATGGCACCATGTAAACAGATCTAAAATAAAGAAAGAGAGTTTATATTCAGAGACCAGGCTTATAATTAGAAATGGGCTAATAAAATGCAACATGCAAAAAAAGGGAGTTGAATCCTCCCTGGAGTCATCAGCCCATCACAAAGCCCCAAAGTAGCAGTGACTCCCTCAGGGAAATGCACAGAAGAGGTGAGCAAACATCACTGCCATCACCCAGCCAGACTTCTGACTCCATCCAGCTCAAGGCACAGAAGGGAACAAATGCTTGTAGCAGCCCTGCCACTGTTCTCCCAAGACACAGGACATTGGGCCAAGTATGGCAGACTCCTCCTCCTGCTGCAGGCACTGCACCAGCCGGCTCACGCAGCGGAGCGGGAGGCCATCCGCCCGGGGAGGAGGCGATTCTTTGAGAGCATGACCCAGATTTCCAGTAATCAGGCCTGACAAGAGGAGTCAACAGCTCACACACTGGGCTGCCCATCCACTCCTCTGCCCATGAGCGTTTGGCACTGCAGCTGGGGCAGCTCACAGAGGTAGCTTGGGGTGCAAAGTGAATATTGGATGCAGCTCCACCCTTACCGGGCAGCTGCTTCCCTCCTGTGACCGCCATTGCTGTTTTGTTATTGTGCTCAGGAATCTAAAGCTGCTTAATCGCAGCACACAGAAATCCAGCTCTATCTCTAAGCCTCATCTATTACCTGCACTAAATCACCAAATACATTACATCTGGCACTGGTCAGGCTGTGAGGGCTGTCTACACAGGTCACACCAGCCACCAGATGAAATGTTGGGACACTCGCCATCTCTGCTGGACAGATGTGCCAGCAACACAGCAAGTGGGATGGCATAGGAACCCCACTCCTCTCCAACTGGCTGCAGTCATCCAAGCCATCCAAAATACACCAGCAGAGGGAGTGAAACAATTCTCCTCAGTTGATCCTGAATGTTTCAGAGACACTTTGGGAAGCTGCAGAACATTTCAGCAGGCTGCCGGGTCTTCACGTGATTTCAATTATCTGGCAAAACACAAGCTGTCTTTAGGATCAACAGTATGTTGCTTCCTGTAGTAGAGTAGTCTGCCTGCTGGTCATCCTGTCTTACACCAGTTAGAAGAACAGCCCAGCCATAAACCTAGAGCATTTCCAACAGGACATGTTCACTTAGCTAAGACTTAACTTCAGCCTGTGCTGCAATACTGTCTAGCACCAGTACAACTAAGCTGGCAAGCAGGACACCCAGGGATGGCCTCAGATCATCAATAACTGGCTGAAATATTTTTGTTAGCATTTCATACTGGATTGTGGATTAATACAAAACACTTGACATACACCAGACTCTTCTGGGAGACCAGTCAGCCATGCAGGAGTTTAGGTTACATGTTGGTACTGGCAAATTATTGCTGATGGATTCCTTGGCTCTTACAGGTTTTTTAATGCTTCTCCAAGAGGCATTCTTCATCTGTGTGTAAACTTCAGCTAGAAAGCAGGGGCCCTTTTTAAGGAGTACTAGCATTCAATTGCAATGCAACCTTTGCTGGAGCTCTTCCGCACTGCGCTATCCTGCACTGACCAAGCTGTCAAACAACAACACTACCGAAAACATCCCTACTTGATACCCATTTCAGGAGAAAGTGGAGGTGCTTCCTAAGTCCTTAAACAATATTTAAGTAGAACTTCATGTAGATATTGAGACTGCATGGGAGCTGAAAATATGCGGTCCCTTCTGACAGGGCCTAAAAAAGTTGCACATTTCAATGCTGTTAGTGTGTCCCCGATGACAGTGTGTAAGTAACTGCAAAATATACACTGAGGTTTTAGCATTCCTTCAGAAGTGATCTTATAAGCAGTCACCCGAGGCATACACAACTGCCATAAGCCAAGGTTTGTGTACGTACGTGCTGACTCTTGAAGGTATGGTACTGACCCACTTCCCAAAGCTCCAGGAAGGGATTACAGGAAGCACTGAGAAGGAAAGCCACAAAGCTGCAGTTCTGTTTCAGCGGGAAGTGAGAGCCAAACAAGAGCCCCTAAGTATTCAGGAGTGCCAATTCAATGGGAGGCCCCTCAGGAATGCAGAGCACCACTCCTTCCCTGTGGCTGAGGAAACACGGTCCAGTGGACCATGTCAAAATCAGGGCTGTGACCTAACCAGGCACATCAGAGAGGTGTCCCTGTTCTCTGCTGTCAGCATCAGAAAAGCAGGAAGGAGTGAAATGTGTGAAGAACGCCGAGGAGCGGCGCAGTAGGATGTGCACCGATTTCTCGCAGAGCCTATGAACAGGACAAGCCTAACCCCCAGTGGTGCTGGTTTGTTTGGTTTTCTTTTTTATTCCTCACTGCCCTGCACCATATAAGTTGATTTCAGTATGGATTTCCTATTTCTTCTATGATAACACCACTTTTACAGGCCCAGTACTTGCTGGAGTGATTCCACCCCCACCTGCCTCAATGACACCATTCTGTACTGGACATCAGGATTTTGCATTTCTGGACACATTTCAAGTGAAATGGTTTGGGTTGGCTTTAAACTATTCCCTTAAAAAACCATTGCGAATAAGCAGGAAATTAAATTGGCCAGTGCAGTTTAGCTGCCTAGTTACCTGAACCACACAAAGCAAACAGTTTCAAGACTACAGCTGAAACATATCTAATCTTATCAGGACTTCTGTGAAAGCAGCCTTTAAGTTAGTAGTCTTTTAGGTCAAATAAAGGGCACCTTACAAACACACATATAGAGGGGCTTTCATTCAGAAACCCTCCCTAGAGTAGGGGGGCAGGGATGGAGGGCCCCAAGCTGCCTTTGAACAGCAGCAGTAAATGCAGTAGGCAGGTCTGGGCCCAGTCATTTAACAAACTCCAATGAAGGAGGCACTCAAAGCAGACAGCAGCCAATCCATGTCTATCATCGTTATGAGGCTATTCCTCTTGCTGCTTTTGTGGCTAATGTCAGCAAAGACCCTTCAATAAACGGGAAAGATAAGACAAGTGATTGGACTCACTGATTGGCTGGGGACCAGATGCTGTTCAGTACAGGTACAATACATTAACTGTCCCTGCTGCCAGACCTCATCATCCACTCTGCTACCTGCCAAAACAAGTGGCTCTCGTCTGCTCTGCCTCTTTCAGGGCACAAGCCTACACTGAACTTAACCAAAACCAATACACATCAACAGCCCCCATTTTCCTTCCCTCAGCTCAGCGGGCCATAAATGCTCAGATTTGAAATTATCTCTTGGCCATGACATTTGCAGGAGAAAAGACACAGCAGAAACCACCACATCATCCCTGTCACCAGCTTCCCTGGCAAGCTAGCTGGGCCCTTTAGTCACTCTCAAAATGAAACACTCCCAGAATTTTTCAGCACATGGGAGCAATTCTCCCCATGCCTGGAGTATTAGGATACATCCTAATACTCTGACACAAGTAGGTAAGAGGCAGAACCAGCACCTAGGCCTTCAGTTACAGTAGGAACAGTGACCTATGAGAGAGCCAGGGAAGGGCCAGCTGCAGCAATAGCCCAGCAGCTGGTAACACTAGGACTGTGTCACTAGGTACAGTGCTACATCACGTACCTGAGAAATCAAACAGGAACCTGGGCTTCCACTTCTCCAACAAGAGGATGCCAAGAAGTGACATGCTGAGGAGAAAGAGGGGTCTCAGGGAAGTGGAGGAAAACAACCTAAAAATCAAAAAAGAAATTGTTAGGCAGGAAAAAGGCAGCAAATGACTGCTCCTGATAAGCAAACAGATACAGCTCAGAGCACAAATATCCAACTGTTATGGGCCACTGTAGCAAGCACTGTACTCTGTAGACACCCGTCCCCACCACAGCACATTCTCAAATGGTGCCTTTGGCCCACCAACTGACAACTAACTCCCTGCCATCTCCCAGTGTTCTTCTCCCTTGCTTCTGAGCTCCTCCCTTGATTGTAAAACAAGGCTAATGGTCCCTTGTACAAGTCCCTCCAAAGCCTCAAGGTGAAGGCTCTAGATAACATAAATACAGATTGCTGTAGCAGAAAACTGGTTGCAACTCAGCCTGTTCACTGAAAACTTACATTTGTCATCACAAGATCCAGCAATACACGCAGGTAATGCATCTTGCCATTCTAGATGCTCATTCTCTCATCACCATTTCACCAGAGCCTAGCTAGCACTTAAATGGTTTAGTTGCTCACTTGACTTTATCATAAAACCTTTCATGTCCCTCATCCACACACTGGCTTGAGCCACTTGTGAGCTCACACAATACTACTCGCACACCGTTGCGCAATGCCACCATCAAAGAGTTTATCTCCCCACTCCACAGAGATTCAGCAGCAAAGGTCCCAGGGTGGCACTTATGCCAGCAGCAGCTGTCTGCATTAACCCTTTCCTCCAGCTCAGATGACCTGTTTTTAAGTCACTCCAGAAACAAATGCCAGGGAAATGTGTTCACCTTCACCCCTTTAATGAACATTCCTTTATGGAAAGAAAGAGATGCTCTGCTATTTTACCTTTCTCCTCTTTAGTGAATGTTTGCCAACACCTAATCTCAAATGCACCAAGCAATAACTGGAGTCAGGGAGCATCTCGATATGCTGAGCAGGGAAGGGTTGTGCTTTCCACCAAGCCAGAGGCAGAGGACCTGGAAGTAAGATCTGCCTTACTGGGCAGCACAGAACAGAAGCCGCACTTTCCGTGGACTTACAGGACCTCTAATGACCTAAACAACATTTGTATCCCTTCTCATAGGACAACAATTCTGTAGCTTCATGACAACTCTGAAAGAATTTCCTCCTATTCTATCTCATTTATGGATTGCAGTTGAAGGATGCTGGCTGATCCTCCATGGGACCATAAATGATTCCTCCTCCTCCTCTGTGATATTTAAATCTCTCTCTGCCGTCCCATATTCTGGGCACTCTTTGCTCTTTTCAACCTTTTTGAGCACAGTCCCCGGGCCAGCATTGTCTATCACCCCTGACATCTCATCTGTGCTTCTTGCCCTCCTCCTCACTTCAAAGCTCTGCTCTGAGACCCTTCCAGCTGGTAGAGCACTCCAAAACCGTTTAAGCACCTGGCTACCATAAACAGTATGGATGAAGGAACAGAATGTAAGTTGCCTCATCACAGAGACTTCAAAGGTTATTTGGTCACATAGTCTCCCCTCCTCTGACTTCAGAATCTGTCCCTTCCTATTTCGTCTGCGACCAACATTTAACCCTTTCCCTGGCCACTTTTGTCCTTTTCTACTGGGAAAGCCACTGGCTGAGCGCATTTTCATCAGTAAAACTGACTCACTGTTTATACAAACAAACAGGATGTTTTTCATTCCCATCCACAGCTGGGCTCTGCCACTCACACTCCCGGCTCCCCGTTTTGCTGACCTGCCCGAGAGGCAGAGAAGGGAAAACAGGGAAGGGAGAATATTCCCATATCAAAACCGAGTGGCCTTGGCTTTGGAATGAAGAACCAGCACCTCCCGGCAAAGATTAACGAGTAGAAGGGCTTAAATAAAACGCCTCAGGGCAGCTGCCGCTGCAGGAGGCCGTGGAGCTCGCTGACCGCCGTTGTGGGGTGAAGTGAACCGATAAAAGCACGGATGCAAAAATTAACCAGAAACGTGCCTGGGCGAGGCTCCAGTTGGGCCCATCTGCATTTTATTATCGCGGGGCAAAGCAAATCCTCCTGGCACTTTCTCCCCTCAGGGAGGGGCCTGTTTATGCCTGTCAGAGGAAAACATCGCGGCTACTCCCGGCTGTGCACATCCCACGGCGATGCGGGCTGCGGGAACACGAACCGCAGGCACCCGGGGGGCATCGCCCTGGGTCCCGAAACCGCCGCACGCCGCGGGCACTGACAGCCCCGGTCCCCCACCCCTGGCCCCAGCTCACCAGAGGGCCCCGCCGAGCGCGGCTGCGGTGACCAGGCTGTGCAGCGGCCTCTCCCACACCAGCAGCCGCTGCGCCGCCGCCAACGCCGCCTCCCAGCCCCGCAGCCGCTGCCGCAGCGCCGCCGCCAGACGCGCCGCTGCCGCCGCCGCCGCCTCCTCCTCCTCCTCCTCGGCCGCCGCCGCCGCCGCCTCCTCGGCGCGGCCGCTCGCCATGGCTGCGGGGGGGAGGAGGTGCCGCTGTCACCGGCCCGGGCGGGCGGTACCGCCTGGGGGACCGGCGGCCGCTGCCGCCGCGCGCGTGCGCCCGGGGACGGAGCGGGACGGGCGGGGGGACCGGGGGCCACCGGCGGCGCGTGCGCCCGGCGGCGGGAGGGGCGGGCGGCGGCCGCGCCCCCCGCGCCGGAACAGGAAGGGCGGGCAGGGGGAGGCCGGCGGCGCTGCTCGGCCTGGGAGCGGCTCCGTGGGCCGCGCTCCCCATACCGCGCTCGGCCTCGGCGCGCACCGGCCCCCCGGAGGACACCGGCCCTGCGCCCTCGGAACGGCCCCGGAGCCGGCCCCGCACCGCCCGAGGGGACCTGTCAGCGCCTGCCCCGCGAGTGGGCGGGATGGAGCTGGACGAGCTGCTACTGGACGAGGAGGGCGCCTTCTCCCTCAGCGGGTTCCAGGAGTTCACGGTAAGTGCCCCCCGCCCAGCCTGGCCCCGGGGAGATCCCCCGATATCCCCCCCCTCCCCTCCCCCTTCCCCCGGAGAGCCCCGTGTGGTCGCATGGCCGAGGTCCGGCCGAGCTCGTGGCCCTGTCGGGCCCGGTGTAACCCTGAGCTGGGTTGGGGTGGAGAGAGAACTCGGCACGGGGAGTGCTCTGGGCGTTCCTCATCCGCCGTCTGCCTTCAGTTCCTGCCCAGGCACCAACAGCTGAGCGAGAGAGTACGGAAGCGGCTCTATTATGGCTGGGACAAAGACTGCAGTCTGGATAATCTCTCCAGCCCCGTGGCAGGTGGGTTGATGATTGTCCTCAGATGGGAATGCTGAGTCAAGGGGGTTGGAAGTAGCCCAAGGGGCCGAGACCAACAGGTCACCTGTTTCCTCCCCAGTGCCAAATCCCACCCCTGCCCAACCTTTCCCACTCAGTGCAGCACAGCGGGGCAGAGTGCCAGAGCCTCATGGCTCCTTTTCTCTGTTTTATTGCCCTGTCTGGCCCACTGCTGTGTTTTGGCATCTCACTACTGTGCTAAGTCCTTTAGGTTGCTTGTGGATTCCTTGGCAGTGAGCGTTGTGAACCTATCCCTGACGAGAGCTGTCTTGGGTAACGCCTTGTGCTCTGCAAAATACCAGGAAATTTCTTTAATTTCTAGTTCTGAGCACTAATGGGACAAATTCCTGAGGTGTGTTTGTCTGGATCACATCCTTTTTGGTTTTTCCTGTTCATTTGGCAGTGTTTGGGGGAGCAGAAAGACATGGCTGTGTTGAGGCTGAGGAAATGGTGCAGGTGATGGTGGAGAGGAGTGGACAAGGGCAAGCAGTGGTTTACTAGAGGACCTTCGTGGTTTGTTTGTCTCAGTATTTGCATTAGCTGCTTGCTAGGGAAACAGTCTGAAGTTGCTGGGAGGCTGTGTGATCTGCCTCAGTAGTGAGGAGGAGATTGTTGGGCAGATCCAGGCAGGATCTGCCTGGGTGCTGATGGGAGTCACGAGTTCTGACACGAGTGGTATGAGGGAGACTCAGGGCTGGCATTACACTGGGCTGCGAGGTGGGACTGTTCCATGGGATGCTACTGGTGTTTAGAGTTCAAAGGGCACAGTCATAGAAGAAGACTGTTGAGAGCTGTTAACTCTAAGGACTGCCTTGCACCCAGGAAATGCCTTGGCTCTAGCAGTTGGGGGGTGAGAGCAGCGCACAGAGAATGTGTATGTGCCTTCACCACCCACTGCCAAAAAACAGGGTATAGGCCTATGGCATCTCTCTGGGTACAGCTGTGCCATTGCTATAAGGGAAGTTTATGGCACTGCTCTTCAAACAAGTTACAGGCTTGTTGGGAGAGTTCAAAGGAGCCGGAAAAAGTCCTTGGTACTGGGGAGAGTTGCAGGGGCAGTATGTCGCTGACTGAGGAAAGAAGTTGAAAAGTTAATTTGTTCCTTTGGGAAAGGAGGAACAGTAACCACCCTCAGCATGCTGTGGCTGTGAGATGGGGACAGGGCAGGGCATGCTGTTGTGGGTTGGCTTTGTGGGCTGAAGAATTTGATTTCATATCGGGACAGAGTCTAGAGGGACCTCCTGTCATTTCCATCGCTCCAGACATTGCCGCTGTCTCTGCAGCAGCACAAGGGTGGCCAGGCAGGGCGGCAGCAGTGAGGGAGGCTGGGAACAACCAACAGGTGGCTGGAGCTGTGTCTGCCTGGCTGTGCATTATATTGGTGGTGTAGCTTGAATACTCTGGGGAGGTCCCTTAGAGGTGCTTCTGAGTTTGGTGGCTGCTGTTTGGGCAAATAACTCTTGTGTTACTGCAGGTGCTCTCTTAGTTGCTGGAGAGACATGGAAAAGAGGGGTGTGGAGAGAAGAGGTTGTGTGGTGATGCTTCCTCTGGGAGCTGAAAATGCAAGGCTGCTGGGATGAGCTCTGCTCTTGACTCAGTGGGACGAGGGCTCAGCAGCAAAATGGAGCTGGAGTTTCCTGTCTAAAGCACTTCTTGCCAAGCACTAGACTGTAGTGCTGCTTGGGATGTTCCCAGCTGATTCTGTTGTGTAGGGAAGTGAGATGGGAGCTGCTGAAGCCATCTGCCAGTATACGTCAGTCTCTGGCCTTTTGAGTGGGTGAACACTGAGGCACATCCTTGAGCGCAGGAAAAGCAGGCTGAGATGAGCTGCAGTTACACCGTATCACTGCTTTCATACCCTGTTAGTGCCTTTGGGATCCTGCTCACATGGATACGTTGTACATCATCCTTTCAGGAGCCCTAGGGTTGTGGTGGGGGAAGGGGGGGGAGAAGCTGGATCAGTGCTGATGAGATCTGGAGGGGGAGAATGCTGCTGGTTGGAGGGGAACAAAGGACTGGGAAGATGTAGTGTGACATCAGGTGCAAAAAAGCCTTCAGAAGGGCTGCCTGAAGTCCTGCAGGGTGAGTGGGAGGGTGTTAGCCTCTCTGCAGCTGACTGCTGGTGACTCCCCGTGACACAGACCTGCTGATCTGGCACTGCCGCAGGGCCTTGGTCACTTCCATCCTCTTCCTGCTGTGGTCTGCCTGTCCTGCATATTTGTTTGTTCCTCACTTGTCCCTGACCTCTGATAAGGCCTGTCCTGCCTTCATAGTTTAATTTAAACTTGAGGAGCTGAGCAAATGCCAAGACTTGATGGGCTGGAGGGAGAAGGGGAAGGGTGGAGGTAGACTGTGCCACATGGGGCTAACCCTTTCGCTGCTTTTCTGTCCTAGATATTGCTGTGGAGTTGCTGCAGAAAGTGGCTCCCAGTCCTATCCGCAGACTCCAGAAGAAGTATGTGTCACATGTATCTCGGTAAGAAGGAAAACCTGTCCCTTCATGTCCTATGTCAGAACTTGGAGCTCTGATCTTACCTGTGATTTACTTCTGTCCCTGGGCTAACACTAAGGTTTTGTGCTTAGGCCTGATTAGTATCAAAAAGGAGCTGGGGGCAGGTGTCAAGGACAGCAGGCACAGTGGCTTCCTAACACGGGCCTGCTTCAGGTTTGTGCTGCTCTCTAAGGTGCAGGAGTGCTCTTGTTGCTGTGAGTCTGTACTGGCTGGATCTGAAGCTCACTGCATAACCAGGTTTGAACCCAGTGTCTGCCCTTGCAGCTGAGCCCTCATAGCGCCATAGGCAGGGCTGCTCAGAATGGAGCTGCCTGTGCCTGGGAACAGAGCCCAGGGCTTTCTGCTCTCCACCTTGCTTTTCCTGCACTTTCTCTTGCTGCAGCTCAGGACATCTAGCACAGAGCTCACGAGGTTGTGACCTATCTAGTGATTTGCTAAGCCTCCCGCTGCTTAAATGGGGAGGGAGCAGCCAAGTTTGCCGTGGTGGCTGAGGTGTCTTCGGCACATGGATAACCTTCGTGTTGATTCTTGCCTGTGCCACAGAGAAGCTTGCATCTCTCCCTGCTCCATGATGTTGGCTCTGGTTTATATTGAAAGACTCCGGCACCGGAACCCCGAATACCTCCAGCAGATCTCGTCTTCTGACCTCTTTCTGATCTCCATGGTGAGTGGTGGGCTGGGGGATAACTGGGTTGCAGGGAAGCCTGGAGGAGTGCAGTGGAGGCTGAGATCCTGTCCTTTGTACTGCTTTTAGATGGTTGCTAGTAAGTACCTGTACGATGAGGGTGAGGAGGAGGAGGTGTTTAACGACGAGTGGGGAGCAGCAGGGAAGGTGGATGTCCAGACCATGAACACACTGGAGATGAACTTCCTGAGCGCTATTGTAAGTGGAGCCATCACTGCCGTTTACTTTCACAGAGGGGGAGGAAATGAGGCATTGAAGGGAGTCTGGATTTCTGTTTTTCCCCCACAAGCTCCCAGGAAGGAATACAGAAAGGTGTGTCCAGGTGCTGGGTGGCCTGTCCTGACTGCACTGACCTTTCACTGCTGTCTCCACAGGACTGGAGTCTCTACACAGATCCTCGGAAGCTGTTTGAAGTGCTGACCTGGCTGGAAGGACGGTAGGTGTCTGGGGTGATCCCTTCATCCATGTTGCAGGCTCTGCTTGGAGATAGCCCTGCTGCAGTGAAATAAGAGATTGGGACACCTCTGAGCCTTTGCTAGGGTCTGCAGCTTCCTTCTACAGACCCTTGATCAGGGTCTTCTTCAAGCCTGCCTGGGCTGAAGCTGCCTTGATGGGGAAGGTCCATGCTACATCCATCATTCCCTTTTTTTCCTTGCAGTGTGGCAGAAAAACAGGGTATGTGGCGTGGCTGGTTCACCTACACAGATCTGTGTGTCCTCATGGAACAGTCTGTGTGGCAGCATGTGCTGGGCCAGTTCTACCAGCAAGTGGTGAAGGTAAGGGCACAGGAGAGCAACTACTTGCAAGAACATGGGACCCAGCAGGCTGTGGATTTGGAGGGGGACCCTCTTTTCCACTGGGAACAGCAGCTGTTGAAAAGGGAAGCTGTCAGAAGACGCTGATTTGCTGCTGCCTGAGGCACTGCAGCCTGGTGCTGGGTAGTGTGCCCTGTACTTGTGTCCCACAAGTCATGGTGCAAAGACAAGGTGGTGGCATGGAGGGAACTGAATGCTGGTTGGGATTTTGAATAGGAACTGTTAGCTTTTAGCTGGGGCATTTTGGTTTGTGGTAGTTAGGCCCTGCTTTGGGCAGGCTGTGTGTCACCTGCTGTTAGCAGCATGGCTGCCTGCTCCCTGGCATCCAGCCCTGGAGCTGGTGATGCCTTTTGCCATCATGGCTGCTGGACTGATCGTGGCTGTGATGGGTCATGGCTGGCTGGGGGGTCCTGCTGGGGGCCCATGCTGGGGAGTCTGGGCTAACAGTTGGCTTCTCCACAGCTGGCCTGCCTCCTGGGTGTGGTGTACCTGACTGGCTTTGCTGCCCTCTTCGCCTCTGTCACTGTGGTGCACCGGTCCATGTGCATGAGGAGTGTCAGCCCTGCAACCCCCCAGCCTGTGCTGATCCCCGAGGAGGGGAGGCGCCAGCTGAGTGCCCAGCCAGCCCCAGCCCTTGGCCAGCCTCAGCCTAAGCTGCCTGATGTCTCCTCAGCCAGCAGCACCCCTTGCCTGGGGGAGAATGAGACAACTGAGGAGCCGCGTCGTGGAAGTGTCACAGCAACTGCACTCTACCTGTGGAGCAGTGTGATGACTGCTCTGTCCTACCCAAAGGCACCTGATCTAGCCCAACATAGGAGGCTTCCACAAAGTCCTTTCCGGAAAATACCCACTTCCTGTGAGAGATCCAACTGTACCACCCGTGCTGCAGCCCCAGACCAGCCTGGCCCCTTTGGACTTGCCGTGCTCCCAGCTCCTCCGGCGCTCCACTGCCATGCCTGCTCAGCCCATGCGGACCCCACATGGGATGCAGCCTCCAACCGTGAGGACTGGCTGGACCCCCTGGGACTGAAGCAGTGCTTCTTGCACACTGCTATGGATCTCAATAGAATCAAGAGCTTCATTTTTCCCAGCTAGGAGTACAGGGCAGCAACCCCTTTCCCCTTCCCTTGTAGTGTGGCACAACTCACTTCCTTGCACTTCTGGAAACTGATCCCTGGGGCTGCATGGGGCTGGAGGCCCCTGCATTACTTCCAAACCAGCATTTGTGTTCCCCTCACCCAGGGCAGGGGTATCCTTCACTTTGGGGGCTGCTGGGACAGACTGGGGCAGAGCTGGCTTGCTGCGTGCTGGGGTGGGAACCTACTAGCTGAAGGATAGAAATGAGTTGCCTGTGGGCTGGGGTACCAGTGCAAATGGAGTGTTGTACCTCTTCCTATAGTGAGTGGGTGGCCCATGGGTGGTGTTGGACAGAGGTGGCATGTGGAATGTAGGATGCTGGCGATGTGTGTGCAGGGGGGAGAGGCTGAGGCAGTGACCCCAGTCAGAGAGAAGGTTGAAGGAGGGGGGAGCGAGATGACTAGTTATAGCAGTAATTACACTTAGGGGCTGTTAAGCCACTTCTTGAGAGGTGCAAGGGTGACACCAAGGAGGGACCCCGATATGGCTATGCCCCAGGGAAAGGTTGTGCCCCTCTGGGCTTGGTGGGGGTGATGTGTGGTTATGGCTGAGCTTCCTTATCCTGCCTGTGTTGGGTGTTTTGAGTGTGGGGTGCTCTGTGACCCCATCCCAGACCCCAGCTGTCTGTGTCTGTGAGCAAACAGTGCCTGACTGCTCTCAGAGTGGGGAGAAGGCACCTTGTCTTGCTGATCAGTCCAGCTCATCATGCCCCTTCTTTTTACTGTGGATTTTACACCTGTTTTTCACTCTTTTGTAGATGCAAATCTCTTCCAATAAAAGTAATTCTTGCTGTGTGCCTGCCTTGTCCTGCTGAGCTGCTCTGTGCTGGCAGCATGCCTGCCCCAGAGCAGAGCCCCATCCATGCAGCTCTGCCTGCTCCCTGAGTGGCTGTATAATAAGGCAGATCCTGGGTGCTGCTGGTGAGCTCAGGAGCACAGTGGAGCCTGTCCTGCAGGGCTCAAGAGGAACCAGGCTCTCTGGTGACAGGAGAAATATCACTTCCAGTGCCTGTGGAAGGCAGGGTTAGTGGGAGAGAGGAGGTTCCCCATTCTTGGGAATGCAGGGAATGCATGGTCTCCAAAGTCTTACCTGTTAATGAGTGAGCCCTGAGCAACAAGGGCTCAACCAGGTCACTGGCACATCCACCTCTGCCCCATGACAAAAACATGAGCATCCCCTGCCTGTGTGTCCTTGGGATCCTTTCCAACCAAGCAGGCAGCTATTGTCTCTGGCATCCTTGTCCAGGGGTAGGATTCAGTGTGCTCCCAGGAGAATGAGTAATGTGACAGATCCCCATCAGAGACCAGGCTGGACCAGGAGGGCAGTGGCTGCTGTGCTGAGGAGGAACAAGTATGGGCAGTGCACAGTGGGACTGGAGGAGGATGTTGGTGGGGATGTTCCAAGCACATGGAGGAAGAGGTGTCTGTGCTGTGTCCCACCCAGCCCCTGCCCTGTGTATCACAAGAGGCCAGGATGGGATCCAGGATGTGGGCAGTTGGCATTGCAGTAGTGTCTCGTGTCCTGGCTGTGGTTGACTGTCACCTGGGCCTTGTGGTGACAACCCAGGGTGACACTTGCATTCCTGGCCACAAGGGCAGGTTACTCACCAACTCAAGTTAATGGCTAACCCTGGGGCAGCTCCTGCAGAAGGTGGAAGTTCAGCAGTGGAGAGCTTGTGAGGAACCCTGAGGGGGGTGGGATCCCCACCCACACTCTTTGCAAGCTGGGAGCAGTGCGGGAAGACAACAGCATGAATGGGGGCCATGGCAGAGTGCCTGGAGCTGGGAGCCCCATGCTCACATCCTGCTGCTCTCCAAAGATGTGCTCCTGGATGCTGACCTGTTGCTTAGCCCTTCAGGTGAGGGGGGGGGACCGTGGTGAGCAGCCAGACATGGGATGGGATCCTCTCAAGTGGCAGGGCAGGGGCTGCAACCTTCCAGAAAATGGGTGTGTGGGGCTCTGGCCAGTGGGTGCTGGGAAGGGAGTGGGCAGTGCTGAGTGCTGCCCAGGGGGTGTCAGTGGGCATCCACCCACTCAGGAGGGCTGTGCACGCGGAGCTGCAGCTTTGGGTGCTGCAGGGGAATTGTGACTGCTCCATCTCTTCCCCGCACAGCACCTGGCCGTGCAGGCCTCCTTGCTCTGCATCTTCCACCTCCTCCTACTGCCTACCCTGCCCAAGGAGCTGCTTCACGGCCAGGCCACCAGCGAGCTGCTGGCATGCAGCCTCTTTGCCTGTGGCATCTCCACAGTCCTGCAGACCACCCTGGGGAGCCGGTGAGCAAGGGGAATGAAGGGGGTGCAGCTGTCACCAGGAGGCGGGTGATGCCATGGCAGGGCAGGTCTTTGCTCTCTTCTAGGCTATGGGAAAACAGGCTTTGCTGGAGGTGGAAAGGGGCACAAGGAAAACCTCTTGCCCTGCATCTCCGCACAGCTGTCCCCTCCCTCTCACACATCCCTCTGGAAAAACCACTGTGCTTTCCCTCTAGCTCCTCTCTGCCTTGATCCAGCATCATGCACAGCTCCTCCAGACCATTCCGTGCCTGTGCTGCTCACACAGGGGCTGGGTATGGGATCTGGCAAAGCCTCTGACCCCTGCGCACATCCCATATGCTGGCACTTGGGATGTACTAGGACATGTGGACTATGTGATGACCTTTGCCACTTTGAAGTTTCTATTTGGTTCCCTTCCCACCCCTGCTCCTCCAGCAGCCTATGCTTTTGGAGCAGCCCTCTCCCCTCCTTTCTCCCTAATGTGCCCTTGCTGTCCCTTTCTTCAGGTTGCCGCTGGTTCAAATCCCATCCTTTGAGTACCTGGTCCCTGCCATGGTGCTGAGCTCCCACTTGTCCCCCGGTGCCAGCACAGACAAGAATGGTGAGCACAACCCTGGAGCCTGTGTTTCTTGGGGCTCAGCATGTGCTGGTGCCAGGGGAATGGCAATGATGAGGTGCCTGGTACATGGGGTAGGGATGGGTGATAGCAAGGGATCCTGCCTGCTGGCCCCTCTGGTGATGGTACGCAGCATTCTACTCATCCCTGAGTGCGCCTGCAATGCATCTGGTCACCTCTCAAACATCAGGGCTTATGGGGACGGGGATACTGGCACACTGGTCCTTCTCTAGCCAGCAGCTTCTATGCTGTGCGCTCTTGGACACGGCTCCAGGAGCCAAGCATCCACGTGCATCACATCCCTCCAAAATTCCCTTCCAGGCACAGCTATGGCCAGCACATGCCTTGCACCACATTGCACTGTCACAGGGAGCCGAGCTGCCTCGCTACAAGAGGTGGGTGCTCCTGTGCTGGGATGGGGGTCCCCCGTCCTGCTCCATCAGCTTCCCAGTTTTTGCCCATATACCAGCGCCCCCGGTCTCTTTTTTCCATCCTCCTGGGGATTACCATG
This sequence comes from Empidonax traillii, assembly GCF_003031625.1. Classification (NCBI taxonomy): domain Eukaryota; kingdom Metazoa; phylum Chordata; class Aves; order Passeriformes; family Tyrannidae; genus Empidonax; species Empidonax traillii. The sequence goes on from NW_020955198.1 coordinate 1,008,302, forward strand.
AATAGAGGGGACACGAGGGGATGCACAAAGGCAATGGGGATCCTGATGCATGTGCGTGTATAAGTTCCTCTGGGCTTGGGATGAGCGGAACATGTGGAACAAGTGGTGCTGCTAGGGTAGTGGGAATGTGGCCAAGGGAAGGTGCTGGACTGCTCTCCATGTATCCTGCCCCACAGGCCCCATCCTTTCCTCTTGCAGGTCTCTGGAGCAGTGCTGGTCTCTGGGCTGATTCAGGTGGTACTGGGAGTGTCTGGCATGTGCGGGTGGGCAGCTCGGCACTGTGGGCCCATGGTCCTGGCTCCCAGCCTCTCCATCATCGGGCTGTCCACATACAAGGAAGCTGCTTTCTTCTGCTCCACTAACTGGGGTGTAGCACTGCTGTATGTGAGCCTGGGGACCATACTGGTGTGCGACTCCTGGGGCTTTCCTTCACCACTGGGATAGGGGTGGGGCACCCCCATGGTGCACAGCACATATTTGGGGCCCCACCACTGTGATGCTGTGTGGTGACCTATGCTCCCTCTCCTAGGCTCATGTTCCTTGCTGTCACCTTCTCCCAGCACCTGCGGTCCTGCCGCCTGCCCTTCTGCGCCTGGCCCCACACTCGGGAGGGCTCCACAGAGTCATCAGTTCCCACCCTGCGCATGTTCTCGGTACCGTGTCTGTGACAAGGCTTCTCTCCAAGCCTTGCTATTTGGTGTGGGATTCGGTAAAACCTGGAGCAGAGGCAGGGGTGAGAAGTTCTGGTGCAGCTCTGGGGAGGTGCTGGGGACCTAGGGTTTTGGAGCAGCAGAGCCTGGGATGCTCCCTGGAGGGGTAAGGGGAGATGTGGCATAGCTCCATGGAAGAGGTGACAGGACAAGGACCTGCTGTCTGGGGCACAGCAGACGGGGCACTGGCCAGGCAGGCAGGAGAGAAGGGTCCTGAGGGTCTCCTTTTGCCTTGCAGATACTGCTCCCTTTTGCTGCTGTATGCATTGTCTGTGTCATCCTTGGCTGCTTCCACATCCCCTGGGAATCACTGGACATGTCCATGGCACAGCTGTCCTGGGCCAACAGCACCTTAAATGCCCCTTGGGTCCGCATCCCCTATGCAGGTGAGGGGCAGCAGGGCTGAGTGCAGCCATTCACCTTTGGCTGGGGCCTCTATCACCCATCCCTTTTCCCTCTGCTGCAGGTGAGTGGGGGTGGCCACTGCTCACCCCCCAGGCGCTGGCAGTGGGCCTTGCCATGGCCATCGGCTGCAGCATGAACTCGGTGGGCTGCTACGTGCTGTGTGGGAGGCTGCTGCGAGCCCCTCGGCTGCCCCCTCACGCCTGCAACCGGGGGCTTTGCATGGAAGGGTTGGGAAGCCTCCTGGCAGGACTGCTAGGTGCCCCGGGGGGCACGGCCTCCAGCATTGCCAACACCTGCGCCACTGGCCTCACTCAGGTATGCCAGGGTAGGGGGAAAAAGGTTGGCAAGGGACGGGGGAAGCAATGGAGCAGGAGTGGGGGACCCGTAATACCCAGGCTGTGACTGAGCCAGCACTGGGAAAGTCAGGTGGGTATGGCAGAATGGGGGCGGAGACAGAGTAGGGGGTGGTGCGACCCATCCTCTCTCACATTCTTCTTTCTGCCAGGCTGGCTCTCGCCTCCCAGTGCAAGTAAGCGCGCTGGCATGCATGGTGCTGGGCATGTCCCCGAGGCTGGCAGGGCTCCTCACGCGCATCCCGCTGGCAGTTCACGGTGGGTACCCTTCCCTGCCCTGCCCTGCCCCTCATTGCGGCACCTGCAGCCTGCCTGATGCTGCCTGACTCCTGCCCCTCGCAGGAGGAGTGCTCTGTGTCACCTACGCTGTGGCGGTGGGCACGGGGATCTCCTACTTCCAGTACGCAGACATCGACTCAGGGAGGAACATCTTCATTGTCGGCTTTGCCATGTTCATGGCACTGCTGGTGCCGCGGTGGTTCGGCACAGCTCTGACTCACCTGGCCACAGGTAGAAGGGACATTCCCCAGGCAAGGCAAAGCCTTGGGTCCCATGGCATGGTGACCACACATCTCTGGTGTCCTGAGAGGCTGGGTCAGCTCATGGTATCAGGCAGCTCCCTCTTCAGGCCCTGGGTCTGCCATGGCTGCTCCAGCCCCTTTCCCCCAGCTGGGCTGGGACCTCCAGGCTAATTCTGGCACCGTCCCTGCAGGCTGGGTGCCACTGGACCTCCTCTTCCTCTCCTTGCTTATGGTGCCTGTCTTCTTAACTGGTTTCTTGTCATTTTTTCTGGAGAACACAGTCTCAGGTGAGGGGTTGTTCTAGGTACTCTGCATAGTTCCTGCACTGAGGGCTGGATCCATCCATGGGATTGTTCCCAAACCACCAGCTTTGCCTCCAGGCAGTCCTGCTAGGGTCCCAAGGCTGATGTGGGCTGGGAGGATGCACCTGGAGGAAGGGGCTCACATCTCACTGCCTACCTCCCAGGAAGCCTGGAGGAACGAGGATTGCTCTCTGATCTGGCACCTTGGAAAGCCGGGGCGGGTGATCGTCACCCCCATGGAGAGAGGGGAGAAGTCAGCCAAGCATACGGGCTCCCCACTGGGCTGAGGAAGCTGCTGCCATCCTCCTGCAAAGCCTTCCCCTGCTGCTTCCTCTGCCCAAGGAGTGAGGAAGAGGAGGAGGGCAGCTGTGCCACTGAGGAGGGGACTTCTGCTCCAGGGGAAGGGACCCACCTGCTCCCCAAACCCAGCTCTGGGGAGCTGCAGCCAGCAATGAGGCCAAGCCAGACAGAGGTGCCCCCATGGCACACTGTGGCCTGACCCTGTGGTGTGGGGATGTCTTGTATGAAACAAGGGCTGTGTCCCCAAGGCAGCTTGTGAGCCACTTTGCTTCTCATTTCTGAAGCCCATGTGGACTGGAGGGACCTGAGATTCCACTCTCCCAGCACAAACCTGATTTCCCTGCTTGGGAGCAAGATATAAAAACCTTCAACCAACTTTCCCCTTTCCAGGGGTTTGCTTTCCAGACAAGATTTTTCTTGGGGAATCCCCTGGTGCCCTGAGGATTGTGACTGGAGGGTATGGCCAGCTGGTGACTCTGCAGCTGAGGATATGGGTGCCTCTAAAATCCACCATCACCCTGTGGACATGACTAGGGGAGGGCTCAGTGCTTTGGCCAGCCCCAAAGGACTGTCACCCTAGCCTTGCTCACCTGCTGGCACTGTGCTGAGGAAGGGCTGGCTCTCCACCTCCTCCCTGTTGTGCCCCAGTTGTGCCCATGGCTCCTTGATGCCCATAGTACCAGGTGTATACTAATGCTGTGGCACTCCAGGATGCCCCAGGCTGAGGGTGCAACTCAGCTCAGAATCATAACTCAATTCAGCTCAAAACAATGAGGGCCCTTTCACCTACAGTAGGATGGTGCCAGCAGTGCTCATCAAGTAACTGCCCCCTAGGTGCTGGTCTTGTGACTAAACCACCCAACAGCAGATTTCCCTGGAGAAGAAAACATCTCCTTTGACCTCAGGGGTTAAGCTGAGTGCCTGGATTGTTTCCCACTACCGTCTGCAGTAGAGTCTGCACCAGCCCTGCTCACTGCTCCAGCGTTTACAGCAGATCAGAGTCCACAGAAAAGACTCTGCTGCCTCCCCTCTGTGTCACCTCCACCAGTCTGAACTGCCCTGGGTGCAAATTCGAAGGGAGGATGGACTTTTGCTAGGAGGAAGCTAGAGCTGGTCTGTGATGTGCTGGGTGTGATGTGCTTAGGCTGAACCACAGCTCCAGGTTATAAGACTCCACCTAGTCCTAAGCAGTCCCTCAACACACAGAAACACCCAAAGGTGGATGCAAGGTGGAAGGGATGTGGTGGCACAGTGCGTGCAGGTCCCCAGCTGTGAGCCCTCTTTCCCCAGCTCTCTTGGATCCCCACAGCTGGGTCCTGTGCACCCAGTGGGCACGGGGTGTAATGCACAGCTCATCCTCATCCAGCCAATGCATCCCAACCTGGCCCTATGTTTCAGCTGTGCCCAAAGTCCAACTAGTCCTGCACCCCAAACCCTCTTGCACTCTAACCTGGCCACGCAACCCAATCTGTCCTGTGCCCCAAAGTTCCTGCCTTCTCCCTTGTTCCCTGGCACCCCTTCAGGATGAAAACTCACCCGCCCTCGGCCATGCCCTGAGGGGCAGCTGGTAGGGAGAGGTGTGTGAATAGAGATAAATGGAGGAATCAGGGACAGCTCGTGGGCGCATGGGAGGTATTTTGTGGGAGCAGGGAGGATGGCCTTAATGCATGGAGTGCAAGTTGGGGACTGCAGTCAGAGTGCGGGTGCTGAGGTTTCCGAGGTTAGTGCTTGGGGTAAGGATGGGACTGTGCTCCGTTTGGAGAGGACTGAAGGTGCGTGGTGTGCCAAGCTGCCACAGCCCTGCTCCGTGGTATCTTGTGAGCCCAGTCTCCACACGTGGGACAGAGGCACCTGCAGCCACAGCTATGCAGGGCTGGCTGTGGCGCAGCAGCCCAGTTCCCGCACAGCCGGGGAGAAGAGTGGTGCAAGTACCTGCCCTGTGCCGTGCCTGCGCCGGCACCCTGGGGCTGAGTAATAAACCTGGGGCCAAGGGACAGGAGGAATACCCCGCTGCCGCTGCCTCTCCGGCTGTACCGTGCCCCGTCCCCCGCTGGGCACTCGCACCAGGAGATTTCATAACAGGCGTAAGCGCAAAACAAGGTCGTAAGGCATTTCGGTCCCCACCAGCCGTAGCACCTCCCGTGGCAACTGGGAATGCTCTAGAGGGACGCGCCAGCCCGGTTCGCTGTCCTCATCAGTAGCGAAGGAGCAGGAGCAATGACACCTCACGATCTCTGGGAGCGGTAGCAGCTCCCGTGGCTCATCTCATCCAGCTGCACCTCCCGGCGTGCCCCGGCCCCGCTGGCCGCGGAAGAGAGCAGCATGCCGGGAGCCGTAGTCTGCCCTCGCCTCTCGCCCACGGCCCGGCGCCGGTCGCGGCTGCAAGCCTCGGCAGTCTCCGTCCGCCTCCCCCTCCCGTCCTCGGGTAACGCCGCGGCTTCGCACAGCCCCAGGCCTGCGGGCACCCCGCGGGCGCTGGGTCGCTGGGTCGCTGAGGGTTTTGGGAGGCGTGGGGTCCGTCCTAGGGAGGAGCGGGAAGCAGCAGTGGGCTGCCGGCACTCTTACCGGTGTCACTGCCGGCAGGGATGGCGCGGGCTCGCGTGGAGCGCAGGGACGAGATACCCCAGCAGGAGGAGGGCTGCAGCGTCCTGCCGCCTGCCCACTGCCAGCGGGGCAGCTTACATGTTAATTTGTGCATAGGGGTCTTGCCGTGTTACCGTCAGCAAACACGAGGTAACCGGGGGAGGCAGCAGTTATACTGCCGTGCGTCTGCTGGTGCATCTGGGATGCTTATTGTGAGCTGCGGTGGGAACTGCCTTGCACTGAGCTGCCCAAAACGCCCACCCCAGCTCTGTTGCATGCATATGCAGGGATGTGTGTCACCAGAGCTGGCTGAGCATCCTCACCTCTGCGCTGTGGGATGGGGTTGCATCGTGAAGGGGCCACCAGGGATCAAGGTCTTCCTGGGTGGAGGTTAAGCCTGATTGCTCTCTTGCAGATGGAGGTCTCCGAGGAGCTGGAGAGCAGCCTCCTGACCCAGCCCTGGGCTTCTGTTCACTTTGGCGAGTCTGCTTTTCTTGCCAAAGTGTGCTTCAGGAATACTGGTTATATCCTGCTGATCTCTGACCTCAGCAGTGTCTGGTACGAGAGTGCAGACACTGAGGCTGTGGGACAAAGGTCCAAGGTGAGTGCCTAAAAAGTCCAGGGACCTCCTTTTCTCCTTGCAGCAGCTGACATCCCAGCATAAATTGCTTGGGGACACAGTGATTGTTGGATGTGACTAGGCTTGGGTGCAAACACCAAGCCAAAGCACTGTCATCCCAGCTGACCAAACACTCTCCTCTTGTGAGAGTGGGCCACGCTGTTTAGCATGCCGAAGACATCTAGGTGTTCACTGAGTCTGTGTGCAGAGGATGGGACACTCTTTTCATTTGTGGGCTGGATGGGCAGCTGGTTTCCCCAGTAACAGTGTACTAAGGAGGAACTTGAAGCAAGGTTGCCAACCATCCAGTGACACAAATTCTGTTCGCATTCATAGGACAGTCTCTCATGGGGTATGCTGTCAGCCTGATCCTCAAAAACACATGGAACCATGCCTCATCTTCTCATCCTAGTCCATGTGCCCAGTCCCCCATGTGCCATTGTAGTGGCATGTCTCTGTGCCACATAATGGCTGTGCTGAATGGCCGGTGGCAGGAAGAGTAGGCATGTGGTGGCAGCCATTCCCCAGCTCTGGCAGTTCGTCCTGCTCTCGGCTCTTGGCCACCCTGTGACACTTGTGTTGGCACACAGATGTGCTAGTGGAAACCATTGCACTCTGCCCATCCTGGGCTGGCAGGACAGGGGAGCCTTCCCAGCTTGGCTGGCCTAAGAGAACCAGTGGGGAGTGTCCTGTCATGGGGCTGAAGCTGAGGCCCAGGAATGGCTTTTTGCAGTGGAATGGGGAGTAGTTTGGCTCTTTCTGTGCTGTTTTTCCCCTGGTGCTGAGCTCTCCAGGATATTGCTGTGCCCCCTAACCTTGCCTTTCCTTAGGAGCTGAACAAGCGGCTGACAGTCCATGTATCCTCCTTCCTGAACCACTTGCGCAACCTGATGTGCCCCTTGCTGGCAGGGCAGCCAGACTCTGCCACCACCTTCTCCTGCAACCGCTCTGCCAGTGGCCTCATCCTGCATGTCAAGAGCGAGCTGTCAGGATTGCCCTTCTACTGGGACTTCCACTGCTGCCCTGCTCCCTTGGAGATGGTGAGCAAAGCTGTGGAGAGTTTGGGGAGGGGACGGCCAAAGTTAGGGATTATCTTCTAATGCTTGGAAGCTTTGGGATGGTCTTGAGCCACTCTGGTGACTGTAGGTTGCCTGACTCTGCCTGCTGCCCCTCCCAAGGTTTACTGTCCCTGTTTCTTCTCACTGAGACTCTGGCACCTTGGTTTGTGCCTTGCAGTGAGGCAGGGATGGCCCAGCGCATGCTGCTGGCAGGGCAGGAGGGAGATGACCTCATGAGAGCCCACCAGAAGTTCTGCATCCAGGTCTGGGGTCCTCAGCACAAGAAAGACATGAACCTGTTCAAGCAGATCCAGAGGACAGCCACAAAGATGATGGGAGGACTGCAGCACCTCTCCTACGAAGAGAGGCTGGGAGAGATGAGATTGTTCAGCATGGAGAAGAGAAGGCTCCAGGACACCTCATTGCAGCCTTCCAGTACTTGAGGAGCATTTATAAAAAAGTGAGAGAGCATCTTTTACATGGGCAAATAAAGATATAGTTTTTTAACTAAAAAACGACACATTTAGATTAGCTGCTAGGAAGAAATTCTTCACTATAAGGGTGGCAAGGCACTGGAACAGGTTACCCAGAGACATTGTGGATGCTCCTTGTAGTGTTCAAGACCAGGCTGGATGGTGCTTTGGGCAACCTGATCTAGTAGGTGGAATCCTTGCCCATGGCAGGGAGTTGGAATGAAATGATCTTGAACGTCCCTTTCAACCCAAACCTTTCTGTGATTCTGTGTCCAGTGTGGGGTGATGCCTTGTCAGTGCCCTGGAGAGCAGAGTAATGCTGTTCTCTTTTGGCGCACACTGCAAAACGGGCCACAGGGCGGCAGGTACTCCTGGAGGACCTGCAGGTGATGTGCCATGATGGAGGGAATTAAAGCAGGCTCTCCCCAACTTTTAAGGGGAGCTGCCCAGGGGGCTGCCCAGCATGTTCCATTTCTGGAGGCAGCCCCTCTGCTGGACCCCTGCAGGTGGGACAGGGCTGTGGACCAGGGCTCCTACAATATCCTTCTAGACGAAATGTCCAGCACACAGCTGGATAAAGACGTCATGCAGTGGGTGAGCAACTGGCTCACGAGTCGAGCACAGAGAGTAATAGTGAATGGGGTGACATCAGACTGGTGACCTGTCACTAGTGAGGTTCCACAGGGCTCTGTCTTAGGCCCTGTGCTCTTCAACATCTTCATAAATTACTTGGATATAGGACTGGACGGGATATTGAGCAAGTTTGCAGATGATACAAAACCGGGAGGAGCTGTTGACTCCCTTGAAAGCAGGGAGGCCCTGCAGAGAAACCTCAGCAAATTAGAGCACTGGGCAAACACCAGCCATAGGAAGTTCAACAAGGGAAAGTGCCAGATTCTGCACCTTGGATTGGGAAACCTGAGGAATGAGATGCTGGAAGGCAGTGCTGTGGAAAGGGACTGGGGGTCCTGGTCAATGGCAAGTTGAATAGGAGTCAGCAGTGCCCTGGTAGCCAGGAGGGCCAACCATGTCCTGGGGGGCATCAGGCAAAGCAATGCCAGCCAGTCGAGGGAAGGCATTGTCCTACTCTGCTCTGCACTAGTGTGGCCTCACCTTGAATATTGTGTGCAGTTTGGGGCACCACAATATAGGAAAGATATTAAGCCATTAGAGAGGGTCCAGAGGAGGGACAACGAAGATGGTGAAGGGTGTTGAGAGGAAGCTGTATGAGGAGTATCTGAGGTCACTTGATCTGTTCAGTTTGGAGGAGACTGAGGGGAGACCTCATTGCAGTCTACACTTTCCTTGCGAGGGCAAGAGGAGGGACAGGCACTGATCTCTTTTCTGTGGTGACCAGTGACAGAACCCGAGGGAATGGCCTGAAGCTGTGCCATGGGAGGTTTAGGTTGGATATTAGAAAAAGGTTCTTCACCCGGGGGGGTGGGGCTGGGCGCTGGAACAGGCTCCCCAGGGAAGTGGTCACAGCACCAAGCCTGACAGAGTTCAAGAAGCATTTGAATGATATTATCAAGCACATGGCGTGGCTTCCGGCGATGGTCCTCTGCAGGGCCAAGGGTTGGAATCGATGATCCTCATGGGTCCCGTACAACAGCGTTTTCTGTGATTCTGTGATCCCCCGGGGCCCTTCGTCCCTGCGCGCACAAGAGGGCGCCCGGCGCCCGCGAACCGGCCCGCCGGGAGCCTCCAGCGGAGCCCCGGCCCCGGGCTGGCCCCGCGGCTCCGCCGCCGGTGGGAGGCAGCGCTCTGCAGCCCCGGCACCCGCTCCCGGAGGGTCGCACCGCAGAGCGCGCTTCGTCTCCCCACAGACGGCTGTGCTTGGGCATCACCAGGGGAGAGCCGGGCTCCTCGGCTGCTGCGGCGCCTGTCCTCACCGTTAAATTCGAACTGGGGAGCAAAGTAATCGGGGTCTCGTCTTGGCTTCTCCAAGGGATTTTATGTCCCTTCCCCGGGCAAGGCCCGCGGAGGCTGAGCTGAGAGCTCATGCTCTCTGCTGCTCCTCTCCTTTAGCTTGGACACACACTGGATGTCTGCAAGGCACTGCAGAGGTGGGAAACGGTTGGGGTCCTGAGCATGGTTGGTGTGGATGCTGCAATGGGGACCAACTCTGCCCCAGCCAGGGGCTTGAGGTGGACACAGAGGCCACCTGTCTTGCTCTTTCCCATCCCTGCTGTGGATGGTGCACTCTGAATGCATAGGTGGGTGATGGCTGCCACCTCTGTGGCTTGTGCCTGAGTGTGTGAGCAGGGCATGGAGGTCACTTGCCACAGGAGCAAGAATGATTAGGAGCAATGCTGGGTTTGCTGTCCTCTCGCCTGTGTGCTCAGCCTAGCCACAGGGATTTCAAATACCCTGCCAGGGACTGAAGAAGGTGATGAGAGGGAGGCTGCTTTGTGTGCCTGCTGGGCCAGAGTGGCCAAGCCTGGCTCTGGGGCAGAGGACGTGCCCAGGGCTCTGCATGGGGCTTGTGCAGGGGTAAGCTGGGGGGGAACTGGTGGGCTGCCATGGGGAGCTGCAGCCTGCATGAGTCCTGTGTGTTGGGATCTCTTCTGCTTGTGATCTTACCTCCCTGGGAGAGTCCCTCCTGTTCCTCAAGCTTCAGTTTGATACCTTGGTGTGTCTTTCTGTTTTTTTTTTGCCCAGCTGTGCCTATTTCCTGCATAGGAACATGCCAAGAGGTGTGCAGAGCCTTGAGAGGGTCTGGGTGGCACATGGGGAGCTCTCTGCCTCCTGCTGCACCTCAAATGGTGGATGGAGTATTGCCTATCGCTGCACACTGTTCCCACTGGGCTCTCCCACCTAAGCTCTCCCGTGCTACAGCCCACAGATGTGAAAGGATGGAACTGGGATAGAGGGATAAGTCCCACAGCATCTAGCCTGCCTTCTTCCAGCTCTCATCTTTTGACCACTTCCCAGTGGGTGAGATATGGGGTATTTTGGGGAGCCCTGTGTGACCTGGGCTGCAGCTCTTGCTAGGACCTTGCTGGCTGCCCTGCTTTGACTACTCTGTGTGCCGACCTGGACCTGGACCTTTCCTAGAGTGTTCCTTCTCCATCATAGGTGTCCCGTCACCTTGTGCGGCCCTTGATTCGGATGAACCTGGCGCTGCAGTACCAGGTGCAGGAGCTGATCTCCCTGCTGCTCCAGAAGGATGCTGAGATCGAAGATTACAGGGAGAGCGGGGCTGCTCTCAGCAGAGGTGAGGAGGAATACCTGGGGCAGGGAGTGAATTTCCTCCTTAGCACAGGACTGGGGTGCTCTGCTCCCTCTGGGGATTAGCCAGCCAGGCTTGTGTTTCCTGTTGAGCTCAGCCAGCAACATGACAGTAGCCAGAAGTCTGGGGAGCAGCCCCTGGGGAGAGCTGGGGGAGGAACAACCCTTGACTGATAGCTGGAGGAGCTGGGGAGTCACCAAGGGGTTCTCCACTACTCCGAGAGCACCTGGCTGGTCCCCAGGAGCTGGTGGGGATGCTAGAAAGGGCTGATCATGTAGTGGTGTCAGGCTCCCTTCCTGAGCGCAGTAGCTCACTGACTGCTTGGACCAGGGTCTCCTGGCTCTCCTGTACATGGAAAGTGCAGCTGTGCTCATTGGTCCCCCTCCAGCACCCAGCCCACTTCGTCATTGGGTGGAACAGGCAGACAGTAGCCCTCTTAGGGGTAGGATGTGGGTCAGGACCTACTGGGGGGGCAGCCACCTCAGAGGGCAGTTTTTCCTTCAGTGGAGGTTGGCTGGATGCTCTTTTTGGGTCCCTTGCTAGTGCCATGCTTTGTCCTGCTGCCACAGGTGATACATGCCCTTCTGTAGAAACCATGCCCCCAGGATGTGAGGACTGATATGGGTCAGCCCTGGCTTGTGTATCATGCCCAGGAAGGTGATGTGGTCCCACGACAGGTGCCTCACCAAAGGAGGCTGGATCTGTCCTGCAGGTGCACTAGACATGCATCAGCTGGCTGCGCTCCCCTCCCTCCTGTTGCTTGCCAGCTCTGCAGGGCTCAAAGCATCTAGGACAGCCCGGCTTGGGTCTAAAGATGGAGGCTCGTGAGCAGGTGACCTCTCTTGTCCCTTACTTGGTGCAGGGCAGGAGGCTGGAAGTAAGCTTTGCACCATAGCTGCTGAGCAAAGCTGGCCAGGTGCTTCTACAGACCACATCTTAGCAACAATGGGGAAAAACTCGTGTTTTGGACAAGGTGCAGAGCAGAATATAATAGGGGTATGTCCCTGTCCTGCAAGAGGACACAGGCTGGCTCACTCCTTCAGAAAAGCAGCTAGACAAGCAGTGCCCTGTCCTGCAGATGCAGGCAGCTCTTTCCAGCTGTAAGATCTGAGAATAGTGCAGCGCGTGTCCTGTCACAGTCCCCTACTCTTTGGTGTAGGAGGGTGCTGGGACAAGGGCTCTTGGCTCTGCTACCTGACTGCTGTGTGCATCAGCAGGCTCAACCGTGTTTCTCTCACTTTGCTGTGGTCGTTGCACCTTCTGTTAAGTGGGTGATGTGTCCCTAGCCCAAGGGTCCTGCTGGGCTCTCCTGCTGGCTCTGGATGAGCATGCTGGAGCTTTTTTCCTGCAGCTTCCTCACCCCACAGGCAGGAGAAGGGGAAGCTGGGGCAGGAGGTCTGGCCAGACCTGCCCAGGCTGATCCCTCTCTCCCTTGCAGACCGACTGCGGACAGAGCCCTTCCAGGAGGAGACATTTCAGCAGAACTTCATGGCTGAGGTAAGGAGCAGTGCAAGTCCCCCATCCTTTGCCACAGGGGAGGTCAGGAGCTGGCATCAGCAGCCCCAGTGTGAGGTGGCCAGGCTGGGTGGGAGCGCTGATGGGACTGACTGGACTCATCTCAGGAGGGGTCATGCCCTCTGGCTCTCCTATTGTCCTCTCTGTGTCCTCACACATCATCCGCTGGGTGAGCAGAGCTGGGGACATGCCTGTCATGGCTAGATGGGCACTGCCTGGCTGCCCAGAGGTACCAGCCAGGCTGGCTGCTCCACAGGAGCATGCGATTGCTGGGGCATCCTCACCTGCCTCCCACACTTCCCGTGGACTTGAAACACTGTTGCTGATGGCAGGCAGGGATCAGGTGAATGAGGAGAAGCCATCTGCTCCTTTTGGTTCACCTGTTGCTTTTAGAGGTGACTTTGCAGTGGTGAATTGTGGGCTCAAGTGCTTTTCAACGTTATCCGTGCTGTGGCTACCACTGTCTCCTTGGCACACTCAGCTCTAAAATCAGATGTGTTTTGGAGAAACTGGGACTGGAAAAAGAGAGTCTTTCCTCTGATCCTTTTTTGTGACTGGAAATCATCCCAGAAGCACTACAATGATTCAAACTAATGTGTCAGGGTCAGAAATGATTGATGTTCATTGATGCAAAAAGACTCAGGATGCTTTCGAGTGTTCCTGTGCTCACTGTGAAGGCACAGGAGTAGGGAGCAGTGGTGCCTGCTGGGGTTCAGGGAGTCAACCAGGGTGTCAGTGGTATCACACAGACTTTGTGAGGATATTGCTTTATGAGACAAGCTGATGCTCTTGTGCAGCCAGGAATAAATGATCTGCAGAGTTTCTAAAAATTAGAGACGATCCCTATTTTATATGTGAGGCACTGCATCCAGTGCAGGCAATTTCGTTTCCCCCTGCTTATGAAGGATAGAGCTGAAATTCACTGCTGGACTGCAACTTGGATGTTGCCTAGGCACCGATGATCATGACCAGATTATATTCACCCTGAGCAAAGAAAGAACATTCCTACACAGTAATTTAAATCCTTCATGCTTTTGAAAGGGCTAATTTCCCAAAGCAGGGGGAAAATTATGAGTGAAATCAGCTCAGAGGAAACATTTAGATAGAAAAATGTGAATGAAAATGGTGAGCTCTTTCAGAAGAATCTCAGAAGCCACAGAAAGCCACAATTCCACAATCAAGAAGGAGGGCAGTGCTGGCCAAGAGCCCGTTCTGGTTCAGCGGCAAAGTGAAGGCAGCAATTAGAAATAAAAGAGCAGTTTATAACAAATGGGAAAGCGGGAGTAGATAGCAATCAATATAAATTAGAAATTATGAAGTGTAGAAAATGGATAACAGAAGCTGAAGACATCAGGGAAAAATTGTGATGAAGGACAGAAGGAAAGGCTTTTATTTAGTGTAGTAGGAGAAAACCCCAAGCTCCCAACAGTGGGATAAGCTTATTAGTAGACAGAGGTGGTAAAATGATTGATACTGGAACAGACATGGCAGAAACAGTTGGTAAAGGTCTCAGTGCTGTCACTGGAAGGATGTAGGCAGATGTGCTGGGTTCAGAGGATGATGAAGTGTGTCTTTGTCCAAGGGTCGGCTGAACAACATCTGCTAAAGATGAACATCAGGCTTGAAACTCAGCATCCTCTGAGAGCTGGTAGGGTGTGGGGCACAGGGAAAGGTGCAGGTTGGGTAGGAGGGGAGTGAGGCAGCCCTGCACAGAGCCTTGCAAAAGCAGCTCGTGGGGATCACATCTGCAGAGATTGAAAAGATGAGATGGCAGCTGGTGCTGTATCCCAAAAACAGTCCAGGAGCAGTGTCTTGGGGCCAGAGGGAATGAAAGGTTCTGGGAGATGCTCCCCATCTGCTTCCCCTGGTAGCACGTCTGAGCACTGGCCACAGAGGAGAGGCTGGGGGTTGTGTGTTCAGTCTGACAGGGCGATATCTGTCATCTCTGTCCTCTCATCTGTCATCTCTGCATTTATCCTGTTCTTTGTAAACCTGCCAGTGATGCTTTTTGGCCCACGTGCCTTCCTGCAGCAGTGAGCTGTGAGATGTGAACAGCTGCTGCCTTTGGTTTAAATGTGATACCCTATCATTCCTTCTGATGTCTTCTGGGTCTTGTGCTAGTAAGGAACACCAAACATGGTTTTTCAGCTCTCTCTACCACCAAAACTGCCTCTTCACCCCAGTCTCTCCTCTTTTCTTGCAGCAGAAAGGTGGGCTTGTCTGTGCAGGGATTTCAGAGCACCCAGGCGATTTAGTACTCCTTGCAGTATTCCTGAAAGGAGCAGCATAAGCAACTGGGGTCCCTTGGGGTATGCTGTGAGAAGCTGGGAATGCTGTGACCAACTCCTGTGTCTAGGTTTTCAAAAAGACGCCAGACAATCAGCACGAAGTCAAGGAATGAATTGAGGGCTGGGGAGAGAGCTCAACGTTGAGGGACTTGGAAGGAACGAGCTCTTCTAGCTTATCAGAGAGAAAATTGAGAGGTGCCTTGATTACAGTGTGTGAGGGTCTTTACAAGGAGAAAATGCCAGTTAGTGAAGGACTCTCTTTAATCTCACAGAGAGCAGTGGAGAACAAGCCAGGCAATTTTGAGCTAGGATGGAGGCACTTGGGTTTGCTCCTGCAAGTGATTAACGATTGGGGCATTCTCCCAAGGGCAGTGGTTGATCCTCAATCTCTTGATGTCTCCAAAAGTTGGGCTGGGAGCCTGCCTGGAAGAAAACCAAGTTGCTGGGTTTGGTTTTGGGATGTGCATGGTTGAACATCAGTGGGCGGGAAGTCAGGAGGAGAAGTCTGATGGTCCTTCCAGCCTCTCCACTTGCAAAATGCGGCTTCAGATTGTGAATGTTTGGTAGCAGTGAGCACGTCCTGGCTGGAAAGGGATGGTGATGGTGTGGCACAGGGCTGAATGTGGGAAAGTGCTCCACAGCTTTGCTCACTTCCCAAACCTTTGCGGCATCCCCTATGGAGAGGAAAGGACCTGTCAGTCCCCTAGGGCAGATCTGCTCAGCCTCTCTGCTTAAACATGCCCTTTCCCTGGGCTTGTGTGCACTTGGCTGTCCAGGGCATTTTAACTAACCGTGGGGAGTTTTCCAGCAAATCCCTGGTAATATTTATACGTTTAGGAAATGATGCTTTCACACACACAGTTTTTGGCAAGGCTTCACTGCTGAGCAGCTGCCTAGGCTTGGGCAGAGCTGGAGGGAGAACGGTGGCTGTGCACAAGCTGAGGCAAAGCTGGTGGCTTTTATTGGCAAGCCCAGGGGTTCACGCCATGAGGGGAAGGAGCAGGTGGCTGGAGAGGGCTCAGAGCTGCCCTGGCACTGTTCCCAGCAGCCTAGGATCCTGCAGGTTAGGAATATTTTGTCCCCAGGTGTCCCTTTGGGTTACAGGGCAGTGTGGGGTGCCCACCCATGGGTTTTGAGAGCTTGTCCCAGCTTGGCTACAGTCAGCATTTCGTGACATAGCATCTGCCAGAGTCAATCCGGCTCTATGAGGAGGCAGGGTCAGGGGGTTCATGCAGTGCTGTGCCCCGTGCTCTGACAAGGGCAGAGACAGGTACAGCGAGGACAAGCTCACCGATACCATCAGTGCAAATATAGCCCCCGCGCCCCAGGATGCTCTGCCCTGTGTATTTTTATCTGCTGCGGCCAGCGCGGGGGTGGCTGCTCCGCACCTCCGCAAGCGGGGCGCGGGACCTCGGCAAACAGGACGCGGCGGGTTCACGGCTCGACCCCGGGGCCCGGTGAGGAGGAGGAGGATGTGCCATCAAAACAAGCAATGCTGGAGAGGAAGATAAACAAACAGGCGGCTTCCAGTGTGGCCCCAGCCGAGGGCGAGTGGGAGCCCCGGGGCCAGGGCTGGCTGTGGTGGCGGCGGCGGTGCTGGCTGACGTCAGGGCGCCCGGGGGTCAGCATCCCTCTTATTGTTCCCCACCGGGGCTGGGACCAGGGCCAGGCGCCCGTCCCCCTCCCGTGAGGGGATACAGGCCAGCAGGGCAGGTGGAGGATGGCTGGGACACGCTCTGGAGCCACAGGCTGTTGCCACTCCGGGGCCAGCCGGGCACCTGCCTGCCTCCAGCACCCTGCCTCGCCTTTTTAACAAGCACTAAAAATAAGCCCCAGGGAGTGGAGTGGCCATGGTCTGGCCGTGGGCGAAGGCGGTAGCAGCCTGCGCATTTTGCAGGGTGGGGACGGCATCCCTCAAACCCGCACCAGCCCAGCACAGCGGAGAGGAAGCGGCCCTTTGGCTCCTTCAAACGAGGGATGTTTTTAATTAACGCAAGGTAGCTGCGGCTTTGCAGCTGCTAGTGGGCCAGAGCGGGACCAGCAGTGTATATGTGTGTGACATGGACTGCTTGCACACCATGGGTGCACAGCTCAAGGAGAAGATGGCATGGGCACTCAGCTGGGCTGGGGTCCCTTGGCAGGTTGGATTGGGGCAGAGTTGGCAGTATAGGGCTGGCTTGTGGGGCTGCTCGGATAAGCAGAGCAAGCTCTTGCGTGCAGCAAAGCATTTATGCTGTGCTTGCCCACTGAGACCCATAGGTGCTTGTGTCTCGTTCTGGATTGGGGTCACTTTGGCGGTCCTCGCTTCATTCCTGAGCAAGCTTTGTTCACACCATCCTACTGCTGCCCTGGGGTCCGAGTCCCACACTGGAAATGCAGTAGGCTATGGCTGTGCTGGAGGGAGTGGGACACATGCTGCCTTGCACACACTCAAGGAGCTGCACGCTGCTGCAAGCAGGAGGGGAGGATCACTTGTGCTCAGTGTGAGTGTATGTACAAGAGCAGGAGCATGCAGACAAGACTGGGAATGTGCATGCTAGCACTGATGGGAACAAGGGGAAAAGTGGCACAACTGCTGACTGAAGGAGACAGGGGCTAGCACTTGGTGCCCACAGTGGGGCATTTGGGGAGAAGCACAGGTGCTTGTCACTGCATGGGTGCTGACCACTGCGTGGGCACTGGCCCCCTGTGGTGTTTGCCGTGGAGGTTCATGGCATTTGGTGATGTGGTGTTATTTATTTATTTGCTGAGGCCCGATCAGGTGAGGGGCACCTGGCCAGTATGTGCTTTCTGAGCCACCACTGGCAGCCACAGGCTGCTTGCACAAGCAGTGAGTCAGTGGAGCTGCATGCTGCTAAAACCAGACTTGGCATGGGCACCCCAGAGCAGCAGCCTGCCCAAATGTGCCCAGATCTTGGGCAAGCAGCAAGTCTCCAGCAGCTGGACCGGGGGGCTATGCTGTCTGTGATTACTCCACACCTTGCATCTGCTGGGGATGTGGATGCTGTCCCAGGAGCCCTGAGGAGATGCTTCTGCTGGGGATGTGGGGATTTCACAGCCCAAACCCCTGTGACTATGGCTGTGCCACTGCAGAAAGTGGGTGGCATTTGGGCCAGGTACAGGCAGCTGCCTGCTTGGTCCCAGCCCACTTCAGCTCAGCATCACCTGGTGGTTTGTTTGGAGGTGGAGGTATGGAGAGGTACCAACACAACCACCCTTCTTGGTTCTGCAGTGGCGTATGTGGTCTGGCGCATGCAGGGAACCCTCCTTTGTAGTTGGAGTCATCCTCATCCTCTCCATGCCATGTCATGCCTGCAAAGCTGTGCCAGGCCATGCTGTGCTGTGATGTGCCAGGTTGTGCCATGCCAGGTGCCACTGCAGGCAGGAAGAGGGGCATCACAGGCCATCTGGCAGAAGGGGCCAGACCCTGCTTCTGCAAGAGAGGCCCCAGCCCATGCATGGGCACTGGGTGCACAGTGCTGCCGAGGAGCAACTCAGCTCAGGGAATGATTGATCTCGTGTCAGCAGGCGGTGGTTTGAGCCAGTGCCAGGCCTCAGCTCAAATGGGAGCATTGAAGGGGGAGAGCCCCCTCCCCCTCCTGAAAGCAGAGCAGCAATCCCCCTGCCACCACCCCTGGCCCTGCTCCCACATCTTGACCATTATTGGCCCCGTGGCTGCAGGCAGCTGCCTGGCCCTGGGGAGCATGCAAGGGGCAGCAGGGAGCCCAGAGGCATCTGGAGTCCCAACCTCGCCAGGCTGTTCTCTGTGGCTGTGTTTGGATTAGAGGAGGGCAAATGGGGCATGCAGGGATGGTTGATAGGGGAAAAGGTGTGGGACATGGTCTGTCCCTTGCCACTGTACCCCACAGCTGCCAGTCCAGCCCTTCAGCTCAGGATGTGGCAGTAACTTCTGCAAGCAAAGGACCTTTTGGGGAGTAAAACAAGGTAGACTTTGATGGGGCTCTAAAGGCACTGCTCTCTGGCAGCTTCTCTGTCCCTGGCTGGTGGGGTTTGGACTGGGGTGTTGCCATCCCCTCTGTCTCCACTGGCCAAGGGCAGGGCAGAGGAGCAGTGTTGCCTGCACCACTGGTACTGCCTTCTGCAGCCCCCTGCACCCCTTCTGTGCCTAAAATAGGCTGTCAAATTTTTTCACCATGTCCCTGCATGTCCAAAGCCTTTTGCCAGCTTTCCCCATACCCAACACCTACACCCCTTCTCCAGTGGCATACACTGGCAGATTTTATTGGTAGTTTCCGAGAGCTGATCCCTCCCTATCCCTTGGGCCAAAGCCCCCATAGCCCCTTCCAGTTGTTCCAACCAATGCAGAGGTGATACAGAACAGCTGAGCACATCTGTGCAGGCAGCAGCACCTGGGGAGGGGTCCCTCTGCACTCCAGGGGGTACAGCCATCAGATTTCTGAGGCTGCCTGCTCCCACTCTGCTCCGACCTTTGTATCCTACGTATCTGTGTAAGGAAACAAGGCCATTCATGTATTTCTCTCTCTATTTATACCTCTCCCTTTCCGTATTTAGTGTGTGCGCAGGCAGAGGGGGCAGCAAATGCCGGGGCCACTGATGTTCTTGGCTCCAGCGCCGGCTGGAATTTCGTCCTGGAATGTATCCTGAACCGCTCTGAAAACACGAATAAATCTCTGTGTGTTTTGTGTGTGTGTGTACACAAATATATAGACAACATATAGACATGGAGCCGTATAGGGCATTTGTGAGCTTTGCTATTTAAAGGAAAGAGTAGTTAGAGGGTTCTCAGCGAGGCAAACACCTCTGGATCAAAGGGCTACAGGGTGCTCTGCTAGTGGCCAGGCACCTTGGGAGATAGGTGGCACCAGCTTTGTCGTCTCCAGGGACCTGAAGCCACCCTGTTGGTGACATACCCAAGGTAGCACACCCACCCCGAGCACTGCTGTCATCCCCTGGTGCCTTGATTTGATGGAAGTCTCTGCCTTCTGGCCTCCAGCTTCCCAGTGAGAGCCCCAGAAAGCCAACTCCTATCCTGATGACACAAGCTGCAAAACCTTTTGTGCAGCTGGATGGAATAGGGCGAGGATATCAGCTCCTCTGTGGCACGGCATGGTCCAGGGCTTCTGGAGTGTCATGTCAACTAGTGCTCACAGCTCTTGAGAAAATATCATGTGGAAAGGGAGAAAATAGGTGTCGGATAACAAGTCCCAAGTAGGTGCTGGGCTGGGCATCTTCTTGGGATGCTGCAGCATCTAGTGCTTACGGTTGTCTGGTAATGACAACGAAAAGGGGTAAATAGAAACTTGGTCCCAGATCCCAAACAGGATGCTTGGCTATGCCAGGAGGGCACTCTTCAAGAGGCACTGGCAGCTGTCTTGCTGTGGCTGCTGGATGAGGACCCCTGGTGGGAGCACCACTGAGTGTCCCAGCACCCCTTGGCCGCGGAGGAGGCACCCTGTTTAGCCCACCTTAGGGTCATGGTGGCTTCTTGTCTTCTGAGTGCTAAAACCCCCGATATCTTGGGCTGAAAATGCCCACATTTGGTCTCTGGCCAAAGGCGATGTGTTTGTGGGTGGGGGAAATTGGAGCAAATTCCTGCTGTGAGTCCTGCACGTGTGCGCAGGCGTGTGGATAGGGGAAATATAGTTTTCCTTTTGAAAAAAAAGCCCTGCTTATTTTTATACAGAACTCCAGAAGGGCTGAAGGTGGAAACTTGGTCTGTCAGCAGCTGTCACAGGGGAGCAGGTCCCTGCCTGAGTTTGGGGGGAAACCACAGCTGGGTGTTAATGGGACTGTTAATGAATTAATGTTGGCTGCTGGGGGCCGGCAGGGAACCTGGCTCGATGCAGCATGAGCACATGGAGCCCTGCCCAGCACACGGTCTCCGGCACAGCTGCAGAAAGCTCCAGCTCTGGGAGCCACGCACTTGGGGAGTCGTGAGTCTCTCCTCCTAGTCACGTCTCACTCTTTGGGTTGTGGAAACACTTGGAAATGTGGCCGCATTGCAGGGGGAGAGGGTCCCATTCCAGAGAGCATGGAAACATCCGCTGTAGGTGTGCTGCCTTTCAACTCTGGGCATCTGCTGCCTCAGCTAGTGATACCGCTTCATACTGGGTCTACTCAGCTGCCGAACCCAAATCTTTAAAGCCATTTAAAGAAAGCAGGCTGGAAGGGAAGGTTTATTTGTGGGTTGGAGAGCCTGTACTGCTTGGTCAGTGCAATGCCTGCAGCAGCACTGGTCTCTGCATGGCACTGCCTGTCTACAGCCATTCTTGGGGTTATTCCTCTTTCTCCCCAAAATGTGGAGGAGTACCCATGGGAATGTGGTGAGCACAGCTATGCCCCATGCTGCAGGCTCAGCAGTACCTTTGCTAATTTTTCACACCTGATTTGCTGGGAACAGCTCTGGAAGAAGACAAGGACTTTATGCTAACATGATGACCTGATGCCAAAATGGTAAGGGTGCAGTGGGGCTGAGGAATAGCACTGTATCCTGGTTGGACTGGAAATAAGAGGGAAAATGCAGAGAGGATCTGGGAAAGAGAGGACAAATTCTTCTCTGTAGACCTCTCTTGCTGTGTCCTTCAGGCTCTGCGTGAGAGATCAGAGATCTCAGCCATGGGCAAGTGTGTGGTGTCCTCTGGGTTTTCTCCCTCTGGTATCAGACAGCTGTTGAACCAAGAGGAAAGACTGACCATCCTGACTGTGCAGAGAATGAGATGACAATGTCAAAGAAGGGATGACCATGATGAGGAAGGAAAGACCGCACCAAGGAAGGGATAGATATACTGAAGAAGAGAAGACCATGCTGAAGTAGGGATGACCATGCCCGGAATGGCACTGTGGATGGACTGGTTCCCTAGCAGAAGATGCTGTAATGGATGGAGAGAGATAGAATCTCCTTCTCTGCTGAGAGAAAGGCTGGAATAGCCTGAGCCCTTGGGATCTCTGTATTCTCCCCAGGGATGCTATGCTTGATGCAAAGATGACTTGGTCAGGCAGACCCTCACCTCAGTAAGAAAACCTCTCTGGGCATTTCAACCCAATACCTTTCCTGGGACATTATACTGGTCCTTTGGAGTCAATCATCAAGTGTGTAGCCAACATCTGCCACCCAGTGCCAAAGCCAACCAGTGGGTCTGAGGACCTGGAGAGGGCAGTGCCTGGGCCCCTCTTGCAGTCCTTCTCCTAGCATGGGTGGGCTTTAAACAACCTCCTCCTCAACACTAGAGAAGGTCCTTCAGAGGAACCCAAATTCCAGTTTGCAGGGACTCTGAGGCTCCTCTGTGCCCAGTTGCCCACACTTGCAGACCAGCTCTGGCTCCACTGGGCCCAGAGCCCTTCCCAACCCTATCCCAGACAGACGGATATCCCAAAACCCACTGGTCCCAGGGGCTCCCACTCGGTGTCCCTCTGGCTGAATGAGGTGGTGTGCATGTGCCCAGACTGTCCCCTCTTGTGACTGTACAGTACACACGGCTAAATATATGTCTGTGCAGATACAGGAACTCAGAGGGGCCGAGTGATGCTCCCTTTCTATACCTCTTTTCATGGGGAGAACTAATGAGATTCATGTCATTAAAGGGCTCATGTTTTGTGGGATGGGAACCTTTTAAATGGGATGTGTCCTGGCTTAGTCATGGCAAATATTTACCAAAAAAAAAAAAAAAAAAAAAAAAAAAAAAAAAAAAAAAAAAAAAAAAAAAAAAAAAAAAAAAAAAAAAAAAAAAAAAAAAAAAAAAAAAAAAAAAAAAAAAAAAAAAAAAAAAAAAAAAAAAAAAGAAAGAAAGAGGGAAAAAAAGGGACATACCATATAAAATTAGAATTCTGAAAATAGTATTTAGAGCTAGTGAGAGAGAGGAACCTAAAACAGAAAATACAGCCCAGTCTGTTCAAGAGTCAGGGGAAGAGAGAGCGGGGCGGGGGGGAAAAGCCAGAGATAAAATGAGAGAAACCTCGGCAGTAAAAACAGCATCTTGGTAAATAGACTATTAAAAAAATTCTGACTCGCTTTATGGCTTTCTTGGCTGCTGTTCAGCTGTCCTGCCCTGGTCGGCACGGAGGGAAGGTAGCAGGAGCTGGCGTCTGTGTGGATGCTCAGAGCCTTGGGACGCGGCTTCCCCCCACCCACCCTGAGCAGCGGCGCAGGGCGTTAAATTTAGCCACATAATGATGGCCCTGAGGAGGCAGCCTTTTGTAGCCACACTGTAATTACTGCCTCGCTTATAAATTTTATTTTTCTTATTATGTTTCCTCCTCTGCTGGGGAAGGGGTGGAGGGGTCTCCCCCACCCTCGTCAAACCCGCAGCTCTTTCAGGAGCAGGAGGTACCAAGGGATGGAGGGGAAGGTGGGAATGGCTACCCAAACCCTGTGCTGCTCTCCTCTCCCAGTACAGGGCTGAGCCCCACATTTGGGGATGGGGGAGGTGTTGAGCTAACCCCAGTGTGGTATGGTCCCCACAGCCCACAGCATAGGTGCCTTGACCACCCTGGTCCTTAGCCTTACCCTCTCAGGGTGCTTGGGAGATGTACTTGTACCAGCAGGACCAGGGGATCTCTAGCAGGGCTGCAAGCCCACATCACAGCCAGGCTGAGGAGGCAGCCAGGACTGCCACCAGGGTGTGGGGGATGCAAGGAGCAGCTGTCTGGCCCCTTGACTTGGCAAGTCACCGGCTTCAGCCCTGCTCTTCACAGAGGTGGGAAAGGCGAAAAGGGCGAGGGGTGGCCCCAACCACCTCCTCCTGCCAGGAGCGGGCAGAGGGTACGGCTCCTCTCTGAGCTGGTGCAAGTGGGGGACAGCTTCAGGCCAGGCAAGAACGTGCCAGAAAAGGTCTCGTTCCCCTCTTGTTTTCCCAAAACAAAGGAAACAGTCTTGCATTGCTGGAAGTCGCGTGCTCGGGCTGTGCTGGCTTGTTATCATCCGATAACCTGCCGACCCGGGAGCTGCCCTGCTGCTCACCCGATGAGCCTGCACTACGGGATGCGAACAGCTTCCGCATGAGCTGCCCTTTGCAGAGATCCGTTTTCCGCTCCCCAGGCTGGGGGGGGACAGTGGTGGGGGCTGCCACGATGGCCCCAGCTGGCCCCAGGCTCACCATGTGCCTGGTGAGACCTGCCCCTGCAGGTGATAGTAGATGGTGAGGGCAGAGGAAAAGCAAAGGTGGCAGGTGCCTTGGTGTGGCCTGAGTGCTACCCATCCCATGTGCAGCGTGGAAGGTGATTTGGGGCTCTGCTATATTTTGCTTTTTCCCCATGCCATTTCCCTGAGAGCACCAGGGCCGGGCTCTGCTGTGAAGTAGGGTGGGCAGTTTTCAGGGCTGGGGGTGGCTGGGGTCCTTTGGGGCACACGGTGATTCCTTCAGGGAAAGAACTCTTGCAAAGTGCCAAGGAAGGCTGTGTAGCACCAGGACTGCCTGCTTTCACTTCCAGCTTTGCCCCTTCTCCCAGGCTTGTGCCCTGGGGAGGGTGCACTGGCACCAAGGTGCTGGTGGGGCTGGTGGTCATGGTGATGTTCATCCATCACTGTGGGAACATGTTTAGGGGAGCATCTCCTTGGTAGAGATGTTCATGGGGGACAGGCAGGACGGCAGCAGTCTCACCCAGCTGTGCCCCCCAAGGCGAGCTCAAACTGAAGCATCCCCTTTCTTCTGCCCTGTGATGTGAGGGCTCTGTTCAGCACAACGATGACCCGAAGCAACCTCCATCCCATGCTCAAGTGTCCATTTCACAGCAGGTAGGACAATACTAAATCAACTCCTTTAAAGCCTCCTGACCTGCAGCCTCACGGACGTGCTAGTCCCCATCCCTCCCTCATCTGTGGGCACGCTGGGGTCTGGTGCACTGGCTGGCTGCCCGGGCACGGGGCTGCCTTGGCTGCTGGCCAGGAGGCTCCTGGCCTGGCTGGGTCCATGCCCTGACCCTTCATCCCACTGCGGGGTCCGTGGCTTGTGCCAGGCGCCAGGGATTCAGCACAGAGGTGGTCACTGGAACCCCTGGGGAGAGCGGCCACCACCTCACTGGTGGGGCTTGGGAGCCCAGGTGCACAGAGCACCGTGGACCAAAAGACAAAGTGCCCTTTCAGCCTAAGCCCTGGAAAGATGTGTGTGTGTGTGTGCAGAGGTTAATGCCTTCGGCCCTGGGGAGAGGAGAGAGCACGGGCTGGCTCCGTCCCCCCCGGGAGTTGGCCCCACACATGTGCCTCTGCATGTGCCTGCGTGTGCCTGTGTGTGCAGGAGGCTCATGCATTTCCGTCTCGGTGAATTTACATACGTCATGTGTGTATCTTACTCATCACTGTGTTTTTCTTTCCTTGTTCTTAGGTCTTTCCCCCACCCCCACTATGGATCTATAATTCTTATGGCATTTTATTCTTCCCTCTTTTTTTTTTTTTTTTAAACCTCCAGTTTTAGAAGTTGCTGGCTTCTTAGGAAAATAAACTGTATTTTTAGTGCTTGTCTGCAAGGCAGGCTGCTGATTCTGCCTGCCCCTGCTCATCGCTTACTCACTACTTGTTTAAGCTTTTATTTTCCCCTTCACCCTGTGCTGGGTTGTGGGGGCAGCCAGCGGCATTCTGGAGCTGAGCAGCACGGCAGGAGCGCACCAAAGTTGTCAATGAGTGAAAGGCAGCTCCAATCTGGCCTTTATTGAGGTCTGGGTTTGCGTAGCTCTGGAGCAGCCTGCCCTGTAATCAGCCAGCCACCAGAGTTGGCCAGCCTTGTAATAAAGTAGCTCTATATTTATTTGTTGTGCTTATACACTGCTCTGTAATAAGTTGGGAGCCTTCCCCACTCCCCTCATTTTCTTTGGGAAGTTCCTCTGGGTCTCTGAAGGGAACTGCCTTCCCATTCACAGTGGATGCCTGGGGCCCTGCATCCGGTGAGCTGCTCTGGCCACATCTGGGCCATGCGCCTTTAGCTCTGTGTGCCCCAAACACGCCATACCCAACTGTCCCCATCCTCTCCCCAGCATCCCAGCCCTTTTCCCCAATCCAGAGAGACCCAGTGGCTCTCCCAGTACCCCCGGCCCCTTGTCCCTATCCCTGCTGCCCCCAGCACTGCCTCTGCGAGCCCCCCTCCCTTCCTCTCTGTTTCAAGCTTGGGTCTTTTTTAAATACATTCATTAAAGGGAGCTCAGTTGCCCTTTCCCCGTCGAGGCTGGAACACTGACAGCCTGTTTGCCCGTGTGTGTGTAATTAAACTCAATCTCTAGGTGAATACAACAATGTGACTGCACAGAATAATTCCTGGAGATCCTGACGCCGAGGAGGAGTGTGGCCTGTGAGCGGCCCATTCACGCCTGACTTTCTATAAATACTTTACTATGTGGCATTAAGAAAACTTCAAACCCTTTCTCCCCCCCTCTTTTTTTTTTTTTTTTTATTAGTGCTACATAATATAGTAATTGTGTGACTAGAAGGTCCCCCCTGTGCCTGCCTGGGTTCGCAGGCCTGGGTGTGACCTCGCGCTGCACTGGCCGAGTGCGGGAGCCTGTTGCCATGCCCAGGGACCGCCATGCCCAGGGACGTGCATGGATGCAGGTGCCTGCAGTACCCTCTGTCCTGGAGCTGGGATGATGCTGTGGGGATGCTCTGCCAAACCAAAAGGCTTACGCTCCTAAAGTCCCTCCCAGCGTTGTCCCTGTTGACAGTAGTGCTTGGCTGATACATGTCCTGTGGTCCTGGGAGCTGTGTCTGCTAGGGAAGTACAGATGGGTACTGGGGCAAAGGAAAGAAGGACAGGTATTGGGAAGCATCCCTACATTCCCATAGCCATCAGTGTGGCTGCTCCTCAGGTTTCTACCTGGGAGCTCTCTAGCCTGGGGTCCTTGGGAAACCCCAGGGCAGGTGCTCCCCAGGTCCTGTCCTGCCCAAGGGCAGGGGTGAAGTGTGTGTCCCAAGTGTGGTCACATCCCACCTGTTGTCCCTGTGCCTCTCTGGAGCCTTGCATACCCTCCCCTCCCCTGGAACCTATTGGTGGCATGGCTGGAAGGGTGCTCAGGCACCCACAGCTCCCTGGGGAATCTCTTCTCTGGCTCTGTAACCTTCTTTAATGATGTCTTCTAAAGCATGACTAGCCCATGCAGACCCTGCCAGCTTAGGCTGCCCCTTGCCTAGAGAGACTGGAGTCAGAGCAGTTTTCCCCAGCCACGGGGTGTGCCAGCCGCACACACTGCCCAGCTCCCCAGGCAGCATCCCTTGCTGGCTCCTGGGGTACCACAGCTACACATGCCTGCCATGGTGAGGTACCATGGCCATGATCACAATGCTGTCATCTCCCTGCCCACCTGGCTCTTGCTACCTGTATTTTGGACCTCAGGGTTGCAGAGAGAGTCTCCAATCCCACTCCTCTAGGCTGCTGGAGAGCTGGAGCAAAAAGCCTGGGTCCAGAGGATGGGGATCCCACCCTCACCCTGGGACGGTGCTGGCAGGGCTGACATCATGATATTGCTGCATTTGTGTGACCAGGAGTAATATTAGATCTTTATGCTGTGATGATGTTCCTGAAGGCCGAAATGTACATTAATATTCATGAACCCACTCAGCCTCATCTGTATTTGTGTAGCATGCCTCAACAGTGTGGCTCCTACATGTTTTCCACCTGCTTGTCAGTGTGAGGCCCTGCAGAGCTGGAGGTGTCAATTTGCCACTAGCTAAGGCTGAGCAAGGGCCACAGTTGCTGCTGCAGAGTGAGCTGTGGGAATCAGCTTGCTCTGACTGCTGCCTGTTTCGTGACTGCCTAGCTGAGCTTGGAGATGAGCAGATCCACGGGTACTGCCTGGGAAGATTGGCCTCCAGTGTCCCTGCTCTCCCCTGCAGCCTGGCATTTATCCAGCCCCTACAGCCATGTTCCTGCCATGGCACCTCTGCCTTGGTGGGGCAACCCCTAAACCTGTCCCCCAAAAGCTGCCCAGTGCCTCTGGAAGCCCTTGGGCAGGGTCTGTTTCTGGTGATTCAGAGTAGAGTGCCAGGAGAGCCTTGAGCGCCTCCCATCCCCTCCATCTCTCACTCCCTCTCTCTCCTTCTCTGTCGGTTTTGCTGCTAATGTCCCTCTGCATGCCGCTTCCCAGATTTATTTTGTAGGACCACCCAAACTGCCCCCAGCCGCAGCACTAGGAGTTTGGAGCCCAAAGGACGACAGCCCAGAGACATTTGCATCCTCATGACTGCCACACTGCTACAAAACGGATGCCCTGGGTGTCAAAGCCGTGGAGAGGGGGACAAGCTGGGATACGCAGGTGGCTCCATGCACACCATGCTCGCCGGCAGATGACAGGGACGCGGCAGACGGTGCCCTGGCTCCGGCCAGCACCCACTTGATGGCCTACTGCTGTGGTGACGGGGGGCTGGGGATCTGGCACCGCACCTCTGAATCCTGTATCCCTGGCACCGCAGCTCTGCATCCACAGCACTGCATCTCTGTGTCCTGGGCACTGCGTCTGCGCGTGCCAGGCACTGTGTCACTGCAGCCCTGGCCTTGCATCTCTGCATTGCCTTGGCTGCAGCCTCTGTGGCAGGGCTGCTCCAAGGCAGTAGGGCTGGTACCTGCCCTGGGCCTTCACCCTGCTCAGCAAAGCAGCAGGAGCCAAATGGGGGCTGTCATGCAGCAGGGATGCAGCCAAGGAGCTTTCTCCCATCACCCCAACATCAGCCCTGTGTGGGTTAGCAACAGGGGTGTACCTGCACCTGGATCCTACCCTGGGTCTCCCTGCTGCAGAGATCCCTTCATGCTCACTGCTCTCAGAGCAAATGGATCAGGGCAGATGAGTGGGGTTAGGCCCCAAATTTTGGGGGCATTGGCCTGTTTTTTGTTTTAGGAAGGCTACAAGTAGTGAAAGGTTTTGGTGGGAGCAGCAAAGGGCTGGGGGCGCAGCTCTCCAGCCCCACCTGAGGCAAGGCAAGAAGGACTGGAGCCAGCTGGGTGCTCCTCAGCACAGTGTGGGGAACAAACAACATCAGTGTTGACAGCAAACTGCCAAAGCTCACCTCCTCTCAAGATTTATTGCTTACTCTTTGGCAAGGCCCCTCTGTTTGCCAGTATGTTTATGATTTTGCTGCAAAATCTATTGATAGATTAGAAATTTTACTAAAATCTCAGCTCTTGCAGTGATGGGGTAGTAGGAAAAGGGGACTCTGCTGTATATGATCACAGGGGCTGGTTCATGGCATGTATCTATGATGGGATGCTGATAGCAGCAAGGCTTTGATTGCTGCTCAGCAAGTCCTTTTGGCTCTGTCCATGCATCACTACTGCAGAGGAGGGCATGGAGCCCAGCAGGCACCTAGAGCCCTCTCAAGAGCTCCTTGTGCTGTGGATCCACCTCAGGAACGCTGCGTGTTGGGGTTGTGCATATGCTTTGCGTTTGGTGTATGCCCTTGAAACAGAAATGGAAATTGCTTACTCTAGTCTGTGCCATTGTGGCTTCTCACATGGTCACTTGCCCTCGGGGATGGGGCATTCCCAAAGGGACATTTAGATTGCTTGATATCCAGGGCTGCCATTGGCTGCTTCACTATGCTCAGCTGGTGCTGGCCTTTTTTTCCATCTGGGTTCAATGATTATTCTCTCAGACATCAATACCACTGTGGACTGTTGTCATCCACAGCAGAGACCTTTGTGCATCTCCCCTCTCCAGCCTCTCACTTGTCACTTTGGCAGCTCATCTTCAATCTGCCTCCAAGTTCAGGGGTACTGCTGGGGTCTCCCCATATCCAGGCTTCCTGCCTCTACCCATGGTGAGGGTTTGGGCTGCTGGGAAGCCCTTGCAAGGCTTCCTGAAACCTACACAGGGATCTGTCCCATGCAGCTCCACAGAGAGGGTCTTGGCAGAGCTGCACAGTGCAGAGCCGGGGTGCCCTTCCCCTGGCTCCTGACCGTGCCAGCCTGTCTGTGCAGCTCCCGGCAGTGCTGCTTCCCCTGCCTTTCACTTCTGTGTTTTTACAGCTCAGAGGGAGCCGTCCTGCCCCAATTCCCCACGTGCTCCTAATTTCATAGTTCTCTCCATATATCCATATATATCCATATAGCATTTGATACAGGTTTTATGGGCATTTCCATACGTTTTACAGACACAGCCATTACAGAGCCAGGTTTCACCCGAGAAACCTCAGGGGAGCAGAGCACTGAATCGCCTTAGTCTTGGCCTCAGAACAAGGCTCTCTTCTCTCCCTTGCTGGGGCTGCCGCTATCAGCACTGCACAAGACTGGGGGATAGCGGGGGGCTGGTGGTGCCAGCCCCAAGAGCCAGCATGCTGCCTGCAGCCTCATCCATCCTGCTTCTTGCAGCCTCATCCTGCAAACCTCAGGGCTGTCACTGCTGCCTCTTGCTCCCTCCCCCGGTGGATGCCACTGGCAGAGGACTGCTTTGAGCAGGGCTACTTGCTGTAGATCAGGACCATAATCTGTATGGCCAGATTGCCTGTTTGCCTGCCTTTTGGGCTGTGCATCCAACTGGTTGTGGGACTGGACACCCTTGTTGGTGGTGCAGAGAGTGATGCCATCCCAGCTGTCGGGGCAGGGACACTGACACACAAGGCTCTGAGCATTGCAGCTGCTGCAGTGCACACACAGCATGTGAGCTGTGGCAAGGCAGCTTCTGGCTGGCAGAGGGGCAGAAAACAGATCCAGATGCATGCAGCTCTCTGCACATTTTCTAGCCTATTGTGGAGGCTGCCAGCACTGCAGTAATGCCCAGCACTGCTCAGGGGCTGATCGTGTTCCCAGCAGAGGGGAAGAAACCTCAGATCTTGTTTAAAAAGAAGACAAGTCATACATGCCTTCATCATCCCCATGGTCAGACCCTGGAGCAGCCTGAAGTGCAAATCTAGGGCCCCCCTCTGACGTTGCATCTAGATGCTGGGCTGTTAAGCAGCATCTGCAGATTGGGACAAGTGGGTGCAGAGTTGGGTCCTCCCTTGGCATCCCGCAACTATTGCTGCTTGATGGGGACAAACACAGCAGCACCTAGCCTCACTTCAGGTTCCCAGTTCTCCTGGCCTCACACTGGACTGATAGGATGAGGAATTTTCCATACTGTGTGTAAATTCCCATTTGCAGTGCAAATGCCCACTCCTGCCAAGCACAGCCTCAAGGACTGCTCCTTGCTGCTCAGCCAACCCCAACATGACTGTGGCATCATCCAAGCCCGCCCTGCATGTGAGCAATGCGCAGCTATTATTAGCAGCTCCCCTCTCCCTTTCCGAGGGCTGGTGGGAGCCCAGGGTACATCCCACTCTACTTTCTTGAACAGGTCCTGAAGGCAGGAACCATTTGTGGCTTCCCTGGCCAGCATGTCTCTCCTTGACCTCCATCATGGTCTATTTTCTGTGCTGTCTACTGTTCCACGAGCTGTCAGTTTTCCATGCTGAGGAAAGGTTTGTAGGTGGGGGTTGGGCAGCAACTCTGCACAGAGTGGCTACGGGAAGGGGGGTATGGAGGAACACAGACATGGCCTTTATCACAGCCTAGGGGATGTGTGGCTCATAAATCCGACCCAGGCAGATAGGGGATAAATCATCCCAGCTGGGACACTGGTGGTTACCCATGGTTAGAAATTAACTTTGTGTTGGATGGGTCCCAGGCTGTGGGATGGGAAGGGAAGGCTGCTCCAGGCGGTGTGCCTCCTGCTCAGCTGGCCCTGGAGCCAGGCTGAAGGCAGGCGAGCAGATGCCACTGCCTGGCCCAGGCAGGCAGGGCTGGTGGGCACGATTAAAGCCAGAGTGATGAAGCAAACAACCTGGGGTGGATGCTGTGGCTGAACCTGTGCTGCAGGCAATGATGCTCTAGCACTCACTCCAACCTGGCTGGACTTCGGCACTTTGATGAGTGGCTGTAGCCACTGCACCACTCATCCTTGGGCTGCAGCACACTGGGCACTAGGAAACACTGGTCTGCATGGGAAGGGACAGGGACCCAAGATGCCAGGGAAGATGGCAAGGTGTGCTTGCAGAGTAGGAGAAGGTATGTGCTCACAGTAGGACTGTCATCTCTCCCCCAGGGTTTGGCAGAGATGGGAATCCCATCCTGGTGTCACAGGGACACACAGGCTGGGGCAGTCTCTGGCCTGGCTCTGCACCCCTGAGGATGGGAGGAAGCAGTGAGGCCCACAGACCGTGTTTCACTTCCCCAGCTGCATCATCCTTCTAGCCCCATTTCCCCTTTCTCCCATCCCCAGAGCTCCCTGCCCAGCTCCATAAACATCCCCAAACTCTGCTCTGTGTAGGACCAAGACTTTCACAAGGGCTTTTAGGCGACTAGAGCAACCTCTTCTCCATCTGCTCAGGCCAAGTGCCCGCAGTCGGAACCATGTCACTCTTGGGATCCCAGAGCACCCACTGAGGGGGGAGAGAGGAAGGGGCAGGGGTGATGGGGACACCCCTCCTGCAGTGGGTCTCCAGGCATCTGGCTCAGCTTGCTCCTGGCCAGCTCTCTAATAGCTCCCCAGCTTTCCTTTCTAATGAGGCTCTAATTGGAAGCCGGTTGTGCTTCCCTTCCCCTCCTCTCAGAGCTCTCCAGTCCCAGTGCTGCAGGGTGATTAAGCTGAGGTTTTGGGTTTTTTTAATATGGCAGAATTATTTTGGAAGGGCCAGGATCGTTACATGACGGGCTTCTTGAAAAACCCCAGGCTTCGCCTTTCAGACAAGGCCTTTTCAAGTGGTTTTGCACAGTACACGTCTCTGGGCAGCGACCGTCTCGAACAGTTACTGTTAATTATAGATGCCTCTTTCCCGCTCGCCCATTACTCAAAGGATTTTTGTGTGTTTTAACAGTGTTTTACATCAGTCTGAATAAGACTCTATTCAGTCTTTCCGAGGGCTGGAACTTGGGCATCCCCTGCTGTATGTGTCGTGCTCTCCTCCCTGCATCCCTGGGGCCGGGGCCAGGCAGCTGACATGGGCACAAGCCTTTCTCTCGCTGCCCAGCTGGTGCATGCACTTCTCTTGGTGCAGGAGTTGTGCCTGCTGCATGCACACACTCTTTGCACCCCTCCCCTGGCAATGTATGGCCATGGGTCTGCATGCTCAGCTCCCTGGTGCTTAATCCATCTGCTGAATCCACCCTCCGTCATCCTTCTTGTATGCTGAGCTGTGCTGCCTACTGGTGCATGCTCAGACGGACCATGAGCCCATTGCCATGGCATCCTCGTTGCCCAAGGATTCAGGATCAATGACAGCTCCGGGCACAATGACCTCATCCTGGTCTCCTCAGGATGTGCAGGATCATCTTCTCCTTGGTGAGTCCCAGGCCAGTGTGTTTCCCTTGCATTGAAACAGTGGCTGAGGCTGTTCCCCACATCTTCCTTCATTTGCCTCCTATTCAACAGTAAATTGTTGTGCTAATATCATCGAGAAATGCTCTTGCCTCCCATGCCACCCCATTTGTACCCTCTGCCTGCAAAAGCCACTGTTTATTCCAGTTTGCCTCTCGTGTTTTACCATAGGTGTAGGCTAGAAGAAGAGCTTGCATCTTCTCCCATGACAGCTAAGCTGGTGTATTCATACCCAGGGAAACATCTTGTCCTAAGTATTTTCTCATTCCCACTGTAAACCCCAGTATATTCATCTGGGCATTCTGGCCCCTTTGGAGTGCTCTTGTGGGTTTGAGAGGGGTGATTTCCCCTCTGCAGAGCGGTGCTGTGCCTTTTCTCCAGCAGCAGGCTACTGGTGTTTCTGCAGTTCCCGAAGCCTTCCCAGATGCAGGAACAAGCCCTGAGCTGTGGGTCCCCCTTCAAAGATGGGAACTGCCACCCAGGATGTGCTAAGTGCTCTGCAGAGGGGGCACAGACTCATGGGCTGAGCCACCTGCCCAAGTCCTGGGCGTCTGGAGCTTGGCAGCGGGTACCAGACAGTGAGGCTCTAGTCAGTGCAAAGGTTTGGAAGGGTTGGAAGATAAGGAGCAGCTTCAGAACTGCTCTGCTGACCAATTTCACAAGGCCAGAGGTGACAAGAGCTTCCCCTGGGTGCTCCAGGGCTGTCTGTGAGCTGCTGGCTGCTCCCCCGAGGAACCACAAGTTGGGGGGAAAAAGTGGATCCTCATGCCAACCATCCATCTTCCTTCAGGCTGGAGTGGGAACTTTGGGGAGGGTGGGGGGCAGCTGGGGGGCACAGTGGCACTGTTTGAGGAGAGTCCCATTGGGGGAAGGTGAGGATGCACTTCGTTTTGGCAGCTCTGCAGCCCTCACCTCCTCCACCTCAGCGTATAGGGCACTGTGGTCAGGCCCATTTATAAAGCTGGTAAATATATTGGCAGAGTTTGTGTCCCCTCCAAAGGTCAATATTTGTGCAGAGTTTAATTTTAACTTAAGAAGCAGTTGTTTGCAGAGGCTGCCCTGTGTTTGTGTGTGTGTGTGTGTGTGTGCGCGCGCACGTGTGTGTGCTTCCCTATCGATCGATGCCTGTGGGGAGGTGTGTGAGTGGCTTGTGTGTGTGCACTGACTCACTGGGGTACAGAAGGGGTTGGAGATGGTTCCTGCCCCCGGAGATGCTCCAGATGCAGGGGCATCCAGAGGCACAAGGTCCAGGGTCTGTAGACGAGTCTATAAATGCAACCCATAAACCTCTCTGGGAGGTGATGGCGGGCAACATGTGCCCCATGAGGCTCTGAACAGCGGCCGATGGGGATGGTGGCTTTCCCAGCCTGTTCTGACTGGTGCCCTGGGCTTGTTGCAGGCAGCTCTGCAGCCACATAGTCCCTGGCCTTGCCCCTCCTGAACCCTTGTGGCTTTTGTGGCTCTCACTCATGTCCTGGCAACATGGGTCTCCAATCTGAGCATGTTGTTCAGGCTGGTTTCAGGACTCTTCCAGTATCACTGCCCATGGGGTTTTATACCCCACATCCACCCTACCACCCTGCCGTGTAAGGCAGACCTGCATCCCACATGCACCTGCAACACCTCACTGAGGCTGGTGGCTCATCTTTGGGAGTTCTAGAGCGGAAGTGCCCCTGTGGTGTCAGGGAAGAGTGGAGAGGTGCTGGCAGGGAAGAGTGGGGAGGTGCTGGCCTGGTCTGTGCCCAGGCACCTGAGGCTTCTGTTTCTGCTGCTCCCAAAGCTCTTCTAGCTGATACTTTGGGCTGTGCTTTACTCAAGGGTAGCCACATCTTCCCATCTGGGCTTGGAGACAGGCTGTGCCACTCACCCACCCCATAGTGTCTCACCCCTTGGAATAGAGGCTGTGATTTCTCAGGTACCTGCGGTGTATATCAGCATCCTAGGGCAGGACAGGACAACAAGTTGGATCCAATACCTTCCCCCAGCCCATCTTGCCGACAGTACAGTACTTGTTGTCTGTGGGAAAATGGGAGAATAACAGTGGGCACGGCTCTGGTTGCAGTAGTTTTTTCAGCAGCTTAGAGGCAGGAAGTGAGGGATGCAGCTAAAGGAGAAACAGGACGGCTAGGACAGAGCCCACCATCCCTGGAGCACAGCTGCTGGGGCTCCGTGTTTTGCAGCCCGCCTTGTGGGCACTGAGGTTTGGTTTCCTTCTCTCTGGTCTTTTCCTCTTCCTCGCCAGGCCCCGGGGCTGCCGACTGACCTCAAAGGGAAAAGTGGGCTGCGAGGGACAGCGGCAGGGATGGGCAGGGGTAAACACGGGGCTGGGGCTGGCTAGGCAGTGGGAGATGGAGGTGAAGTCATGCCGTGACGTCAGCCCTGTGGCTTTGGGGACAGCCGTGGTTAGGCTGCTCAAGGAGAGGCGGCTGTTTTCCTGCAGCTCCGCCGCTTGCTCCTGGTGCCCGTCTAGCTTATAAACTTTAATGGCCAGTTTAAAAGGTTCCTGCCATGGGTACCCTCTTGCCAGTTTTAGGTTTTTAATTTGGAAACTTTCCTCTCTGTGGTCAGGGAAGGAAGGACTTGAGTCCACTCAGGACCAGACATCAGGACATGTGGGTGCCAAAGACACGGTCCAGAAGGACTCTGCTGTCGTCACTGATGTCGGGAGAGGGTTGGCCATGCATGGGGCAGACAGGCTGGAGGAGCCCCCTGGTCCCCTCCCGCTGCCCACATATTGATGGAATAAATATAGCTCCTCCTTGGCCTCTGCCTGGGGGAGCACTGGCAGCTGCCACCTGCTCCCTATCATCACAGTCCTACCCTCAGGGTCACCATTGCTCTAGGATGTATGGGCAGCATCCTCACCCTGCAGCCCTTGGAAGACACTGGGAGCCCCTGAACCTGTGCTTACAGGGGTGAGGAGACCTGGGGCTACAGCCACGTTTGCTCTTCCAGGTGTTGGCAGAGCTGGGGTTAGACACACACCTGGGTCAGAGCTGGGATTATATGCAGTTGTGCTGGGATTATATGCAGTTGTGCCTGGATGCACTGCTTGGCAGGAGAAGAGGATGTGGGGACAGTGCTGTGGGAGACAATGAGGGCATATCACTGCTGCTCTTCATCCTCTTCCTTGCTTCCCAGATTTCCCAAAGCTTTGGCAGCCCCCATGAGGTGTGTGTTGGCAGAATCACATTTCAATAGTGTAAGCTCAGCTCTCCTCTGCCTGCAGAGACTTGAGAAGCCCTCGCAAATACCCAGGAATTGCTGGGTACTGGGGCACAGAGCTGAGGCCTGATCCCTCCCATGCAGCAAGGAAAACAGCCTACAAGCTTGAGGGGAGCCTCCCCAGAGCATTTCCACTCAGCCCTAGAGAGAGCAAGGACACCTTCCCCCACCCCAGCTGCAGCCACCACCCCAGGTGGGGTCTGGCTCCAAGGAGTGACCATGGCTTGGCTGGGTCTCTCCTTGTCACCAGACAGGTATGGCAGGGCTTGTCCATATGTTCCTGCTACATATGCTGGTTGACTGACGTTGCTGCGTGTGAGCTGGTCCTTCCTGAGCAGAATGAGGTGTCCATGCTGTGAGTCCCTGTGATGGGCTGGGTCAGAGCCCAACTTGGAGCATCTTAGCCATCAGGAGGGTCCAGGCTGGGGGCTTGGGAAGCTGCATGGCAGACAGGACAGCTGGCTTGGCAAAAGTCTGCACCCCAGGGGTTGAACTCCCCCAGGGTGGGCACCCAGAGCACTATAAAAAGCACATGAAGCCAGAGGAGCAGAGGAGTGGCCCTGGTTTACCAGCACTTTCATACCATGGCTTTCAAGTGGTTCCCTTGCCTCTTCCCCATGAACCAGTGGCACATCTGCACCCAGCCGTCTGCCCCCAGTGCCGTGCCACGTGCTCTGTGGCCACTGGAACTGGTGCCACGTGCCAGCCCTGGAGCAGTTCTGCCTTTGCCAGCCCTGTAATTGATTCCTGCTCTCCTGAATGGGTGGAGGCTGCAGATGTGCAGCCTAGTAGGAGGCAGTGGGCTGTGGATACTGCCTCCAGGAGCCAGCCTGGGCAGGGCGAGGAGCAGCCCAGTCCTTGCCTTGGCTCCAATATCTACTTGGAGAGACACCTTTTGAGCATCTAGGTGGTTGGAGAGGTTCTCTCCCAGCCTCAGCTCCTGGAGGCAGAGCATTCAAGGGAACTCTACAACCCCACTTTGGCGCTACTGGCAGAGCAGGGGTTCTTGGGGAGCAAAGAAACAGCTCCCTGAGTATCACTGTGTGTCTGCTGATGACAAGGTCATGTTTTGAGGTGATGGCAGCTGATGGCAGTGCAGAGGTGGGCTCTAGAGGTCCCCTGTTATTTCCCTAAGGCTGCAGAAAGACCTGGCCGTGATGATGGCAGGAGTTTAAGTTGATGAGGATTTTGTAGCCTAGTGCCATATAGGAGACAATATATTGGAGCACGTTGTTATGGATAAGGTTAAACATAAACCATTTTTTAGACTGGAAGGTGATGGTGGTCCAGGAGAGAGGGCCTGCAAGCAGGTGAGTTTTGACATGAGCACAGGGCAACTGGAAGCAGGGACCCTTGGTGCCTTGTTTTCCAGTGCTGCTGATGACAGATAGTGCTGCATGGAAGAAAACACCTAGAAAAAAAGGGAGGAAATTGGTGAAGCTTTTAAAAAACCCTGTATTTAGCCAAAGGGCACGGTTTTGCTGTCTGGAGATGGCAAGGAGTGGGTGAGCCCTTCAGAGCAAGGCAAGCATGAATGGAAAGAGTGGTTTGATGAGTGGGCAGGGGTCTGGAAAAAGCGTTGGTTACCAAAGCTGAGGAGGTCTTTGCCCACAGGGGAGTGGTAAGGCTTGGAACATCTCTCCCAGCACAGGCTGCAATCCCTGCCCTTGAAAGTGAGGAGCAACGCGGGCTGCAGTAGCTGAACGTGGCAGGACAGAGATGAAGGGGGCTGCAGCAGCAAGGGTAATCTACTTGCCCAGGTAGAGGGGCACAGCATGGGGCAGGGTTGGAGGCTTCCCCGGGTGGAGGACTGCAGCATGAGGCAGGGGCAAGGCCATGGCTCCCAGCTCCCCCAGCCCTCTGTGTCCCCCTTAGGCAGCACCACAGGGACCCCATCCTTTTCTCCAAGGGCTGAGAGGGCGAAGGTGCCCTGACAGAGTGTTTTATTAGCAGCAGGTGCCTGAAATCCAACCGTGGTGGAGCAGTAATCCCTCCACTCACCTGGAGATGAACCCAGCTTGAGGGACATGGCTGTGCAGGGTCAGGCCCCGCTGGTGCTGGGGTTACCCCAGCCATAACCAGAGTGTCTCCCTGGCAGCCTGATGGGCTGGTCCTCCCATGGGCGACAGGCGCGTAATGCCTGATTTCACAGCACTGGTGTTTTCTGTTTGCTTGTGGCAATGATCTCTCCTGCCCTTCCAGCTCCAGCCCCTGGCCATGTGTGGCAGCTCCCAGACCTGCCTTCAGAGATGGGGCAGGAGCGTCTCTGCTCTTGCCCTGCAGCCAGCCCTGGAGCTTTGCAAATGCCATGGCAGTGCCATGGCTGGGAACAAGCCCCACACAGAAGAAGAGGAGGAAGGCAGAGACTCCCTTTCTCTCAGATGCTGAGGTGGTCCATGAGATGGGCAAAGGTCCCTGGGCTGTCTGCAACAAAGCAAGGGGATGTACGTGAGGGAGAGAGGAACAGGAGAGGTCCATACAGGAAGGGTCTCCCTTCTGCTGTCCACAGCCCTGCTCCCAAAGTGCTCTTTGCTGTGTCCAGCTTCTTCCAGCAAAGCCATGTCTGGGAGGAGGAGCTGTAGGGCCAGATGCTGCCCAGCAGCCCCCTGCCCTCAGTGCCTCCAGGCACAGGACTGGGGGTGGTTTGGGAGCAGATAAGCAATGATGTCCTGTGGCATGGCTGGCAGCCTAGTGCAGCTAGTGCTGGGGGGAGGCAGAGCAGGGTCTGTGGCACCCTGGCAAGCACCAGCCTTGGACTTGCAGGAGCACTCTATCTGCATCTCACTATTGCATGGCACTGTGCCCAAGCTGAGAATACTCATCACCTCATTGTGGGGTGCACAGCCACGACTGGCCCTCTCTGTCCCTGCAGTCTTGCCCTCTCCCAAAGTCCTGCTTTCTGCTCGTCTCACTGGACCCAGGCTTTGTTGGCTGAGCTTATTTAGCTTTGACAAAGTTTATAGCACTGGAATGCAGAATGGCTGCTGGCCTCCCTCCAGCCTAAACATCTCCACCCCACAGTGCGACAGGCGCTGATAAGGGTGAGTGCTGCAGCGGGCAGGTATCTCGTGCCCAGCCCGCGACCTTACAAGCCACCCGACCTTGGAGGTTGTCATTTATCTCTCGTGTGTGAGTGTGTGCGCACGCGAGTTGTCTCCCATAACCAAGAAATGTTCTCCTCATCTCTGGTTTTCTCTCTGGGCCAAACCCACATGCACGTTGCCCGAAACCGACTCCGAACAGAGTCCTTTGATGAGCAGGGCTTAAATATATATTTGGCATTCCAGCGGCAGCATGCCGAGCCTGGCCGAGGGTGTGAAAGTGTTTGCTTGACAAACTCCGGGGGCTCTCGCCTCTCTGCTGGCTCTGGGGATTCGCAGGAGAGAAATATCAAGGAATTTTTCACCTCTCTGTTTTGTTTTGTGCTTTTATTTTGTTTTCCTTCTGCCGGTGCATTTTTAGCTCTGGTGAAAAGTGCCTGATTGACAGTCACAGACACTGAATCCCCTCTCTTCACTGAGACAGGGACAGCAGGAGCAAACATCCCACCCAGGCCCAGGAGAGAGAGGGAACAGCCTTGAGAGAATTGTATTGACCCTGAGGGCTCCCATCTCCTCTCCCCTGTCCCTGTCCCCTCCGTGAGCCCAGTGCTGTCATGGATGGATTTGGGTACCAGCAGGATGGAGAATGCCCCACATCCTAGATGTCCCAGGCTGTGGTCTGCTCAGAGTTGGCCCTTCTGCAAAGACCTTCTCTCTGCTGAAGTCAGGCAGTTTCAGTCACAGGGTCCTTTGTCACCACTCAGCTGGCCCCAAAGAGCCCCAGCACCACACCGAAGACATCCATGCCCGTTGCTTCACTACGGATTTCCCAGCCAGTGTCCCTATGTGCCATGGCACCAACTTGGGGTGCACGCTGGCCCCCCAGGCACCTTTGGGATTGCAGAGGGGTCTTGTCACCTTGCGCCTATGGGAAATGGGGAGGGGAAGCCCAGGGCAGTGGCTTTGGTTTCAGAGCCCATGTCTGCAATGCCTGCCAGAGCAGAGTAAGAACCTGGCTGGCTCTTGGGGATTGGGCTGCAGGGGTTGCATTTGTGTGTTCCCAGCTGTCCCCAGCGTAATCCCTCATGAAAGAGAACCCCCTGCCCTGCTGCATCCCCACTGTCTGGTGGAAGCACTGCCTGGCCCTAAATCACCTACCACTCCTAGCCTGATGGATTACCATGGAAATGGGGGTGTTGCACCCCAGATCAGCAGAGAGAAAGGGTCTGGGGTCTGAGGGGCAGGGTACAGACTCTGGAGGCTGCACAGTAGGGATTAGGATGCTAGTAGTCTACGGGGATAGTCTTGATGCCCAGGGACAGCAGGGCAGAGGTTGGTACCATTTTGCAGAGAGGGATTGGGCTGCTGTGAATCGCAGATGGTGAGAAAGGGATAGAGAGGGATTGTGGAGCTGGGTTGGAGATCCTGGAGGGCCGTGGGGTTGGGGGCACTCTTTATTCCCAGGGCAAGGGCAGGCTTGGCTTGGGCTACCCGAAGTTTCCTTCCTGGCCCACTGAAGAATTGCTGGCTTGTCTGAAGATCACTGACGGATCATGGACTTGTGGATTTCCTGGGCAGTGAGTCTCTTTCATGTGGCCGCTTGAAAACTCTCATGACATCACCAGGGGCTGCTCCTCCTGGAGACAAACCCAGTGCTTTTTAGGGTTTTGCCTTCCCCCTCTCCCCAGCCTGTGTGTTTTGGCTAGGGGGGACCTGGGGAACCACGTCCAAGAGCAGCCGCTCTGGCAGGGAGATGGTGCATGGGGCTGGGGAGCAGGGAGAGGGCAGTGTGTCCCCCCCGGTACTGAATAAACATGGGCTGGCCAGGGCTGGAGGGGGCTTTTCCAGGCGGGACCACACCCCGGGGGGCTATTTTTTGCTATGAATGAAGGGGCTGTGTGCTCGCAGGGCTGGCTGGCCTCCTGCTGCTGCTGCTATGCACAGAGAGCTTGCCTGACACTCAATCCTGGTGTCTGGCTGGGGACCAACATCTGCACTGAGCACAGCTGGGCACTGCCTGAGGGACACCTGGGTAGGAACAGCTGGGCACTGCCTGGGGGGACACCTGGGCACCTGGTACAGCTGGGCACAGGGACACCACAGGGACACCAGCAAACTGCTATGCCTGGGAAACACAGTCTGTCACAGAGCACGGGGAAGTGATGGTGACTCAGTGGCTGTGCCAGGGGCAGTGCCAGGGCTGCTGGAGCATGTTGGACCCAACCCTGCTGGGGCCATGTGCCTGGGAACCTGCCTGAAGCAGCCCAGTGGTGAGCCCTGCTGCCCCCCCTGCCCCACATAGAAGTGCTTCCTGCTGCAGTTTTGGGTGATGATGGGGCAGCATCTCCAGGGACTGCCCCTCTGGCTGTGCCCATGCTTGGGAGGAACTGCAAAGCCGCAAGGGTGGAGCAGCTGCCTCCTGCTAAACCTGGTCCTGAACGCACCCAGATTCTCCCCAAAGCCCCTAATCCCACCTGGCTCAGCCCCAGCTTCCTCCCTGGGCCTTGTTAGCTCAGCTAATCCCTTGTGTGCCAGGTTTAGGGATGCACTGGGTGCAGCATCCCCATGGTTGTCAGGCACGTGTCCCTCTGTCACCCCCAGATTTTGTTTCTCAAGGGGTCTGAGGGCTGTTTTACCAACCTCCAGCCCTGACCCACACTCTTGCTGCCTTTCCAAACTCCAGTGCCCCATAGGTCCCAGGGGTTAGCCGCGAGTGTTTGTGCCCTTGAATGAGTGACCTGTCCTTGCCGGGTGGAGACGAAGTGCTGGATCCCACCCCTCACTGTTCCTTATCGCCACACAGCATCCTTATGATTCACCAGGTGTGGCTCCCTTTCCGTCACCCCACTTTGCAGGAAGTTTCCTGGCCAGCCCCCCATGAGCTCTGTGCAATAATAACAAGCTGGGATGAGCTGGCTGGCCTTCCTGAGCAACCCTACAATAACAGACCAGTGCAATGTGTCCAGCTTTCCTGGGCAGACAATAATAAACCCGCATGAGCTGGCACACTTTGCAGAGTAACCCTACAATAATAAGCCTGGATGATGTGTCCATATTCACCAAGTCAACCTAAAATAACAAGGCAGTATGAGCCACCCAACTTCATCACAGATAAGAGGGGTCCCGAGCTGTTCCCCTGGGACAGGAGGCACACTGGCCACCAGATCTCCACATCCTCTGCTCCTGACCGTGGAGAAGACAGCCGGTGTCAGTGATGGGCAGGTTGATGCCCGTAGGTGCCATCAGCCTGTGCCTCTGCCTTCCTGGAAGCCAGCAGCTAGTCCTCACTAGTTCTGGCATGCTGGGACCTGCTCTTCAGGGAATCCTCCTTGTCCAACTCCCTTGCCAAACCAGCACCCAGTGCCAGCTTCTCTAGCGGCTTTCCTGCTATTGCCCCATGGGCTGCTGGACAGGAGGACAGGTGCCCATGGTCAGGCTGGATGTCGGAGTGCCACCAGCAGCTGCCACCAGACCCTGAACAGTAAGGCCCAGCATCTTCCAGTGTCACCCGGGGGGGGGAGGCAAGGCTAGTGCTGGATGCTACCCTTTTTCAGGGAGTTTGTTGGCACTTGGGCAGTGGGAGGGCTTGGTTGCCCATGGATTTGCTGGACATCGTGGCAGGATGGCCTCTTTCCAAATGGCATGTGGGAGGGACCACGACCACTGGGGGCTGGAACACCTTACCCCCCACGAGCCCTCTGCCAAGTCCTAGGGCCTGGAAGGCTGGTCCTCACGTGACTGGGGAGAAGATGCTGCAACCTCCTGCCCTACCTCTGCACTGCCCCGACCCTCCTTTCTCTGGGATTTATCCCTGGGAGTTGGAAGCAGGAGCGGGTGGGCAGGGCAAGGGCAGGACGCCCCCAGCATCAATGCATGGGGGGGGACCAGCATCACATCAGCGTGGCGGCAGCACAATGCAGAGCCTCGCTGCCACCACGCCCCTCTGCTCAGTGTCTGCGAGAACGGCTATAACCCAAGCCACAAAAACAGCACGAGGAGAAAGAAAAGGGTATTGAGCGGCAGGGCTGCTGCGGTCGCCGGCCAGCATAGACTGCTGGTTGTTAAGCGTGTGCCTCGTTTGCAAAGGCTGCCTTGATGAAGTGTGAGACAGCACTTACGGAGGGACGAGGGCAGGCATTCTCGCTCCATCTTCCACTCACAGTGCCGGCCTTTATGTGCCTGACATTTGCTTGTTGGAAAGGCCCCTAAAATCAGGGGGAAAGGAAAACATTGCCTGCAGCAGGGCCAGAGCGGTGCTGGGAGGAGTGCTGTGCTGTCCTGTGCTGTGCTGGGCTGGGCTGGGCTGCACTGGGCTGGGTCAGGCTGGGATGCTGCCTGTCCTGGCCTCACCACCCTCTCTTCCCCGGGGTGACCCCTTCACCTCTCAGCAGCTCTCTGGTTGCCTTCCCCTACCGGCACCGCCGCTTCCTGCCAGGTGTGCTCAGCCTGGCTGCCTGCCTGTGAAGTCCTGGCCATCCTGCCCGTGCCTGCTCCAAGGGCGGGTTGGCAGCACTGCCAGCTCTCTTAGCTGCTGCTGCTGCTGCTTGTCCCCTGGGGCTGCGTGGAAGGGGACAGTGATAGTGCAAGGTCAGAGCTGGTCCTTTAGCCACCTGCTGCTGGGTATGCAGTGCCCCAAGGACTGCTGAAGGCTGGGATGAGTGTGTGCAAGCACATCTAAGAGCTGGAGGAGCTGGGAGAGGGCATCAGTGGTCAATATAGGGCATCTTGGGGTGCCTGGAGCGAGCTTGGCCCCAGGAAGAGGGATCATTGCCCCAACAGGGAGCTGGGGCAAGAAACCGGACTTATGTGGCCTGCTCCATCCCAGGGGGTTAAGCCCTGCCTTTCTCTGCCCTTGATCCCAGCTGGAAGGGAACAGTTCAACCCTCTCCATCTATTTTCCTGCAGATAGATTCTACTGGGTTCCCTTGGTCCAGTGCTACTGGCAGAGGCTGGTTGAGCATCTCTCTGGATCCCATAGTGGATGCCTCGCCAGCCTGACTGACACTGGCACAACCATGGGCAGAGATGCCCAGCACAGATCCAGCAAGCCATGCCAGCCCCATTCCCAGGAGCATGCACAAAGCTCATGGCTGAAGAGAGCGCCAAGGGCGGCCTGGCCACAAGGCACAGGAATGCTCCAGTCATGGAGCTCTTCCCCTGTCCTCCATGGATTGATGCAGCATCCCAGACTTTGGCCATGCCAGTGTGGTGGCAGCCATTCCCATTGCTGGAGAGCCAGTCTGCCATTCCTGGACTGCCACTCCACCACGCCGCTTCCATGGAGCCCTCTGGCAGGGGCAGCCTGGGGAAGCCATGCCCCCCCTTGGCCCACACCCCTTGGCTCCTGGCCCCGGTAGGAATTATTAAGTGTGCCCCTGTGGAGCATGTGCTGAGGCTGGCCACGGGAATGTGGGCAGATCTGACATACAAGCCACAGCAGCCAGGCTGTAATTTCCAAACAGGCCCCATTTGCTCTGTTTTCCAGTTAAAAATATATTAAAAAATAGGAATGTGGGATTCGTCGTGAAGAATGTTGGTAACCGCTTCGAATGTCTGGTGTGATAATGAAAGGGTCAGTCCCCAGCTTTGAGCATGACCGATTTAGACTCTGGTGCTTGGCACTAGTTTGGGGGCCCAGCACAGTCCAGTCTGCCTGCAAATCCATCCTGGGCTAGGGAAAAGTGATGCATCTGTGTTGGTGGTGTGGTGCTGTTCTGGGTAACGTGTCCCTCCTGCTCATGCTGTCAAGAGGACATCCAAAATGCCATCTCTTATGGCCTCTT
Source organism: Empidonax traillii (assembly GCF_003031625.1). Lineage (NCBI taxonomy): Eukaryota > Metazoa > Chordata > Aves > Passeriformes > Tyrannidae > Empidonax > Empidonax traillii. Next base: position 1,052,953 of record NW_020955198.1, read on the forward strand.
GAGAAGGAAATCTGCGCAGGGGTGGGTGAAGGCAGCATGCCATAGAGATAGATGCCATGCCCTGCCCACCACTGCCTTTTCACAGTGGGGTTTAGCCTCATGGCAGAGCCCTCTTGGGATGGGGTTCATTGAGTGAGGCTGCAGCCAAGCTGCCCCTGAGCTGCCCCTCCACACTGTGGGGCTCTCAGTGAGCACAGCTTGCTCCTGGCACAAGGTCAGGCACCTGCCCCCCCTTCGCCAGGCACTCCTCCTGGCTGGGCTAATCACAGTTCAGGGTGTCCTGCAGAGCCTCCCATGCCACTACCACAGCCTTGAGTCCCTCCTGATACTGGGGCATCCCACTCGGCCTTGTGGCCAGGTAGTCATAACAGGCAGCACAAGCCATGCCAGCTCCCCAGGCAACGCTCCCCAGTGCCTGGCAAACCCCAGGAGCAACCCGGACAGCACTCCCCCAGCTGCCAGCTCTCTGCCTGTGCCGCTCCCCAGACCTCAGGCGTCATGTTTATCCTGGAGATGGGTAATCAGGGAAAAACAATTCACCAGAGGCCAAGCCTGATGTTGCAGCGAGGACAAGTTTGTCTGCAGCGGGGTTCAGCTTTGGGATGTGCTGGAGCAGTGGGGCAAGGAGGAAAGAGAAAATCATAAGTAGTCAGGGTTTGTCCCCCATCCAGCCCCTTCCAGGGACACCTCGCTGTCCCTCTCAGCCTCCGGGGCCATCAGGTGGCCAGTGGCTGGCACAACACGCTCTGCTCCCTGCTGAGTCACAGCTCTGCAGGGAAACGCTTCCAGCTCTGGTTATAACCCATTTCCCTCCGGGGCTGTGAAGTGCAGCCTCCCCGTCCCGCCGCGGGCCAGCTCCGGCCGCCCCATGGCCCTGAGCCCGCGGGCTCCAGCCGCCGGGAAGGGCAGTGGCAGGAAGTGGCCGCTGACTCCCAAATTCCACCCTGGGCTTGCTGGAGCTAAGCCCTTCCCGCGGGCATGGGCAGCAGGTGCCCTGCACCTGCAGACCCCTGTGCCATCGCAGATACCCATGTCTCCCAGGGGTGCTGGGCACCCTTCTTCCAGCGCCTCCCCAGGGTGTCACTTCAGTGGGTACGTTGGTGCTGGTCTTGGGGACACCGGGTGGCTGCAAGGATGGTTTGTCCCATCCCCAGGGACACCATTGGGACACCACTGTGCTGGCTTTGGGCAACTGGGGCTGAGCTCTGAGCGAGCAGCTGCCCTGCCCAGATCCTTGCCTGAATGCTGTGAAGAGGAACAGACTGAGCAGCCCTGGGGCTCGAGTCACATCCCAGGTGCCATCCTGGATGGTTTGGAGCAGAGGGGGGTGGGCAGCCCCCTACACCTGCATGCATAGCTTGCCCCATTGCCCTGGCATTCTCCGAGGGCCCATTGTTGGCAGGGAGAGGGGGTGGGCACCAGAATAGTGGCATCCAGGGCTGTCTGGCTCTGCAGGGGACTCTCCTGCCCTCCCGGGGCACTGACCCACGCAACACTATCTAGTACACTTTGCTCACTTCACTGCCATTCCTGGCTTTCCTGGGAGCTGCTGTTTGCTTTTCTCTGAATTATGACTCCAGCTTGTGCCTTTGATCTGGGCTGTGTCGGCCACCCGTTGCCAGCCCCTCTCCTGCCTTTGAAGTGCAGTTGCCTTCCCAGCCTCAGATGCTGCTTTTGCAACCTTGGGTGCAACCCTGGCCCCATGGGTGAGACACCAAGGGCAAGAGCATCCCCGGGGTGTCTGAGGTGCTCAGCATCCCTCCTTCTCCCTGGAACCTTCTGATGGGCCAGCACATCTCATAGCTTGGAGGCTGGGCAGTGAGGCATTGAGAGGTGTGCTTGCCCAGTGGCAACCTAGGGATGCTGGCAGGGTGCTGGGACCAGAGTATCGCTCCCTCCTGTGGCAATGGGCAGGGACAGAGGAGGTGACCTGTGTTTGCCTGGCCAGTGCCATGCATATCCTGCAGCTAAGGGGCCTTTCATGCCCACAACTCCGGCAGAAGGGATGAGACCTGCACAGGAGGTGTCCTTCTGGGCACCAGCCAACTCATCCTGGCATCAGCCCTGTCCTCCCACCTGTCTGGCAGGGAGCAACCAGAGAAGAGATCAGCTTACCCAGTCTGCCACTGGGAAGCTGGGGTCAGGCTTTGGACTTCGGCCTTGAGTGGGTCTGAGTGTCCCCATCCCCTCCCCACTCCCCTGGCCCAGAGAGGATCCTGCCTTATCTGTTACACTTTGTTCTCCTGCTGTCTGGGTGTGGAGCAGGGCAGAGATTAGTGTGCAGACCTTTGACACACACACACACACACACACACACACACACGCTGCCACACAACCAGCCACGCGTGCACCCCCAGCCACGCTCCCCTGCACACCACTGCACATACAGTCCCCATGCACGTCAGCATGCTCACACTCACCTGCATGTGCACGCCCACACTGTGCCCCACACACCCCCCACAGCCACCCCCTCCAGGGCACACACGCATTTCCCCATCCTTGTACTTGTTTGTTTGCCCTCTGTGAGCTGTGTTATGTTCCCAGTGGAGTGTGGCACTTTCCCGGCCTGCCAGCTAAGGCATGTGCATCGGCATGGCCCAGTGGGTAAAGGTGCCATCAGGCAGGCAGGGGGGGTGGGCAGGAGGAGGGAGGCTTCCCTGTGTCAAGTCTGGAAGGAATAAGAATGTTTGCAGGGAGGCAGGAGCTGTTCTGGCAGACTGGAAGCAAACCTGGGCACCCCTCATCTCACTTGTCACATTGCCCTCACTTGCCATGGGGCCACTGGAGATGTCTTGTGCTGCACACATAGGTGTGCTGGAGGCTGTGGTGACAGGCAAGGACTACCTGTTCCCACCTCTTGCCAAGGTGCTGCCCCTACCCAAGGCTCCCTGTCTATGTCTGCAAGCTGCAGTGCCTGCTGCTTCAGCCAGGGAAGCCAGAGCACTTCCAGTTAGATCTTATCTCTGGCATTTCATGAATGACTCGGGAAGGCAACCCAGTGGCGGAGCAGGCATGTAGGTGTGTGCACACACGTGTGTGTGCGCGTGTGTGTGCGCACAGCTGGGGAGCAGCCACATCCTACCCAGTGCCAGAGTTCCTGCAGGCTGTGCTGTTCCTGCAAGCTGTGTCCCTGGGATGAAAGAGATGGAGCCTGACGGGCAGAGGGAGGCACAGCCCCTTCTTTGCCCCCCAGCAGCACCACGGCAGGGTGACCTGGCAGGTGATTTCCTGGCAGGGTGATGGTGCCTCTGCTCTCTCCCGCAGAGCCTGCCCAAGATCTTCGGTGCGGGAGAAGGGCAGGCATTTGCCTCTGCTCTGCAGCAGCTCTACACGGCAGTGACACAGCAGGAGGTCAAGCAGGCTCGGAAACGGCAGTGCTCAGGTGAGGAGCCTCTTGGCTACAGGATGGAGAGGACTTGAAGCAGTTGTCCCCCATACAGCTGAGCCCCATATCTCTGGGAAGGGGAGTGTGGCCTCAGGTGTAGTTCACCCCATGCAACAGTCTCTCCTTTTGATTTTCCCCCATGGGCAGAGCTCCCCCACCCAAGCACAATTCCGGGAGTGGGTATGGGCAATGCCCCATGCTCCCTCATCTCAATTCAAAATTGCATCTTTTTCTGCTGGTACCAGAGAACGACGCAGACCTTGTGTCCACTGCAGAAATCACAGGGGACCCCCATTCACCTCCTCCATTCCAGGAGGATGAAACAACATCTTACAGTGAGAGAACCACGGTGAGTGCAGCTCTATAAACACCCTCTCTGTACCAACAGCGGGATGGGGCCTGTACATCATTTCCCACCTCACATTCAAGCCCTGTGCTCCTGCAGGATGGGCGGGGGGCCTCAGCTTGGTTCCTAGCCCATCCTACCCTATGCACCCTGACTGGGGAGTGTGTGATTGCACACGTGTGTGGTTTGCACTCCCACAACAGGGATGATGGGAGTGTCACTGCTTGCACACGTGCATGACCCCTGACATTGCCTTCTGAGGGGACACTGACCCTACCTTCTCTTTGCTTGCAGCCAGCCTCCTCCCCAGCTCAGAAGCCTCGGCTGCCTGCAGCCAAGGCCAAGACAAAGAAGGCAAAGGGGCTCTTCAGCTGAAAGGTTGCTGCCATCCCTCCCCGATGGTCTCTGCTCCCCCCAGCATCTGAGAAAGAGAGTGCAGGGCACCCATGCATCCTCTACCTCTTTTCCTGTATCTCCTGGTGAACCCTGGGTGAGGTCATGATCCCCTCCTGAGATGTCTCCAGCTGAGGAGATGGAGCTCCTTTCTTCAACAGTGCCTCAGGAAACAGCTTTTCTTTTCTGGTGCAGAGCTTGCCCAAGCTTCTTCTCATGGCAAAGCCAGTGCTGGACCTGGGGAAAGCAGGAGGGATGCTGCCAATGGGTGTGGAACAGCCAGGGCTCTGGCAGAGCTGTAGGATTTGACTGTTCTTATGTGGGTTTTCAATAAAGGGCTGTGTCTGGGTGAGATTCTCTCTCCTGCTCTGTCCCACTGGGCCCAAAGTGTCCAGGAAGGGGTGCAACCCCTGGTGCTGAGGCCAGTCCTGCTGTCCCAGGGGCTTGCAGCAGTTCTGGACGGAGGGGAGGTGACAGCAGCTCACTGCCGTGGTGTGGGACGGCAGCTCCCAAACCATGCTGTACCTCAGGTGGACTGGGGCATGCACAAGAGAACACCCAGACCGTGGGGGCACAGCATGCTGAGGAGGCTGGAGTCCATGTTCTCCTTGTCCTATGCCATGTGCTGGGGCTGGAGCCAGGTGAAGCCCTTGCAGCAGCAGGCTGGCAAAGGCAGGAGACACCTCCACCGTGGTTATTGGTCAGATGATATGGGGTTAATCCAAGCTTTGGTCTCCAAAGAGCAGGAGACAACCAAAACACTAACATACTGAATGCTTCCAGGCCTGGAGCATGTTACAGATGCTGCCTGGACACAAAGCACCACCTTTGCCCCTTCACAGCCCACCCATCCATCCATCTGTTAACTCTTGCTCTCTTCATCTAGCCCTTGTGTCCACATGCTTCCTTTGGGACTGGAGCCCCATTCCTGTGCCCAAGTCAGGTCCTAAAATAGCAGGCAGAGAGCCAGGCAACAGCCAGGCTGCAGCCTGTGGTGCTGCTCTCCTGGGGCAGGAACCCATGCCCCCAGCTGCCCTGCTCCCTGGAGCTGGGCCAGCTGCAGTCATGCTGCCTGTTCTCCTGGTCAGTAAGGGGGAAACAAAAACATCCGGAGCAGTCCCTGTGTCTTGTGGAAGGGGAATGAAAAGGGCCTTTGCTGGGCCACAGCCGATCAGCCACAGAGCAAGTGCAAATGGTTGCTTTTTATATTTCCTCTCTAAGGGAGCAGCATGCAGGGCAGAGTGGGTGGTGAGAAGAAGCCATGGAATGGGGAGCTTGTACCAGCAGCCGTAACTACATATCCTGCATTCTCCCATCTGCAAGCATCTTACCTTGGCAGCTTTAGGTCTGCCTGATGGGCATTTTTCCCCAGGGAGGGTCCTGCTACTAGCTGAAGCGGTATGACTGGGGCAGCAGGAGCTTAACAGCTCTCTGTTTCATGTCTTCTGTCACCAGTTTGTCCCCCTGGTGCAACCTCTGATCCATTCATGTTGGCTCTATCTCCTGGCCCAGGCGCTGCTCTGTTGCAAACCAAATCCCTCAGGTCCCTGCTGGTTCTGGGGTTCATGCTGCTCCCTCATGCATGCCAGCATATTCAGGAGGAGGGCTTATTACCCCACTGAGGTCATCTGTCTGGTGTGTCCCCTTTTGGGTCTGAGGAGACATCGTGGGAAGGGGCGGAGGGGACACATTCCAAACCCAGCTGTGCCAGTGACTGATGGACTCTATAGAGGGGGAGCAGGTGGTGCAAACCATCACCTGCATCCCTGGGTCATCCCAGATACCAGCTGCACCAGACGGTGTCTCTGCTTCCCCCTGGGGTGCTCAACTCAGGGGAGCCAGTCCCAGGGATGCTTAAGGAATGTTGCTCATGAGCCTTGTCCTGCTGCACAGTAAGTCTCTGTGGGGTGTCCTGCAGTCTGTGCTCATGGATGGATGAGCACCCCAGTGGGCATCAGGTGGGAGTAAAGACCTGCTGCAGGGATAGATGCTGTTCTGTTCACCCTGCTCCCAAGGCAAGGGAAGGTGGGGATGCAGGAGAATGGATCAGAGATAAATAAAAACAGGAGAGTGAAGACAGCAGGAAAAAGAGCTTTGCCAATGCCCCCTAGGGAACCACAGGGACCCTGGCCCCCAAGACTCCAATGTGGGGCCACTGGTGCCTCCCTGGCCCAGGTTGTTGCCAGCTCTGGGGAATGTCACTACTCATTGTCCCATCCTGTCCCGCTGGGGTCTCCTTCCCTGTCCCCACCCCCTCCTCCCTGGAGCCGGCTGGATTTGAGCTCCCGACACACATTAAAGGCCACAGGTTCGGCCTTGGCCTCCATAAATTTGATTCCATAAATATTAGTTTTCGCAGGGTTTAATGAAGCCGTTATGCCGGGCACGGCCCAGCACCCCGACCCGTGCCCTTAATAAGGGCTCTGTGGCCTCGATTAAAGGGACCTTTCAATCGCTGTCAAGTATTTTTAGAAAAGGAAAAGAAAAAAAAAAAAGAGAGAGGGGGGGAGAGAGAGAGAGAGAGAAGAAGACGACCAAGGCAGCGAATAGGGAGAGGAAAATCTCAAACCCATTCAGTGCAAAAATAGAGAAATAGCACCACCTAGACTGCTTGGCCCCGCTCCGCCACCCGTTCCTCCTGCACAGCGCCCAGCTCCGGGCAGCCCTGGGAGCCCAGCAAGGGGTCTGTGGGATGCTGCACTCCTGCTCAGGGCAGAGACAGTGGGATGCGGTGGTGGGGGAAAGCCAAGATGCAGAGGAAAGAGGAACTGGTGCACAGTTGGAATGCAGGCAGGAGCAGGATGTGGTAGCCAGGCATCCCAGTGGTGCCTGAGAGTGACTGAGTGTTGGGAGAGATGCTGTGCAATACAGGGATGGATGCTGCATCCCTCCCCACCTCTACTAGAAGTTAATTCCTCCCTGTGACCTAGTGCTGCAGCAGCAAGCGTCCCTTCCTACTAGTTGCCTGTGCAGGAATCTCACTCCCCGACCAAAATTCCCCCTTTACCCACTGGTTATCTGCCCCTGTCCCAGCCTGCAGCCACCTCCACACACACCCAGCTGTGGCTGCTCTGTCGTGCCTGGGGCACCTGTCCATGTCTGCAAGCTGTAGCCCCTGCTGGCCTGTCCCAACTGGCCCCATGTGCCAGTGGGCTTTGCCTGGCAGGGACACTGACTGACACTGGGAATGCTGTGTGGAGAGGTGATGAACTCTGCACTTTGTGACAGGACACTGCCACTGCTTGGCCAGAACCAATGCAGGATGCCGGGGCCCCTGCATGTCTAGGAGTTGCTGGCAAACTCAACTCCCAGTCTTCCACTCTGGGTCTCCATGGGATATGAATGCTGTTACCAGCAAGGGCAGGGCTAGGCTGTTTGCTGTGAGCCTGGAGCTGCTGGGAGGGGTACAGAGGTGTGTGGCATGTATGTTGCATGCTGGCAGGCTGCAGAGGTTATTTGGAGGTCTAGGCTTGGGTCATTGATAGTCCAGTAGGGAACTTCTCCCTGGGAAAGTGCCCCAGTCTGCAGGTGCAGGGCCATCCCAGATGATTCTGCTCCACAGTCCTTGGTGATGAACAAAGTGAGAAGCCGAGTTTATTCCTTTTACTGGGAGTACAAACAACTCTGGAGGATCCTGTGGACCTAGTCCAGGGTCCACAGGGTCTGATTTTCCTGTGCCAGTGATGCACAGGGAGCTGTGTCCCTTCTGCAGCCCTGAAAAGCCAAAGGCAGGGATGAAGAATGGTGCTGTGGCATGTCTCCTCTGTTCTTTCTGCTAATGCCATTAGGATGCTCCACTGAAAGGATCAGCTGAAGAGATGTAGAAGTGGGGTAGCCTGACACTCTTGCTCCATTATGTGCAGGAGCAGTGGGACATCTGCACCCCACCATCCTGCACAGTGGCAGGACTTCACAGAGGCTCTAGGCACTGTTTTTGGGTACCTGGTATGAAAACCAGTATGAAAACCTGCTGGATCGTGATTACTGAGTATGAAAACCTGATGGAGACACCTCTGGTCAGCTGCACTTTGCTGCAGCTCCTGAAAAGGAAATGGTCTACTGGGGCCACTGGACAGCAGCATCCCAAGCCTATGGGTGCTGCTGGATCCCCAGCCTGCATCCGTCTTGGCCTGCTAAGACCAGCAAAGCCCTGCAGAAGGAGCTGGATGTCTGGCCAGGCTATTCCAGTCTGACCACTGCATATCCCTATGAGTGACCTGTGCTCTGTGCCTCCTGAAGAGCTGGCAAGGGGACATCCCTGGGAGAGTTGTGTGCACGGGACATCCCAAGGCCCTGCCTCACCTGGGAAGATCCTAGGGAGCCAGAGGGGGTGCAAGCAGAGCTGTGCAGGACCCCTCCCCAGCACAAAGCTGGGGGAGAACCGGGGGGGCCCTGCAAACCCTCGCTCCTGAAATCAGGGTGTTATATTTACTTTCCCCTTTTGGCAGCTAGAAGGGGAAGCCCATCCCAGCCCCTCATTGTTGTCTCAGCGAGTTAATCAGATGCCATAATCCTGTTGTGGAAATATCGGGCCTCCCTGGAAACAATGGGGAGCGAGAATATTGTGGTTAAATTTCAACCAGCTGCCTCCCTGCTCTGTTTGATCCCCGCCCGCAGGCCCGGGCCCCTGGCGAGCAGGCGGCGCGGCGGGGGCCGGAGCCCCGGGGGTGCCACCCCGCGCCCACTCCACCGCGAGGGAGCCCCCGCGGGTCGCACCGCGAAGGGGGGTGAAGGGTGTGCGGCGGCCCGGGCGCGCCTCCGGGCGGCAGCGGGGTTGCCCCGGGGGGCAGGTGTCGGCGGGCACTCCCGACGGGGTGGGCTGCGGGGCTCGGCAGGGGGGAGGAGGCTGCGGACGGCCCGGGGCAGGTTCCACGGGGAGGAGGCGAGAGAGGGAGGGCGCTGGGAGGCTGGGACACGGGCAGGGTGCGGTCCTGGCGGTTCCCGGTCCCGGATCTCTTCAATTTCCCCTCTCACTCCTGCCCGGGGAGCGGAGGCAGCGGCGGCTCCGGCTCCGGCTCCAGCCCCGCCGCGCTGACCGCCGAGGCGCAAACCGCGGAGGGCTCCGGCAGCGCCGAGCCCCGCGCCCCGCAAGCTGCCGCTTGCCTGCCAAAACAAACGGCCCTTCGCTATTTATTGCCGCCGCCGAGCCACAGCAGCTCAGAGCCGGCCGACGCCTGCCCGCCGCATCGGGCAGCCGGAGCGCACCCGCGCCGGGCAGCCGCCGCGCCCCGCCGCCGCCGACACCGGCACCGGCACCTGCCCGCCGGCTGCGCGCCGCATGGGGAGCCCCGGGGCGGGCGGCGGGAGCGACGGCCGAGCCTAGCGGGGACCGCGGAGCCGCCGGTGCCCCGGGCCGCCCCGGGGCCGCCGGGCGCGCCATGAAGCCGGCGCGGCTGCTGCTGCTGCTGAGCGGGTGCGCGCTGCTGCTGGCGCCGGCCGTGCGCGGCTGCGGGCCGGGCAGGGTGGTGGGCAGCCGCCGCCGCCCGCCCCGCAAGCTCATCCCGCTCGCCTACAAACAGTTCAGCCCCAACGTCCCCGAGAAGACGTTGGGGGCCAGCGGCCGCTACGAGGGCAAGATCGCGCGTAACTCGGAGCGCTTCAAGGAGCTCACGCCCAACTACAACCCCGACATCATCTTCAAGGACGAAGAGAATACCGGCGCCGACCGGCTTATGACCCAGGTACGGCCCCACCGCCGCCCGCTTTTACCCCCGCGCCGGGCATCTGCGGGCATCGGGGGCTGCTTCGGAGCGCCCTGCTCCCCACTGTCCGGGGGCAGTGCGACCAGCAGCACCCGACGCTGCGGCTTCCCTGCCCTGCCCTGGGCATCTCGGTGTCCGGCCCGGACTGCCTGCTGTGCAGCGAGTGCATCTCCCTTCTCCGGGCTCTGCAAAGCTCTGCCCCTTCGGTTGCGTTGTGCACGTCGGACAGCACGCTGCTCTTTGGAAAGGCAGCACCCTGCTCCCGCGGCCGCCAGCACCCTGTCCTCCCAGATGGCAGCAGCTTTCCCCACTGCCCCTCGGAGCCTGTGGCACCTATGTCTGGCTGCACCCCGAGATGTGCCCTTTTGCCTCCCGAGCTGGCACCCTGCAATGGTGCCCCCTAACCCATGTCCCACTAGCCCCCGAGCTAGCAGCACTGTGCCCTCCAAACTGGCATCAGCCTGTCCTGGTGCCCCCGAGCAATGACACACTACTCCCGATCCAGCAGCATCCTCCCACATTCCCCCAATCCAGCAGAGCTGTGCCGTGCTGTTCCCTGGTCGGGCAGCGCCCTGTCCCGCTGCACCCATCTTGCCCTTGCCTCTCTGCTCTGCCTACTCACTGGCAGAGCAGGCAGCCTGCCTGTTGGATCCGAGGGACAGAGCCTGGTGTGCTGGCAGGCAGGAGAGTAGGCTCCAGGAGTGCTCTTGCTGACCTTGTCCCCAGTCTGACACTGAAACCCTCAGTGCCCCCTCTTTCCTGCATGTCTTGGGTGGGATGGTGAAGGGTGCTCGATGGGGACAATGTGCTGCACTGAGGGATGGGGACAACCTGTTACTGCAGTCAGCTTACAAAGTGCCCTGGGCCAGCGGGAAGGAGGTGGGGGGGAGATGACACAGAGGACGGCAGAGAAGGGAGGGTGATGCTGGACGAAGGTTACTCCGTGTTTTAATATTGCCAAGAGAATGCCTGAGGGTTTCAGGAATGCAGATAAGGAGCCGCACGGCCTTGCTAAGAAACCTGGCCACCAGCTTCAGCACTGGGTTACAGCCCGAGTGAGCTCCTGGGGAAAGTAGGGGGGAGCTGGTGCTGCCCCTCTGAGTACTGCACTCCCCGGTCAGGGGCTGGTGGGTGAGCGTGGGTGGCTGGGATGGCAGGCCCTGAGAAAGGCTCTGACTGGGGTTTCTGACTGAGGTGTTGATAACATTGGGAAGAGAAGCTGCTTGCGTGCTGGCTTGACAGCTCTGAAACCCCTGTGTCCTGGGAGCAGGTCCTTTAGGGCAGGGACTATGTCCCAAGGTGGTTTTCAGGCTGGGAGGATCCCCTGCAAGGCATCACCAATGCTGAGGAGTTGCACAAATTGTGGTTGCTGGTGACTAGAGCCCCAGGGTTAGGCTGGAGTCCTCCTCTGGGGAACAGCTTTAGGGATACTTGAGGAAGCAGTGAGCTCCTCTGGTCCATGCATCAGAGAAGTAGGTGACATCATATTGCTTGAGTTGGAGGCAGGAGAGTGCTTCTGGCTGTGTTGTCTCGAGAGTGCTCCCACCACCTGCCTTAACCCAGCCATTGCCCCTCGGCACCCCTGGGAAAGGGAGAGCTCCATGTGCCACCTGCCAGCCTAACATTTCCCACTCTACTGCTAGAATTGGCAGAGTACCTGGAAGCTCCCTGGTCTTCTTGGAGTGTCCAAATGAGGGTTCTTACTCCAGCAGGGTCCCTGGTCACCACACATGAATGCCCAGATGGGTACCACCGTGCCTTGGGCAGCTCTGCAGGGAATTGTTCCCTTTGCTATGGAGGCAGCATGATTTCTAGTAGCTTGCTGCCATTCCCACAGCCTTTTGGGCTTGTCCTATGGCCCCTGACTGTGGCAGATGCCCCCAGACATGGGAAATCTGGCTCTGGCACCATGTCCTGTGTTGCTATGGGTTGGGAAAGGCCATTGACCCAACTCCTTGTCCCTTCCCCCAGTGCACTGGCTTTTACTGCTGTTGACTCACTTCAAACCTGTTTTCTTTCCCCAAGTCCAAGGGTCTGGGTGTCCCAGGCAGCCGGAAGATGCCGCCTGCTTAGAGGAGTGGGTAGTGCTGCTCTCTGCCCGCCTTTCCTTTATCGTTTCATCTTCCTCAAGAATTCCAGTGTGTTTGCTCTCACTGGTCCCACTCGGAGGTGCTGAGATAAGGCTGGAGGCAGAGCATGCCTCACCTCTCCCCAGCAGCCTGGCCCAGGAATGTCTTGGGTCCCCTGCCCCCATGGAGTCCCAACCCTAAGCCTCTCCCTACCCCAACCATCACTCCTTGAAGCCACTGTTTGTCCAACTGGCTTGGAGACCATGGTGCCAGACCTTGCAGTGGTGAAGAATTTCTCATGGAGACCTTGGGATAGGACTTTTGGCTTCCTTTGGGAGAAACCTCATTTCAGGAGGAGATGCTAGTAAGACTCCTCCTGGCCAGGCTCTGGACATGGGGGAAGCTGTGACAAGCACACTCCATTCACAACACCTCTGCTGAGACTGTGGTCACACCTGAGTGTCCTACATACCTCCCCTGAGATGTATCTGAGGTCCCTTCTGACTGCGCCCCATCTTGGAGCTCTGCTGTTCCTTCCAGACCTTCTGCCTTCCCTGAAGAGGTTTGGTTTGCCCCACAGGACACAGTTCTGTCCCCAGTCTGAACATGAGAAGGGAGATGCAAAGTTTGGGCCACGAGTAGAACTTCTCTGCTCAGCCCAGCCCAACATCCCCAGGGTGTTCACCATGATATGTATGGGACAACAGAGCCACCAGCTCAATGTGGTCTTATGGGGCTCCATTCTACATGTGACCCGGGGGTGCCCGGTCATCTGCATTACTACAGGGACAAGATGTGCCCTCCCTGCAGCCACCATCAAACACAGAGCCTGTGGACAGCCCATGCCTATGGGTTTCTTGGTCCCTGCCTACCTGTCTGTGCCAGCAGCAGAGCTCCTGGGCAGGCAGCGCCCATCCCTACCTTCTTCCTGCTGCCCATGCCTGCTCCCTGACCATTGCTGCCTGCTCCCTGACCATTGCTGCCTGCTCCTTGCCCATCCCTCTACATCCCTGTCCTTTGTTGTATTCTCTCTGCTTCCTGTGCCTGCTCCCTGTCCATCCCCACCTGCTCACCCTTGCCTGTCATTGTTTGCTCCGTAGTAATTTTTGCTCATCCCTGCCTGGTCCCTCCTCATAGTTGCTTCCTCCCTACCCATCGATGGCCGTTCCTTGTCCGCCCTGCCAACCCGTGCCTGTTCCCCACCCGTTACTACCTGTTCCCTCACCGACCTGCATGTGCCTGCCTGGTCCTTGTCCATTGGTTCTTGCTCCCTGCCCGTCCCTGCCGGTTCCTGCCCGTGCTCTGACACCTGCTGGCCACCGATGGCACCGGCCGAGGCTCTGCCTGACGCTATTCCTGCTTAGGGGAAAAGGCTTGGAGGGTCTCCGTGTTTCTGTGAGGGCAGAGTGCCCCTGGAGGACAGAAGGGCTGGCAGCGAGGGCAGGAGGGGTGCCCAGAGCAGAGTGCTGGCGCGGGAGTGGCAAGGGGATGCCTGAGTGATGGCTGGCAGATGCAGGGGGGCATTGCATTGCCTCCAGTGTTGAACCCCCTTACTGCGGGGTCTCAGTGGAGGTGGGGTCTTTGGGAGCAGCTTGTGCCATGTGCCAAGTGGCACCACGGTGGTGCTGGATGGGGACAAAAGTCAGTCCCCTCCCTCTTCCTCCTCCCCTCACCTAGCAAACTGTTTGTCCAGCACCTTCCTGGCTTATCTCCCCACACCCAGGGAGCTGTGGGATGACGGCAGACCTCATGTGGGGCAAAGGCCTGCCTGGCACTGCCCTTCCCAGGGCCTGGACCCTGCCAAGTGCAAACGAGTTTCCCCAAGAGCAGCAGCACCCACCTTCCCGGGATGAGAGCAGGTGCTTGGGGATAGGATGATAGCCTACGTTTTGGGGAGTGAAGCTCCCTACAGAAGCAGTGCTGAGGCATTTTTGAGTCCAAGGATGTAGCCAGCATCAAGTTTTAAAGCTCTGGCTCATGCTTACTGTGGTTGTCCCAGTGACCTATGACATACCATGCTGGGGGAGTCCCAATATTGAGCTGGGCATCATGCGAAAACATCTCCAGGTGTGGCTGTTTTTTAAGCTGCTGTCCAGCCATTTCACTTAATGCTTCCCAGAACTGGCCTTGTGCATGGCAATGAATGCTTTATCCTTTGCCCTGATTTTATGGGACTCCTCAGGACCTCACAGCATCTCGTTTCCAGGCTGCATAACCCTAGTCCGTTCACCTGGGTTTCTATAGAAGCTCCCATATTGCTTTTTCTACACTTTTTCTGTCTCTCCTCCATCCTTTTAGAAGGAGGGCAAGTGACCAGAAGTGGGGGCCTGTACTTATGCAAGTCAAGCACATGTTGTGTTGGACCCTCCCTGACCTTCAGAGGCAGCTGGGGGATGTGGGGCAGTGCAGAATGAGGCTGGGAGGACTGCAGCACAGGCATTTGGGAATGGCAATCCCTCTGCTTGCTGGAGAGCATCACCACGTGAGGCAGGGTACTCACCTTGCTTGAGTGGCCTCTCTGAGCACCAGATCTGGTTCTTTAAAGATTTGCTGCTGTTTGTTCCTCAGCCCAGGCTTTTTACTCCCCCTGTCGTGGGCAGAGGTGAAGAGGGCTTCACTCCACATCCTTTCTGCTCCAGCACAACAGAGCAGGTTTGGCATTTCCCATGTGAGCAGAGGATGAAGCTGTGAAGCAGTCCATTGCTCTGTCCTTGTTACTCAGTACTTGAGGAGTCATACCAAGCACAGCTGTTCTGAGGACTGGCCATTGTTTCATTTGTGCCTGGGGACCCTGGGACATCTTCCCAGCCAGGACGCAGCGGGATTGAAGCTCCTGCATTCTCCTCCTTCCCCAGGTGGAAACCCCTGTTGTGTGCACACCCCTCTGCCAAACTGGAGTATCAGGCACTGCAGGGAGTCTGGAGGGCATGGGCTAGACAAGGCGCCTCAGTTTCTTAGATCTTACTCTGCTGGACCAGTCCCCAGTGGGCCTGAGGGCCCAAAGATGCTTAATGGAAGCATGGTGGGATACAACCTGCCAACCAGGCAGCTAACCCCTCCCTCCAAAAAACTTTTACTGACTCTGTCCCTCTGCCCTGCAGCGCTGCAAGGACCGCTTGAACTCCCTGGCCATCTCTGTCATGAATCAGTGGCCAGGGGTGAAGCTGAGGGTGACGGAGGGCTGGGATGAGGATGGGCACCACTCAGAGGAGTCGCTGCATTACGAGGGCCGAGCTGTGGACATCACAACCTCGGACAGGGACCGCAACAAGTACGGCATGCTGGCTCGCCTGGCTGTGGAGGCTGGCTTTGACTGGGTCTACTACGAGTCCAAAGCACACATCCACTGCTCTGTCAAGTCAGGTAAGACAGGGGTAGGGGGCAGTGAGCAGGGCCAGGGGCCTGACCTCCTCTTGCAGCATGCCTGGGGATCTTGGCTGGCTGGGTGACGTGCTCCTGCAGGGGGTGCTGGCTCTTGCAACCTAATTTCCCTATCTAGGGCAGACAGTCAGGTGGGGACTGAGTCACACACCTGTGGCCAGCAGTGCCATGGGGCAAATTCCCCATCTGGCTCCCACAGACTTATATCCTGACCCATTCTCTCTACTCCCCTCCTTTTCTCGGCCCACATCCCCTTCTTCCCCAGCTTGTTCGCCCAATCTACACATCACATCTGTCTCCATGCCTCTGCCCTTGCAGTCCCTTAGTGCCCATGCTCAGCCTTATTCAGCCCTGCCCTCCTCCACTGCTGCCTGCTCTCAAGCTTCTGCTGTTGCAGCAGCATCTGTCCAGCCTTGCCTAGCCATGGATGGGGTCAGGAACACCCAGGCAGGAGCGGGCAAGGGTACCCTGGTATCAGCTTTTCGCTGTGCAGCACCATCTGCGGAGGGGAGCAGAGCTGGGTGGTGCTGTGAGGGGCGCTAACATCGCTGGTGGCGTTTGCTTTCCTCCGTGCAGTGCATGGTGGGCAAGGAGGGAGCTGCTCTCAGCTGCCCGTGGCCAGGAGGGGATTACGTAGTGTGGGAGGTCCCCCCAGCCAGGGGAGAAGCAGCTCTGCCCGGGATGCTGCTCTCGGCGGAGCGGCCTCGCTGGCTGCGGGCTGCAGAGGGCAGCAGCGCCCCGCGCACGGCACCGGCCACCGCCGCGAGGGGGCCGTGCCACTGCCCGTGTCGCGACAAGCTGGGGAGGGCTGTGCCTGTGCGTGGGCTTGCGTGGACACAGAGGCAGCCTCGGCGGCCGCACGCACTCCCGTGCCGCAGAGCCGTGCCTGCAGGCGGAGCCCTTGCCCACGCAGGCACAGAGGGCTGTGCCAGCACACGCACACCCACACCAGTGCCCACGTGTTCCCGTGTGCCACACGCTGTGCCACGGCTGTGCCGGGGCTGGTGTGCCGGTGCTGCTCCGCGCCTCTTGTCCCCGGGCTCGGCTCCCACCGCACTCTGCCTGCCCTAGCCCGCAGCCAGCGGCTCGACATCCCCAGACGCCAGCCTGGCCCCCCGCGCTGACCCGCTCCCCCGTGCTGATGCCAGGACGGGCACAACACCAGCCGGCGATGGAAGTGGGGCGACCGCACCGCGGAGAGGGAGTGATGCGCCCCCGAAGAAGAGGGACAAAACGTGGGCGAAGGACCAGGGCTTCCGTGCCCTGTGGCACCCTGTGGGGCTGACCAGAGGAGTGGGGCCAGGCTCTGAAGCAAGGACCATGACCCCAGAGCCTTGGGGCTGGCCAGAGGAGTGTAGCTGTGCCCCTGGAGAAGGACAGAGGCTCTCAATCCTGAGATGTCCCCCTGGACCAACCAAAGAGGGATGCCATGACCTCATGCCCTGAGGCCCTGAAGGGCTTCTAGAGGCTGGTCATATACCCCTCACTTTGCAACAGCTCCTCAGGGCTCTGGATCCCCCATATTTATCCTCAAGGCATGGGGAAACCAAGGGTGCATTGTGGAGGCTGTAGGGTACACATCCTGATTCCCCCAGAACTGTGTACAGAGGGCAGCCGGGCTGCCCCTGCCTCTTAGTAAATGTCTTTTATTTTTGTATGGATTGCCCCATAACCTGTTTGATGTATTCTGTCTCCTCGGGTCCTCCCGTTCACCCTCTGTGCCGAGCACCTATGTCCTCCACTTCTGCCAGATGCACCTCTCACCCTTCTGCAACCCTTCCCACAGCTCTGCTTCCTGCCAGGGAATGCAGGGTGCAGGATTTGGGACCTGGCCTTCCAGGGCAAGGACAGGGCAGACACTGCACCTCATCTGAGCAATAAACAGATTCTGTCCCAGAGATGGATGCCTCTCTTCATGGGCCTGGGGGCTGGGATTTGGCTCTGCCCGAAGCTGGGGAGTGATGGGGGCAGTGCTACTGGGGTTGGAACACTCAGGGATTAGATGAGGGTGCTGGGAGAGGGTCCTGAGAAGGGCTTAGAACTCAAGGATGGAACTATGCAAGGCTAGAGCAGGACCTTAAGGTGAGATGCTGGTGGGAGGGCATCATACAGACACTAAGATGGGGGTTGCTGGGACTTGGGGGAACAGGGCTGCTGGGGTAGATAATCACCATTTCTTGGGAAGCCAGGGTTCTCTGCTAAATGCCAGGATGGGCCCCTTGCTGCATCTTTTCATCTGGGGAAGGGTAGGACCTCTGTGCCACCATGCCAGAAGACAAGCCCCAGAGAGTTTGGGTCCTTTACCCTGTGGCAGAGAAACCCTGCCAAGGAGGCTGGTGACTTTTGCTGATGATGGCCACAGGTTGTGACAACTCCCTGGAATCTAGAGAAGGGGGGGAGGCTGGCATAAGTGGTGCAGGGTTGAGCAGGTGGTAGAAGGGAGCAAGCTGCAGCATGGGGTGGAGTGGTGCTGCAGTGCTGGGGAAGGGCACTGCATCGTGCACTGTTCCTTGTAGCAGCCTCACAGGTGGTACTCGGGACCAGCACTGCAAGGAACGGGGGTGCTGTGTGTATGGAGACTGAGACCAGGCACTCTGCTCCTCAGCCTGCCACTGCTCAGGGCTCTGCCACTGCTTTTTCAAGTTTCAGGTGCCCCCTGGCACTGACTGTCTTGCACATTTGGACCTGTGGTTTTGTCCCACTTCCCCTGCCAGGTGGGTTCTGGGACCTGGCTCTTTAGAGCAGACCCAGTGCCCTGAGACCATGCTGGAACCCCCAAGTGTCACCTCAAGTGACATGGTGGCTGGGGACCAGATGCCTAGGGGGGCTGGATGGGTGGCTGGGGTTGTGTAGGGGACACACTCACATTTGTGATGCCAGGACAAGGTTATCCCTGGGTGGGCAAAGCTGGGCATCCTGTGAAGGTGTCTATGCCTTGTGGAAGGGTGATGCCGAGGGTCTGGCTAACAGGTAACCCTCCTGTCCTCTCTCTCCCTGCGCAGAGCACTCGGCCGCTGCGAAGACAGGGGGCTGCTTTCCTGGGCGGGCACTGGCAACGCTGGAGGACGGTGCCCAGACTCCACTGTGGGCACTGCGCCCGGGCCAGCGAGTGCTGGCAATGGACGGGTCGGGCAGGCCCACCTACAGTGACTTCTTGGCTTTCCTGGACAAGGAGCCCCGTGCCCTCACCACCTTCCATGTCATCGAGACACAGGAGCCACCCCGGCGCCTGGTCCTGACACCCACCCACCTGCTCTTTGTGGCGGAGAACGCTTCAGCACCGACCACTCACTTCCGCCCCATCTTTGCCAGCCTTGTGCGCCCTGGACATTTCGTGCTTGTGGCAGCAGGGGGAAGCAGCTTGCAGCCTGCCAAAGTGGTGGGGGTGCGGGACCGGAGGGACATGGGAGCCTATGCCCCTCTGACACGCCACGGGACGCTGGTGGTGGATGGTGTGGTGGCCTCCTGCTTCGCCCTGGTGCAGGAGCAACAGCTGGCGCAGCTGGCCTTCTGGCCACTCCGGCTCTACCACAGCCTGGTGGGGTGGCCAGGGGCACAGGGAGATGGTGTGCACTGGTACTCAGGGCTGCTCTACCGCCTGGGCAGGCTGCTCCTGCCCCCCGACAGCTTCCACCCACTGGGGGTACCCCGGGCAGAGAGCTGAGGGTGCGCCACAGCCGCAGCCAGCACTGCTGGTGGAGGTGGTGGCCGCAGGGTGACTCACTGGGGGCTAGCACCCCCTCCCAAACCTGGGTGCCCATGGGGACCTGCCTCCAGCCCCGCCTTCATGGAGTACAGCCACCTCCTGGTCAGGGGGCACCGAGGCTCCCCAGCTTGCCTACTCCATGCTCACCCCCCCACTCTTCACCCCCTGTTCCTAGGGGTGGGGGGTAGGCATGAAGGGCTTCCCCTGGGACAGGGGGTGTGCCCCAGCTGGATCCACATGCTGCTATGTGTGTGTGTGTGTGTGTGTGTGTGTGTGTGTGATGTGTGTGTGCATGGGCTGAATTAGCTAATGATGGAGGTCTGATCAAGGAGTGGGAGCTGGAAGAAGAGAGAGCCCTGGATACTCCTCTAGGAGTCCTAGACAGTCTGCACCCAGTGCAGAGGCTTTGGGAGAGGGGCCTTAGGCCTATTTGCTAGGCAGCCTGGGTGGGAAGGGCAGGCAATGCTATTTCTACCTCTGGGACATGGTAGATGGGAAGAGGGTGATACAGGTATTGTGACAGCTCTGTCATCAGAGCTCTGTCTTGGTAACACAAGTGCCACTGGGGAGTGGGGATGACGAGCTCTGCCCAAAGCGAGCACTGTAGCCACCCAGTCATGCCCATGGAACTGCTGTGACAGCATGGGGAGCTCCAGCTGGAAAGAGGAGGCTGCAGAGGCAAGCACATAGGCCAGAACGGGCAGGAGGGTGCAAGTGTCAGCCAGGTATGGGCACACACTGGTAGGGGTGGAGAGAGTAAGGCTGCAGCCCCAGTCTTCTGGAGTCTGGGGAAAGAAAGTGGCAGGGAAGAAAGCAGTTGCTCCCTTGCCTTCCCAGCATCCTGCCTGAGTTGGCTTAGCCAAAAAGCCTTTTCCACTGCAAAGCTAAAAAAACTCCTCAATCTTCAGACCCTGCCTGGCCTGACGTCCACAACCCACCAAGTACCCCAAAGCCTCAGGGTAACTCATTGCTGCTCGCCCACTCCCAGCACCTGCAGGGGGTCAGAGCTGTGGCCACAGTTACCCCCCTCCAAATCTTAGCTGGAGCCTCAGCTTTTCCTAGCTAGGAAAAGCTCCACATTAGCAGAGGCAAGAGGGATAAGGGGGGCTGTGACCCACGTTCCCCCTGCGGCATCACGCATCTTTATTTATTTATCTGCTCTTTGTATGTACCATAGAGGCAGCATGGGCGCATGCAGGCTGAGATGGGAGTGGTGGGGGGAAAGTTGTCTGGTTGGGGGGGGGGGGTGTTTTGGTTTTTTTTTTAAACAAAAAGCAGAAATTATTTAAAGATTATTTTAAAGCACAGCTTTTTTGGTGATTGTTGTCCAGGACAAAGTGAGGGAGTGCGAGAATGGCCGACAGCAGGTGTATTTTTGTCTCTTCACTGGATGCACCTTTCCTGGTTTGGGACACAGCCCAATAAATCCATCATCTCCCAGGTGGGAGCTCTGAGCTCTGGAGTGGAGAGGGCAGGCAGGGGTCAGGGATGCTTAATGTGCCCGTCATAGCTGGAGGCTGTGGGATTAACCCAGGGTACGTAGGACCAAACTGTTACTGAGGCCACCTGGAAACTAGAGCAAGTGGGGTAGGATGTAATAGGTATCACCAACACAGAACTACAAGGACACCTCTCCATCCCAGTCTGGACCCATCACCCCAGCACCTGTTCATGCTGGGACACCTTTCCCTACCATTCCCATCATCACTAAACCCACTAACCCAGTGCTACCAGAAAAGATGGACTCCATACTCTGTAGACAGGGTTTCCAATGTCACTAATGCTAGTCACTGCTGACTGTTCCCTCACCCTCTGCCAGCCCTTTCACCCCTCTAGCACATCCCCATGCCAGCAGAAGGGAAGACCTCCAGCCAGCACCCCACAGTGCATCCCCATATCCATCCCACCCACACACCCTTCTGTGCACCCCCTGCCCCATTTCCAAGCTGCCCTGCCTTGATATCTTGGGTGGGGCTGGTAGCTTGGGGTCTCCCCGAGGCTTTCCTGGGACCCCACAGCATGGCAAGTGCTAAGCAATTCCACAGCAGGCTGTCAGTGAAGGCCCTCATCACCATGGCTAATTTAAGGGCACTGTGAGGCGGCTGAGCTAATTTAATTAGGTTCTTATTACAGAGAAGGACAAATTGGTCCCCAGGGGGGCCATGGGGTCAGGTTTTTGAGAGGTGCTTTATGGAGTGAAATTTCAATCAAGTTGTCATCGCAGACCGGGAGCTGGAGGCAGAGGATTCGTAGGGAGAGGATATGCTCTTTGTAGGGCCTGGTGGTGGTGTGGGGCAAGCATCTCCAGGCCCAGGTTTTTAGAGTATCAGTGAGTGTGTCAGAAGAACTCTGCCCCGTTAGGAGGATGCTGCAGGGTACATAGGGGCTCCTTTGGGGTGGAGGCAGGAAAAGTGGGGGGGTCCTGGCTCTGAGCTGGCCCCAGGGCAGTAAGAGGAAGAGGGGGACGTCCATTAGTAAAATTCTGTGGTCTTTCTGAGGCTCCATTAACTCCCCCATAGCCCCATAACCCCCCATGGTGAGGATGTTGAGGGCAAAATGACATCCAGCTGATAGACGAGACATATGAGGGTCTCTTCCTTGCCTGGATGTCCTCCCATCTCTTGTCAGTCAGCTCCAGGAGAGCCAGGACAGCCTGGGGGCTGCCCCACTGCCCAGGGACACCTGAAGCAGCCCTATCTCCCAGCGTGCCAATTCCGGGCGGGTCCCAGCAGCACTCCATCATCCCAGCTGGGCGGTGATGGATGGGGATGCTGGTGGGTGGCCGGCAGAAGGGCCGGGCTGGAGAGTCCCACAATGGATGTCTCTCCATCAATTTGTCCTCATTACCATGTGAATGGTGGGCGGGAGGGAGAGGAAGGGCATGTGGCGGCAGGAGAAACCCCCCACATGCTCCCATCTGGGGTAGCACGTCACCCCTCCCCATCCCTCCAACCCTATCTGAGCATGTTAAACCATCTTCAACACCCTCGGCCTCTAATTCAGGAGAAGAGAGGTACCACCCTCTATTCAAAGCCTTGAAAAGGCTACAGGGTTCGGCGCTGTTAACAAGGGAGAACATGGTCCAGGTCCCCGCCTCTCCCGTCTGTCCCTCGCCCCACGACCTTCTGCCGTGGCAGCGCCAGCCAAGCCTGCTCCCAGCTCCAGGCTGGCACGCTGAGTGCCGGGATCCCGGCAAAGGAGTAGCAGGGGGGCCTTGGGGCTTGGAGAGTGGGAGTGGAGGGCCCTAAATGCATCCCTCGTTCGTGGCAGTTTTGGGCAGCACAGGTAGGGAGACAGCAGAGTGGGATCCTGTGGGTCTCCAAGGCCAAAGCTGCCCTTCAGAGAGGCAATGTCTCCAGGCATGGCAGTGATATGTCTCCAGCGTCTCTGAGCTCTGGGTCCAAACAGGTCCCCATGGCCTGGGCAGTGACGGTGACGGAAGGTGGGGGGTCACCTCAAAATATCTGTACCTGTGGGCATCGGTACAGCAGGTTGCAGGGATCCTTCTTCTGGCGAGACTACACCGATCCATAGCTGCTCCCCCAAAAGCCTAGGAGAAGCTGCTCAGCCCTGCACGCTGCCTGCCGGCACATGCTCACAGAGGGAGCCGGTACCAGCTTCCCACTCTCACTTGCATTAGGGTAAATTAACTTAATGGCTTTTTGGAGTGCTGCTGCTCCCAGAGCAGGGGCAGGACCCTGCTCTCTGCAGCGTTGTTGTGGGGGGTGTCCCAGTGCCCTGTACTCGAGCCCACAAAAGCCCCAGGAGGGTTCCGTGGTGCAGTATGTGTGCTCTGGAGCCCATCCTGCACAGCGAACTCCTCCCCAACATACTGCCCCTCTGCCCTGAGCCCCCCAACTCCTACCCCTCTGTCAATTGTGGCACCCTTGTGAGGACAATGCTGGGGCCATTCCCACACTGCAGGTGCTGCAGATCTCCTCTGCCTCTGCATGGCAGCTCCTTATGGGCAGGGGTGGAGGTGATTTAGCCTCTGAGAGTCAACCACGGCCAGCTGTGCCTGTATGGACACCTTGGACAGACAGACACACGCATCCATCCCCTATACATACTTTTATCCCCTGGACAGACACCTGCCCACCACCTCACCAGTTGAGCCTGGACACCTACCGGCTCTCAGAATCTCCATTCAGTCCCCCAAATTACTCTCTTTCCAGTCTGTATCCTTTACATCCCAGGAACACCCAGGTGTCCCTGTGTCCCTGATCTCTGTTCACTCCAGGGACAGTCAGGGGAACATGCACATGGCCCATTGTTACAGCACAGAAATTGTGAAGATGGAAGGACATGGGCACCCTGCGGCAATGCCCATCTCTGCAGCCATGCCCAGCCCGCATCTCCCAGGTGCAGAGAGCACCCTTGACCCACAGAGGGGGCTGACAACATCTCCCCCCATCCAGGGTGAGCCCTGCCGACCCTCCCACTGGAGGGGCACTCTTAGCTCCCTCTCCCACAGAGTGGGGTACAGAGCTAACACACCAAAGCCCACCTTTCCCTTCCCATACGCCCCCCTGTCATCAGGACCCACTCAGCATGCACTGTGGGTCCCCACTGTAGGGTAGGCAGAGCTGGGCATGATGCCAGTAGTTTGCTACCTTGCATACAAGTGAGGGGCAGGCAGAGGCAGCTGGAGACCATGCAGGGGGCCTGGCACCAGGCATCAGTCGTTACCTCATACACTATCCCAGTATGAGATGGGGGGCTCCCAGCACCACAAGAGCAGTCAGCAGGATACACCCCCAGGAGAAACCCCGCAGCCATCCGCCACTGGCTGTGTGGTGCCCTGGGGGGAGCTGGGATGGGGGGTGTATGAGTATGCATCCACACGCGGGGGACGAGTAAGAATCTAATCAGAGTCCTTTTCCTTAATAAATCATTCGTCGTAATCCAACGCCCTCCCTGCTGCTCTAATAACTCCCAGCGCTGGGCCCCACAGCCACAACAATGCAGCTAATGGAACGATTTATTTTCATAATGGTGCTGGTGGGGAGAAGGGGTGGCCGGGGTGGGGGCAGCATGCTCTGGGGCAGGAGTTTCTAATTAGTGAATGAAACTTGATGTAAGGCTGGAGGAAGATGGATTCGCTTCCTGACAAGGGGCCTTTCAGCTCATCAAAGCCCCCGAACAGGGAGGTAAATTAAATTATTTCTAATTCTTCACTAACCTCCAGGGAGTCACTCTTCCACCAGCAAAGGTGGGTCCATTCCTGAATTGAAGAGGCACTTGAAGGACCGAGGTTAGGTAGAAGGGACTGATGGAAGGGATGGGGAAGACAAGATGGGATGGAGTGGGACAGTGGAGCAGGACATGCCATTGACTTTGCTGGAAGAACAGGGAGGGGGAAAAGTGGTGATGGAGTGGAAAGCTGCAAATGGTCAATAAACAAACAACTCCAGGGACTAATGACTAATTTGCTGCAAGTTATCCATCCATGCCTGTCACCTAGCGAGACACAGAACAGGGCTGAAACTCAGCCAGTGCTGGGATGGAGCAGAGCAGCCCAGCAGCATGGAAATGGCATTCCAGCCCTCAGGGAATTTGAACAGTGACAGCACTTAGTTTTGAAGGAGTGACTGATTCTGAAGTAGGCAAAGGGTCCAGTGCAGGGGAATGCTTCAGCAAAGGCCCTTGTTCTCATGGCTTTGTATGATTTAAGGTCAACACCAGTGATGTTAATCCTTTTGGCATAAAGCTGTTCTTGGGATGTCCAGTGACTTTTTTAAACACCCAGCTCTGGAATCCTGTAATGGTGACTTGTTTTACAGAGAACAAACACACCCTCTCCTAGCATTCCCTCTTTCAGAGGAACCTTCAAGTGTCAACCTGCCACTAGCCCAGATGTCCCCAGTACCAGAAGTGCAAAGAGGAAGGCTCAGTGCTGTGGCTGAAATCAGCCCCTGGCCCTACCTGGAGCACGGAGCCACACCGAAAGCACCCAGGGCTGCCCCGCAGCTCCACTCCCTGTGGTGGCAAGGAAGCACATTCAGGGACAGTAGGCAGGTTCCTGGGGGTCTTTCCATATGGAATCATGGACTGCATTTCCTGCAAGATCTGCCGTCCTAACCATCCTCAGCACTGCCAAGCAGTTGTGATTGGAGCACAGCCCAGGCAGTGAAATAGGGGGATTACAGAGGCTATGTCTTACTGCAAGGGGCTGGGGAGGCATGGCGGGGCCAGGGCCCTGCAGCAGTGTGTGGTTTGCCGCAGGCTGGGGAGCACAGTCCCCTCCCCACGGCTGAGCTAGGTGGAGCTGGGACAGGCGCAGAGCTGACTGTGCTGACCCAACACTCCAGGAATTTAATTTGTTTAATATATTCCCTGGGAAAGAAGAAAATAAATAAGTGGCACCTTGCGTGCCCCCATGTCTCACTCTCGCAACGGAGGTGTCAGCTTAACGAGCCAAAGCCCTCAGCCTGATTAACCAGCCGCTGCTCCCGCTAATAGGGAGCCACTGAGCAGCGTGATTGATGTACACAGAACATTAGCCCCCCCAGCCTGGTGCTGGACTGCGGGGCGGGGGCACTGTGCCCACCCCAGACCCCTTGATCCTGCCCTCCATACACAGGCCCAGGTCAAGGGCATGTCAAAGGCTTTCTCTTCCCCTGGGGCAGATCATCATTCCCCACTGCTCTATAGTGTAGACAGTGCCTGGGGAGATGGAGCTCGGGCTGCTTTAGCCTCTGGAAGCAGGGACATGTTGGTGACTTCCCACAGGCTGTGGGTCTGCATGTCACCCTCTCAAAATAGGGGCTGAGGACCGAAGTTGTGCAGGGGTTCTGTGCTGAGCTCTAGGTCTCAGCCACATTGCTACACTATCACCCATTGGCTGGGGCAGGGACACTTGGGGACACTGAGGCACAGGGATGTGCTAGTTATGTTGGTGCCAACCCAGGTGGAGCCCACGAGTCTTGGTAGCTCCTTCAAGGCTTTAATCCAGTAAGCCCTTACCATACTACTAGGAAAAGACATCCCACCTTGTTCCATCCACTCCTCACTCAGGCCCACTCTTCTGCAGTCCTGCTTGCCTGTCCCTTCATCTGCCCCCTCCCCTTACTTGAGGTGTCCCTGGGTCTCACTGCAGAGACGTCACTGGCTCCCCCCATTCCTGTCCCATGGCATCACTACCCCCTGCCCCCACCTTGGGAAAGGGTTAATCAGCAGCCAGGGAGACAGGGTAATAAATAGCTGTTATCTTGGTAATGAGCGGACATTAATTAGAGCCCAAGGTCTTGGGAGGAGCAGCTGATTTATCCTGTCACCCTGGGAGCAGGTTAGGAGCTGACTCCATGGAAAGGCCATTACCAGGGAAGAGGTGAGGCTGTGTTGCTGGGGCGGGATGTGTGTGTGTGTGTGTGTGTGCACACGTGCGCCCCACCCCTTCACCCCCAGAGACCAGACCTCACTCTATTCCCTCACAGGGAGCAACTCTGGCTTTGGGACAAGACCCAGTAAAGCCAAAACAGAAGGTCCTGGAGTTGACAGGAAAAAGTAGGGCTGGGGAATCCCTCTGTGTGCCCAGCAATAGCAGTGCCGGGGGAAGGCAAGCCTGGCTGTGCCAGAGATGTGTGGCACTGGACACAATGTGCTGGAGTGGTGTGCTGGGCAAGGACTAGGCGACTGGGGGCATGAGGAAGCAGCAGGAGGGATGGTGTGTATTCAGTCACTTCACTGCTCTCCTGGATGACTCCTATGCTGAGCTATAGGAGATGCTGGCTGTTTAGCCTCTCCCCACAAAAGCCAAGGCCTGGGGTGAGGACAGAACAGACACTGATGATGAGCCAAGGTGCTCCCTCATTTGGGGGCAGTAGGAGAAAGGAGGTCTCTGTGTGGGTCCTGTGGGCTCCTGGTATTTCAGGTATTTCAGAGTGGTTAGGGACTAACAGGACTGGAAATAAAGCAATCAAACCCTGAGTTCTTCTGAGAAATAGATCTGAGCGACTGTGTGTCCCTGTCCCTCCAGTGCATATGTTTACAAGGCAACAAGCCCTCTGTCTCCAGACCTGAGTACCTCTGCAGTGCATCGCTGAATCCCAGGAAGAAAATGGCTAACAGAAGGGAGCCTTAGGGCATCCCTTGCCTGTCCCCTGCAGCCCTACTATGGCTGATCCTACAGGATGCTGGTGCCTCAGCCCTCAGCAGTGTGCTGGGATCAGGTGTGACATGCCAGAGCTGCCCTAGCTATTTCTGCCGGGGCAGGCACCCTCCCTCCCCTGCCAGCCTTCCCGTGCTGGTTTACTCTCCCCCTGCTCCAGGGTGGGAGGTGTTAACACATTTTTCTGTGCAGTCTTGCCATGTCCCATCAGGGATGAGGCTGCTTATTTGAGGAATTGCTTGGCTAAATAAACAGCTGCCCAGAAATCCCTGCAGGAGGCCTGTCTGGCAGGGACTGAGCCATGTTTGCTTTACCTGTTAACCCCTTCACTGGGGGCAGGTACCTGGGGCTCCATGCGGGGGAAAGGGTGAAGGTTGGGTAAGGTGGGAAGGGGGCATGGGATTTCCGCCTTCCAGGACAGATCCCTTCCTATTGGATTAAGCAGCTGATGTGCCAGGATGGAGAAGGCCTCAGGAGCCTGTGGCTGGCTCAGAAGTCTCTGCCGGGGGGAAGAGGGAGGGAGGGGCAGGCCAACCTATGTGAGAGGGAATGTAGGCAGGGACACAGCATGGCAGTGACTGAGCACAGCACCCTGGAAGCAGGCAGAGAAGTGCTTCATTGACTTGTCTGATGTCACCCTAAAAACAGATGAGGAGCCCATATAAGCATTTTTGCAGACAGCTGCTCTGGTCCCATGACAGTAGTGTGAATGCCTCTGCCAATGTTTCTGTAGAGGGCACAGCCACCAAGAAACCTGGGACCTCAGGGCTGGCTGTGCCAGGTCTGACACAGACTGGGCTCAGGTCCCATTGCTACAGGGCTGATTAAGACCCATTATCTGGTTGGTTAACAGCCCCAGGCCATGCACAGGTGACTTCAACTGTTCATTTAGCCACAAATCATCACTGGGCTGGCAGTTTATTTACCTTCCCCACCAGCCTCCTGTGACTTCCCAGACTCCAGAGATAGCGAGTGGCCTGGCTGTGAGGGGCAAGGGAAGGGCAACATCCTCCCATGGGCAATAGTCTGGGCTCCTGCAAAACCTGGGACAGCCCAAACTGGAGTAGACCAAGGGGCTTTTACATCCAGCACTTCTTACTAGGGGCACAGCCTGCTTTGGAATCAGAGTGGGATGATTCTATAGCCCCTCTCATGAGTGAAGAGCTGGGAAAACACTTGTGAGCAGGCTTATATCCTGTGTCTCCAGCATCCATGGTGCCTCCACGCTGTATTTCTCCACTAGCTGGCTACAGACTTTAGAGTGGTGCAAGATGACCTGAGGCACCAGGGCCACAGCAGATCTCTGTTTCCTCAGACATGCCTTGAACAAGGTTGTTGCAGTGTACGTTTCTTACAGAGAAGTAATTTCTAAACATGGAAAGCTCTGGGGACTGCGACCTGGTGTGTAGTTAATGTTTAGGAAATGGGAACAGCCATCCTAGGGACAGAGAGATCTTTCAAGGCTTAAAAGCTTAAATGGCCCAGGTAGAAATCAGGGTGCCTGTCACCTCTCTATGATGGGCTATGCACTGGTTCCTGCACAGTCTCTGTGTCAAAGGTAACTTCTACTGACTCAAGGTAGGGGGTGACCCAAAGCCACCAGAAGGACCTGGTGCTAAGTTGTGCATCTGGGAACGGCCAAAATGAGAGGTTAGGTGAAAATCAAGACACTCAGCATGGGTCACGTCATATCTGATATCCGTAATGAATACTCAGTTCTGGGAAAATGGAAGTCTGGTCCCAGTCGGGCATTTTTTTATTAGGGTATGGATTTTCCTCGGCACCCTTGGCTTTGATCTTGGGGCAGTTTGGTTTGCTGGGGGACATTACGTTGTTCCCAAGGTGATACTGAGGAAGTAGTGAGGCTGTAAAACCGAACTGTGCTCCCAAATACTACTTGTGACCCCCATGGCTTGTTTTTGAGGGCTCAGATACTGCTGGCAACAGATTGGGGAAGTATGTGAAGTGCTGTAAGTAGTGTTGTGGGGCTCTAAAGCTGCTGAAAACTTGTGTGCACTAGAGCTGGGTGTCTTCGGGGGCCATGTGAGTGTTTGCTCTTCTAGTTTTACTACTGCTGTTCGACCTCACGTGGATGGGAGTCACAATGGAGACAATCCATTTGAAGCTGTGGACACAGCAAAGACCTCCAGTTGTCTGTATAGGCACCTTCCCATTAGCAATAAAAGGTTTTGTGAGGGCTTATGTGTAACTGCATGGATGGTGCTGTGACTGCTGCTTTCAGGTGACTGAAGGAAGACTGAGCTCTGAATGCCCGCAAAATCCAGAAAATGCCCCCAAAACACCTGGGCAAGGACTCATTGAAAGACTCCCAGGAAGCTCTGGGCTGTGTGAACACTCCCAGTGCTGCCCATTGCCCAGCAAGGGATGCTGTGATCAGGGTTCCCCCGAGAGATGAGGGAGCTGAGTAACCTTGCTGCTCTCTGGGCAGCAAGGACCTGTTGCTGGTCTGCGCTTGCTGGACTGCAAGTAGTCTAAGTGGTTAAAAGTGGAGGCATCTTTAGAGAACACTGAACATGAGGTGCATCAGGCAGGGGGACAAATGGAGATGTTGACAGGATAGGCTTGAGCCAGCAAAGGATGAGGAGACGAGAAAAGCACCTTGACCGGTTCAGGGTTTTGAGCCTGTCCATCAAGCTGCATATGGGGCTCAGATCTGTCCTGGACGTGCCCAAGGTCTTCCTCAGCGGCAAGGTAGTGTGTGCTGGCCAGTTTCACAGACCTTGGGAGGGCTGTGCTACCATGGGGTGAGCAAAGGAGGCCATGGGGTAACAGCACAAGGTGATCTGTGGTGGAACTGGGAGAAATATGGTGCTGACTGGGAACATCCTGCCTTAAACTCCACCTCATCCTAAACTGGGGTGGTTTCTTAGGACAGCTTCTCTCCATAGTGCTCTGAACCCACAGGCTGGGGGAATGATCTGTCTCTCTGGCTGGTATCTTGGGGTCTGCCACCCATGGCTGATGTTCAAGGTTGCCTTAGACCTTCTTGTGGAAGAAGAATGCTGGGCAGAGGTAAGGGGCCAGGCCATAGTCAAGTTCACTTATTACAGTCCTCAGATCTAGTTAGCAAACAGGTGAACTGTCACCAGAGGATCTGATGGATGGGGAAGAGAGTTCCCTCCTTCCTGAGGCGGGAAATGAAGCTAATCAGACCTTGGACACCTTAATCCAGCTCTGATCTGATTAACGGCCCTGAAGACTGTGAACTCATCAGCACCCTAGCATCTATCACTGCCTTGCATCCTGCCCCTTCTGCTGTCCACCATCCAGCCTGGCTCTCCTGTGCACAACCCATGGCATGGGCTGTGCGCCAGCTGCTCCAGTCCTGGACAACCCTCTTGCAGGGTTCCAGTGTCTAGACCAAGTGTCTTCACTTGGAGGAGGGAATTCCTTCCATCATTTTCCTACATTTCTTTATTGGTATTTTTCTTTATTTCCACCCAGTGCCCCAGTCTTTGCCCTGGGTCTCGAAGTCAGTTCCCTGTGTAGAGCTAACAAGCCATTGCAATCCTCAGAGTCAGTCCTGGGGACTCAGATAAGGAAGTGATGGCTTCCCCCTTGTCACTGTCACCAGTGCAGGCTACTGACCTGCAGTGGAAGAGTTGTCCTACTTCCACTGTGATCTCTGTTCCCTGGATATTTTTTGCAGTTTTTCCCTTTGCTTGGGAGTCAATCTGCTCCATTCCTCCCCAGATCTTGTCCTGTCCGTGCCTGATGCTTGGCAGTGCTGGCTACTTACACTGGGAGGAGAGAGAAAGGGCTTGGTCTCCTTTTGCTTGGCAGGGATGTTGGTTTCTGTCCTGGGAAATTGGAGGGGGATGGACTGGGGGGGGAAGGAAGGAGGAGGGTCCCTACAACTTCCCTGATGGTGGAGAGGGTAGAGCAGCAGGCACAGCTGAGTAGAGGTGGAAAGGAACACTGTTCCACCTTTGGTACCCTCTGTCTAAATTGGGGGTGTTGCTGTGGGGTGACATGCACCCAAAATCCCCATCTGAGAAAATCCAGCTCTAGACTGTCCATGTGGCTGATTTCTGCCCTCCTCTCTCCCAGAAAGGCATCTGGAAAAGGGCTGTTGTGTGTCTGTTCTTACATAAGGATTTTGGACCGCCCAGTGAAGCTGTTTGAGGCTAAACTCAGAAAATGGAAGGAGGAAGTTGTTGCACACTTGGGAGCTTTGAAGCTCCCTGCAACAGGACGATGTATGTGCAGGGAGATCAGCAGGTTGTATGGGCACAGGGTAGAGAAGTCCCTGGGGTTACTGAGCAAAGAAGGAGGCTGAGGAAGGCCCCATGTGCCCCTGCCTTCCTCCTCTCTGGGCATCTGCTTGCAGCCTCTGTGAGACACAGGATACAGTGGAATAGACCCATCTCTTCCTCAGGGAATAGAGCAGCGCTGGAAATGATGAAGGGAAAAGAAATGCAGGAGTGAGAACTCCCTTTAGCCACTATAACATTTAGGCAGGACAACAGTAGCTGTCTTACTTCTCTTCCTAAGAGCAGGACAACATGCCATTGGGCACCAGCAAGCAGAGACTTGTCTCACTGTGTCAGCAGAACACAAAAAAGTGGGACCCAGAGACACACAGGCATAGATCCTCAGTGGCAGAGATCACTGATACACTCGCATACACTCTGCCCCTGCCTGAAGGCCAGTGCTATGAGGTCTGGGCCAGCTCTGCTCCTGTTTACCCACAGATCAGTTCCCAGATCAGCCAAGGCTTTCCTCTCCCACCTTCTCAGGTGGTGATCCCCAGTGCACGGGTGCAGAGGAGCCTGCTAGTGAGCAACTGCCTCTTCTGCCCTTCCAGCCAGGATTCTGCCCTCCAAGTGCCTGAGGGCTTCACTGGAGCCCAGCAGGGCTTTATCTACACATGCTGAAGTCTGTCTAGTCTCTCCAGGTCTCCTGCAGCCGCTGCAACCACAGACTTGCTTCTCTGCCACAGGGCTCTGGATCAGGATGATGGATTCAGTGCCGTAGATGCTGGGTCCTTCAGATTGGGGGACCCCGGATTGTGAAGGGGCTGGGCTGGACTACGAGGCTCAGGAAGGGGCAGAGTCAGGCCCTGGCATGTGCTGAGGAGTTAAGGAAGCCGGAGGAGGGCGGCCGGTGGGGAGGGCGGCCGGGCCGGCGGGGCGGGGGGCCGGAGCGGAGCCAATGGGGAGCTGGGGCAAGTGGAGGGGGCGTTAAAACAACCCCCGGTGCCGGCGGGCGAGCGAGTGC
The DNA here is from genome assembly GCF_003031625.1 of Empidonax traillii. Taxonomy (NCBI): domain Eukaryota; kingdom Metazoa; phylum Chordata; class Aves; order Passeriformes; family Tyrannidae; genus Empidonax; species Empidonax traillii. Next base: position 1,085,286 of record NW_020955198.1, read on the forward strand.
CCGGGAGGCGGAGTGGAGAGGAGGGCTGCCCTCGAGGGCAGCCGCGCTGAGCGCGGCGCGGCGGGGCCCTGCGGGTGGATGCCCGCCGGTGCCGGGGCTGGCCCGGGGCTGGCCGGCCGGGCTGTGCCCTGGCAGGGGAGCAGCGGGGCGCTCGGGAGCTCGGCGGCTCCGCACGGCTTAGGGCTATGCACAAGCCCATGGAGAAGTCCCAAAACTTTCGCATCGAGGCGCTCCTGGCCGAAGAGCCGGCGCGGAGCGCCTCACCGTCGGGGCTGAGCCCCGCGAGCCCCGCGGTGAGCCCTGGCCCCGCCGGGCGCTCCGATACCCCCTCACCGCGGGCGCCCCCGGCTGCAGCGCCGCTCGCCCCGGCCGGCTTCCTCCCCAAGCCCGGCTTGCTGCACCTTTCCGGCCCTGGGCTCGGCGCCCTGCCGGCCTTGTACCCGCCCGCCGTGTATCCCCTCCCTACCCTGGGGGGCCAGCACCCCGCTTTCGCCTACTCCGGCATCCCTCACCTGCCGCCGGCCGGCGCGGAGCACCTGAAGGCGGCCATGGCCGGCTCCTTCCCACTGGAGCACTGGATCCGAGCCGGGATGGTGGTGCCGAGGCTGTCCGACTTCCACGGTGAGTGACCCGGGGACCGACTCTCCCGTCAGGCTGAACACGACTCTCGCCCCTTCCAGTCCCCGGGGGTCTCCGCCAATATATCGGGGTGCAGGTCCTTTAGGGAACCGAGGACTGAGGTTTTCCGAATCCGCCCTTTCGAGGCTCCCCGGCGGTTCGGGTCGGGACCCCTATGCGGGGTTCTTTCAGTGCCTAGACCCGCTCCCAGCCCGGCAGGGTTGTGGGTCCCACTGCTGGGGATAACATGACTCGCCGGAGGCTGCGGGGCCCCGGGAAACCCATCCGAAGGGCAAAGTCTTGCCTTATGCCGGCGCGGTGCTGCGGAACAGTCCGGAGGGGCTCTGCCCGCGCCGCTGCCGGCAGAGCCGAACCGCTCCGAGCCCGCCTGCCTGTCCCGCACGGCCGCCGCGGGCTCGTTGGGCTCCGCCGTGGCGGGAAGAAAACGAAAATGAAGAAGAGGCGGCCAGAACCTGCACTTGAAAACGAATAAATTCCGCCTGCTGTGGTTGGGAACGAACGCGCGGGATGCGCTGCCAGACCGGGCTCCCCTGGGGAGCGACCAGGGGCTCCGGGTTCTGCCCGCCGCCGTGCTCGGCTCGTGGGGGCGAGGGGCTGGTGAATCCATTGGCCGGCGGCAGCTGCGGTAGCCGGGCGGCCCGGCAATGTGCTCGGCTCTAGCCCTGCCCCGGTCCCTCCTGGTGGGTACGACCAGGGCTGCGGAAGCCGCCGGATCCTGCATTGCAACGGTGGGCCACGGGTGGGAAGGGTCCTGCGGGGCACGGACGGCACAAGGCTCCAGACTCTTGTCCTGTTGGGGACTGCCACTGGCATCCCTGGCAGTGTGACTTGGACCCTACCCTGTTCTTGCAGTGATCAGAGATCTGGTGATTAGTGCAAAGATGGCCTGTAAACTAAGAGTGCCTGGTTAATAGCCCCCTGGCAGAGTATCCGGATTTGTTAGCTGAGTGTAGTGTCTTAATAACCTGGGAGCCCCTTTACAAAATAGTAGTAATTAAAAACAAGGCTAGGAAAGTAATTAATAAACTGGCTGGATGCATAATAGTACAAAAATGGAGAATTAACATCAAAGGTCCCATTTGTTGCTCCTTCCTCAAATTACTCCTGGACAGGTTGAAGGGAAGCAAACTGTTTTCTTCCCCGTTCGGTTTCCCTTTCCCTGGGCTTTAGTTTACATACATTTGTGAATCTAAAGGTCTGAAGTAAGCTTCTGGTGCTATGGGCTGTATGTGCTCTTTAAGCATGTCATTAAGAAAAAAGAAATCTCTATTTGTTAGGTGATGAAGCACAGTCCTGCTCTTCTGCAGAGGCCATGCTATCCTTGCAAGGTCTGAGTCTGTTGTTGTGTCTCAGCATTCTGTGGCTCAATGCAGGACTGTGTTTCACCAGGATGGGAACACATCACTGCATCTGCTCCTGTGGCCCTGAGTGCAGCTTCTGGCTGGGATAACATAGAGGTATTTGTGCATCAGCCCTATTCCTCTCAATTGCAGGTTCTGCTCCACTGCTGGTTATATCCAAAACCTTACCGGAAGGAGACAATTGTCAAATTATGGGCATGAGAACAGCGTGTGGAGAGAGGTTTTGGGCTGTGCAGAATGCACTGGAACAGAATGTCAATGGATATTGTGGAAAGCACTGAACAGGGCTCCTATGGAAGCTCAGAGGGAAGAAAAGCAATCTCTGACTCAAGTATTACTTGAGTGCGTTTTGGAGTAACCAAAACAATGTAGACACATGAGGGTGTAACAAGGATGGAGCAAAAGCTGACAAAGATGTAGGTTTTTAAGTCAGAGTGACCACTGCCTCAATCCATATCTTTACTAAAATGTGTTTGCCCACAGTTCTGGGGAGCCCTTTGCAGTGGGGTCTCTTTGCCCCTGGAGTGTCCTGTTTAGTATTCCAGTGGTTCTTCTGCTGTGCAGGACAGAACCTCACCCATCTTCAGATCCTTGTTTTAGTCCATTGGGAACATCATGATTGTCAAGTGTGTCCTCAGCCCTTGCTCTTGGTGGGCTCTCTGAAGCTCTGAAATCAGATTCCTTTACCTTGTCCTTATACTCACCAGTGCTGGTCCCAGCTGCATTTTATGACTGTGTCTGGCCTCATACTGCCCAGTGTGTTGGCCATGGTGTAGGGACTGGAAGGGGCTCTTGCCTAACGTGCTGCTTCCACGGCCCTTCCTCATCTCTCTGAGAAGGGTGGTGGACTGGGCTGTAGCCTCACATTGTTGGCACAGGGCTCCTGGGCTGCCTGTGGTTTTCTGGGAGTCCCCATCCTACCATCCAGCCTAGACAGACAGATGGACAGACCTGCCTGGCTGAAGTTTCCAGAGGGACTGAGTACAAGTGTCCACACTTCTGGTGCTGGTCATGTTTAATGCTCTCACAGCAGTAAGAGATTAATCTGAAAGCTTCCTAGGACATGTTATGGATCATTCCTTGTGATTTATTTATAGGGAATTCCAGACTTCATTCTGGAATAAATTCTTTCTTTAGCTGCGGGTGTAGAGAAGTTTTGTAGGCATGGTCTAGTTTGGTCTCCTGAGGACAGTCAGGGGGAAGGAGTGGGACAGCCCATGAACTGAAGCCACAAGCTCTGTGGGCATGCATTGCACACATTGTCCCTGCTCTCACCTGTGTATGGGGAGGTAGGATGCCAGGGAGACAGTCTGAGATGGTACCCTCCGGAACCTGGCCTGGGCTTGGGTGCTGGGACTGCTCAGAGCAGTGCTCCTGCTGTGAGGCAAGCGGGTGCTGTGCTTTCCTTCCTGGCTGCTGGTGCAGAGCTGCATGCAGTGCCTGGCTGCCTCTGCTGCAGTGCGGACTGAGAGGGTTGTGGGAAGGCCTGGGTGCAGGAGCAGGCATGCCCTTGCTGCAGATGTCAGGGATGCTGCCTGCCCAGGCTTCGCTATCCCCAGGCTGGGTCCCTGTCGAGGGAGGGCTTTGAGCACCTCCTGAACTGCACAGAGGTAACATCTGGCACTAGAGTGCTGTACCTATTAGTTTTTCTGTGAGCTGTGATTCATTTGCTCTAGTTACCAGTGTGGAAATGCAGCAGTGGGAGCCAAGTACAGAGACCCACCTCAACCAAGAGCTGTAGGAGTGGAGCAGTGGCATACAGCTGTTGACTCAGAGCAAAGGGTTTCCACTGGGGACCTGGTGCTTAGATGGCTTTCCCTGCACACAGCTTCCCTGCATCGCCTACTCACCACCTTGATGGCCTGGAGCCCAAGTCAGATCCTGCCCATGGTGGCAGAGAGCTTGCTGATGGGTTGTTCTGAGCTAGGAGAGGGGACAGGTTAAGTCTTATCAAATGCCTTCAAAAATTAACGCCTTCCAAGGCTCACCAGGTGCACAGTGGTCTGGTGTCAGCAGGAAATATATGCTGGGAAACAGCTGGCAAGCAGCAATCAAGGTTCAATTGTGGAGCAAGCAAGGGGGTAGTACAGATAGCAAGTGCCCTTACACATATTGCCCCATGGATAATGGCCAGAGCTGCTGACAGGCCAGGAGGAGCCCGTGGTGATGGCCCTGATGCTGATGAGACCACCTCTTTTCCTTCCAGCTCTGACGTCTGGAGAAACACCTCCAAAGCAGTCAGGGTGCTAATTTCCTCTCCTTTATCTGCCAGCACACAAAGTTAAGTGAACTATAGCTAAACAAACCAAATTAAAACCAAGTGAGTTAATATCAACCTAGGATTACCCTTGTTATCAAGTAGACGGAACTGTGTCAAATAAACCAACAATTCTTTATAAGCTTTATCTAATTATCCAGGAGGCAGCTGCCCTGTAAAGCTCCTGGCCTCAGACTCAGAGGGTATTCCCAGCCACAGGCCAAGCAGTTTGTCTACTGATACTTCAGACAAATGCCAGGCACCCATCAAGGGGTCCAAGCCCTGCCAGGCTGAACGGATGTTGAGACAAGCTCTGATCTTGGATGTAGTGCTGAAGGAGGTGGTTGAGCAGATAGTAAATCCTTTGGCAAGCAAAGGTGTGATGCTGGGGCACTCAGTGGTCTTCTGGTAGGAGCTGGATAAGGGGGAGAGCCTTCCCAAAGGGTTAGTCTTTCTATGGGATGTTGGTTGTGATGGGAATGGGTTCATAGCTCAGCTGACACTGACTGGAGAAGGTAGGCGCTGGGGGGATGCTTTCTATGCATCCCTCAGGAGGATTCTGTTCACGTCAATGTGACAGCCTGCCATAGGACAGGGAGGGACAGGATTCCACAAAGCACACTGGCAGGACAGGCTGGAGCTACCAGCAGCCACAAGGCATTGTCTCCTCTTTTCATGGAAAACTGGAACCTGCTTCATTCCCTACTTCATTTCAGTCTCCACTTCCTCCTGCCTTTGCTCCTTCCCCAGTGAGAAACTGCAGACCCTCTTCCTCCATAGTCTCCCTACATAAAGGAGCCAGAGCCCTTCAGGTAAGCTAACAGCAGAGCTGAGGCCGAAGATGTTGTTCTTTCAGGTCCATGATGACCTGCTACTGTGGGTGGCTGAAGGTCAGCTGTGTTGGTTTGGGTTTGGCCCACCTTATCTGCAGGCCAAATCTTGAACAAATCTTGGTGGGGAGCACTGATGATGGATAATAATAGCTGCTGTAGAGTGTGTTGTCAGAGGATGTCACAGGTTAGGTGGCCAGCAACCTCTGTAGGTTGGCCTTTGGACTAGTGGTGGTGGCTTGAACTGTATGACAACACTAGAGAGGGGTTTGAGGGTTGGGTTTTTCTTGTCAGCGCTGGGGCAGGAGACAGGGTGGGTTTCCAAGGAAGTCAGGGTCTGTACAATGTTTATAATGTACACCACTGCACTGAGCCTGAATTGGACACTAAGAAGGAGAAATGGGAACTGGCAGACAGACCATGGTCCAGCAGTCAGTCCCCTGCATTGGTAGTCATTTGGGTTACATCCCATTTGGATTTATTTGACTTTGGGGCAAACTTTCTGTTCTTTTCCCTGCTAGACCACACAGTCCTTAGCACCTTACCTGGAGAGGAGTGAGTTGCTTGAGGGGGTGTTGTTAAATAAAACAAGCTGCCTTCCAGCCTCCTCTGAATCTGGAAAGACCTGCACTGCTTTGGGGATGAGACTTCTGTGCCTCCACTCCTTCCTACATGTGGTTGTAGTCTGGCCATATATGACCTCCCAAGAGGGTGCACAGAGGAGCCTTTTAGGGTGGTCTGAAGGATTTCTGTGCTCTCTGGGGCCAGGACTCAATGCCCTAGGAGCTGAGTCCTGGGCTCTCTGCTATGGAGTGGGGAATTCAGACTGGGAATATGATATTTATTCACACCTGGACCCTTCAGCTCCAAAAAGTAGAGGACTCCTGTATTACTGGATGTTGAGATGTGGAAACACCCTCTTCTGTTCTCTTTCCCCAAAACATCCTCTACAGGCCATGCCCAGAAAGAGGAACTGCTCAGAGGGACCCTTCCCTGACCCAGTATGGCCAGCCCATGCAGTGCAGCCCCTGCTTCAGGAAGGGACTTGGAGCACCAGGTGCTCCAGCCACCCTCCTGTCTCTGTCAGCAAAGGGGGTTTGCTTGAAGCCAGTCATTGGGCTGCTGGACACTGCCTGGGACTGCTTTGTGTCTCCCACCAACACAAACTGAATGAATTTCTTCTCTGGTTCTTTCCGATGCATCTCTGCCCTTTCCCTCATTAAGGAGTTGCAAAGGGTGTTGGCTTGGGCTGCCCCATCCCTGCAGATGTTAGTTCCTATAACACCTCCTTTCCCTAGCCAAAGGGAGCCTTTTCAGGTCTATTTGGTCCCATGTCTCCATTGAGGATTTGTGCAGCCAGAGCATCCACAGCCAGCCAGAGCCCAGACGGCTGCCAAAATCTGCAGAGCTGAGCCATCTTTTATGTGACATTCGTATTTGTCCTGGAAATCCTTTGAGCCTCTCATTTGGTTTTAGCCTTGAATATGTTTTGTATGCAAAATAATGCACTGCATGTGTGAGAGCCTTTGGCACAGCATGTCTCTGTTTAATCCCTAGTATAACTGTCCAGTAGCTGCAAGGTGGATACCACAGGCTGTCTCTCCTGGCACTGTGGGGCTACAGGCACAGTAGGGGTTGTATCTCTCATGCTCTCACAAGGAATTTGCATAGCCCCAGCCCAGCCTGTGCTCTATCTGTTTGACCCATCCCACCCAGCATTCAGCTATTTGGGATCAAATCTGGATTGTGATCAGTTAATGCCCCTTTCATAAATTCCTGCCTTGTGCATCACTGCCGTGTTTGTGAAGGGCTTGGTGGACACCTCAGGAGATGGGCAGGTTGGGATCAAAGCTGGAATCTGGGGAAGATAACAAGAATGCTGCCCTGTGCCCAGCAAAGTGGGTGAGCAGGAGCGGCCCTTGCCAAGCAGGGAACACCCTGGAGCCACAGTGCTTCATCATACCCCCCCGAGACGCATCAGCAGGGACGTGCCAAGGACCTTTCCCATTAGTGGCCCCCCACGCTGCTCCAGCACTTTACTCCTTACTGCAAACCCCTGGTTTTGATTGCTGCTTCAGTGGTGGGAGAAGCAGTTAAAGCTGAACTCCGGGGGGACAATAAAGCCATCGGAGAGGAGATAAGGAGGGATCAAACAGAGCGCAGCAGCCACCTCGTGCTGGACTCTCAAAGGTCCCTTTGTTCCCGCTGCCTCCTGGTTCAGTGCCGCACTGCCTTCAAGGGCTGCGGGTGAGATAGCGGGGCTCTTGGGCAGCCCTGCCACTACAGCCCCTGGCAGTTGAGCTGCCACCTGTGCGGCCCAGTAATAAAAAAAGAGGATTAATTTCAGTCACAGGACTGATCGTAGTTGCACACTGAGGCCTGATAACTTATCTCACTGGTTCCTATCAGTCAGGCAATAAAGCCATTATTGGGATGGGAGACACCTTCCTCCTCATCCCGGGTTTGCTGAGGGGATGTCCCCCTCTTGCTCTTCTGACTCCCACTCACTGTCTGCTCCACAGCTGCCCCACAGTCTGGCTTGATGGGGAAGTGCCGCCGGCCCCGCACAGCCTTCACCAGCCAACAGCTCCTGGAGCTGGAGAACCAGTTCAAGCTCAACAAGTACCTGTCCAGACCCAAGCGTTTTGAGGTGGCCACATCGCTGATGCTCACCGAGACACAGGTACCTTGGTCCTGGGGGGATTGAGCTAGCATCATGCAGCTGTATGTGAGGGAAGTCAGTGTCATGGGCAACGCTGATGCCATCAGCCCCACACCATAATGCTCCCATCAGTGCCCCTTCCAGGGCATCTCCTGTAGGGACCTGCCTAGTGGGTTCCAGGCTTCTCTCTTTTGAAGGGCACTCCAGAATACTGCTCTTTTTACCCAGCACCCCCAACTTGGGTTTCAGAGCCTTCCCATCCCTCAGCATGCTGTGGGAGGGGAGTTTTTGTGGGGCTAAAATGAAAATGTCCCTGTGTGTGTCCTTGGCCATTCTGTGGAGGCTGGATGGAGGGAAGGCAGCAGTCCCCCAGTATTCCTCTGCCCGTGACAACCTCAGCCTCTTTGCACAGACCCGTTGCACCACAGGATGCCCCACAGCAGAGAGGCTTTGGGGGGACCCTCTGTGCAGGGAAGATGGAGGGGTGGGGACAGAATGGGGTGGAGGACACACTCTCTCCCCTGGGGGCTTTTCCTTGGCAGGTGAAGATCTGGTTCCAGAACCGCCGCATGAAATGGAAAAGGAGTCGCAAAGCGAAGGAGCAGGGGGCTGAGGCAGAGGCTGACAAGCAACGAGGGCTCAGCAAAACCTGCGAGAAGCTGCTGCCCGGTGAGCCCCAGGGACAAGCTGCCAAAAGCCCCGAGTTCATGGGGCACAGCCCTGACTCAGGCTTCCTGCGCTGCAGCACTACTGAGCTGAACTACGGCCCCGATTCCTCCTGCTCAGGGGGCGAGGAAGAGGAAGAGAAGGAGAATGAAGTGGGTGACACAGAGAGGAAGATCGGCTCTGTGTTGTGAAAGATGGATGGAGCCAGCCAAGAAGAGGGGCTGGGCTGTGGGGCTGTGGGGGTTATCTTTGCTGGCAGACACAGACTGTGCCTGGGTGGAGCAGGGGGGGTGCAGGGCACCTGCCCCCCTTTAACTTATGTGTGTTTGGATCCTATTTAACTCATAAATATTCCTCTGTGTGTATCTGGAGGAGTCCCCACATCCCTCCTTTATAAAGATGTTATCTGGATGCCTGTGCTTTTCCTTAGGGGATGGGAGGCTCTGCCCCTCTCCTGCTACTCTGCTGTCCTGCCAGGGTCCCTGGGGGAAAGGGTGGAGAGAGCAAACTTGCACAGCTGGCAGCTTGCTCGTACAGGTGGAAGAGGGAGACCATGGACCCTTCTTTGACTGCACCACCACTTCCTTGCAGATCTGACAGCGCTTGGAGCAACACATCCCTGTGTGGTGGTGCCAGCTGCCCTTCCCCTTGGTGACATGAAAGGCTGGGAAGGAGCATTCCCAGCTTGCCTGCCAGCGTGCCTTGCCTCCTTCTGCACTGGCAGCATCCCTCGTGGGGTCTGCACTTTGCAGAGCAGAATTTATCTGTCCTGTGAAGAAAAGTTCTCAGTTCCTTTCTGGGCTCGTTTCACGGTGCTCTTGTAATGCTGCCTGATCCGACTGGACTCAAAACAACCCCTGGTGGTAGAATGACAACCGACACCCTCTTAACCCCCCTAGAACACTGGGGTTAAGCACTGGCTCCCCACAACTCAGCAGGCTGCGCTTGTCCTCACAGGATGCTGCAGGGTCCTGGCAGACACTATAGACCTCCTATGCCTCCTGCACACTTAATTGGGTCTCACCTCGGGGTGCTGAGATAGCCGTGAAGGCACGGGGGCAGCCCGAGGGGACAGCCTTACTTCACCGCCCTGGTGCACACAGTGCTGCAGGAGCGCGGCAGACTGCACTGGGCTGTCCCATTCCTGGACAGACCATGATGTCTCTCCTGTCCCACATCCTGCTGTCCTCTCCTCTCTTTTCCCTGTCCCTAACTAGGGGTGGCAGGGAGGGCTGCCTGCTCTGGGACCTGCAGTGGGGGTGGGAATTGCCGAGGGGCAGCAGTTTCCGTGGAATCCTGTGTCACCTTTGGCAGATGGTCAGTGATGGATGGGACAGGTAAGAATTGGTGCACCACTGTCACACCTTGCAGGGCTGGGAAAAGCCTTGCAGTGGCTGGGGGCCACTACCCTGGGCAAAGAGACAGGCACGATGGTTTTGGGACAGAGGGATGGACCAGGGAAGCAGATGATAGGAGAGAGAAGTATGGGGATGGATGGATGGATGGATGGATGGATGGATGGATGGATGGATGGATGGATGGATGGATGGATGGATGACAGTTGTGTGTGGGGAGATAGTGACCCGCTGTGGCTGCTTGTAGCTCAGCAGCTTCCCCCTGGGTGAATGGCATCCTAGGTGCCCAGATCTCCTGTCCCCAAGCGATCCATCCTAGGGCATGGTAGGGCACCACTGTTCACGCAGAAGGTGTCCAGACCCTTGGCACTGCCCGGTGGGAAACTCTGGTTCTGGGGAGGCTGCAGTGAATTCTCCAAGGGGCGGATGTGAGCCAGAGCAGGAGCCAGGTGCCAGGAGCCTGCGATAGTTGGTGTAACATGGAGAAGGAGAGGAAATAATGTGGGGAAGGAGGAAAAAAAGGGCAGGAAAGGAGAAGGGGAGAGGGAAGTATGAAAGGATGGTACACAGTTCCCTGCCATTACCCTGTGAGGACAGCAGAGCAGGAGAGACCCATTGCCCCAGGGTAGCTGTGCCCACTCCCAGCAGGCACATAAGACTGGGCACAGAGATGCTGGGAGATGCCAGCCAACAGCTGCAGGAGCCTCAGCTGTGCAACCTGGGCCTTGTTCAGCAGGAGACCAGAGAGGACCACAGCATAGAGCTGGACACAAAGGATGGTAGAGGCAGAAAGGAAAAGGCAAGAAGGAAAGCAACAAAAAACAAAGTGCCAGGAAGGAGGAGGGGAGCTGAAGGCATGTCACACACTTAAAACGTTCACCTTGATGGGCTGTGACAGGTTTAATTTCCAGAGTACAATCATTAAAGTGATGGATGGGAAGCGTTCATCTCACGCCTGGCACACTCAGGCCTGCTGTGGCTGCAGAAGAGTTTGTTTTGTTGCTGTTATTTATGAGGTTGTTTCTGCAGGAGCCAGGCACTCATCAGTGCTGGGGGGACGGAGGAGGGGACACAATTGATGCAGGAGGAGTTGGGGTGCTGATTTATGGCTGCTTAGCTGGATGACTCATGTTGTAAACACCGACAAATGCCATTAAAGCTGCATCTCCCTCCTGCCTCTCTTCTGGCACCCTCTCCGTGCTGCGGGATGAGGCCAGCCCTGCTCTGCACCATACTGCTGCCTGTGCACCCCGGAGAGGATACCTGTCCCTCTCAACCCGGAAAACGAGGGTCCCACCTCCTTGAGGGTCATCCAGGGCACTAGCAAGATGTACGACTCTCCTGTGGTGGTGGTGGTGCCCCATGGAAATGATACCTGGGATACCCGATAGGGCCATGCAGCCAGGGCTTCCCAGACTGTTTGTTGGTCTCGACCCCACAACTTCTTTTGGCAATGATCCCAACTTGTTACTTGTGTCACCAGTGCTTCAAGGAACTCAGGGTGTCCTGGCCCCCTGGCACCTGTTAAGGTGCCATCCCATCCCTATGGCATGACTCTCCAGCCTGTTGCACACCATGCCCCCTTGTCCATAGTCTCCTCACCCATCCATACCGCAAACCCACGTACTTTGCTGGCTCAGCTTTGCACTGTATCCCTCTCCTGCACCCCTCCTCAACAGCCCTTGCCCCGGGCTTTCTCCCACACCCCTGCATGGCCTGCCCCACTCAGTCTGCCACTCGTTTCCCCCCTCCATCTCCTTGCCTCTGGACTCCTCCTCTTTCTCTGCTCCCCGTCTCCCCGTTGCACCCTTGAGAACCCCTCACCTGCCCTCCTGCCCCTCCATCTGCCCCCGCTACCCTCCTGCTCCCCCCGCTCCCTGTCCCGCTCCCGCTCCGTCTGCCCCGCTCTCCGCGTTCCTCCGCCGCCCCCTGGCGGCCGCCGCAACCCGCGCGGATTGACCCGAGGCGGCCGCCGTCGTCGCTCCGGGAGCGTCCGGTCTCCATGGCAACGCGGGCCGACCCACATGGCGCTGAGCAGCCGCGGTCGGCCGGGGACGGCGCCCCGAGCTCCCGGTGCTTCAGGGAGCCGGGTAGGGCTCGAGGGAGTCGGGCTGGCCGTGCGGGCTCTGCTCTGAGGCAAGGCGGGGTGATAAGGGAGGGGGCCGTGCCCCAGAGAAGTGGACAGACGCTCGCTAGGGGGAACACGGCCCTGCCACAGTCATCCATAGGGGGTTTTAGGGAGCCAGGTAGGCTACAAAGCAGGGCTTTGCCATACTGGGCTCTGTGGGCCCGATAGTTGGCAGGGCTGTTCTGCTCTGCTCTGCTCTGCTCTGCTCTCCTCTCCTTTCCCCGAGGAGAGCCCTGCCACAGGGGCTAAGCTGTGAGTCATGACCTCTAGGTCATGAGGACAGCGTGGTCTGTGGAGAGGGCTGCTCTCACCTGACAAAATGGGGACACAAAGGGGCACATTGTAGCAGTCCGTGCCGGGAGGAGGCTCAGTGACACCCTGTGCCAGAGGAGGGGGCACTGGGTCTCTGGGAGAGCCCAGCACTTGGCAAAAAAGGCTCTCTGGGCGCAGGAGCAGCATCGGTGAGGACTTTTTCCTCTTGTTTCTTAGATGCTTGCTCAGTGGCATGGCAAGCCCCAGAACTCTGACTCTTTTCTGAAGTTCTGTGGCTATGACAGGAAGGTGAACGGAGGATCAAAGGGTGCTACTGTAGTGGGTGGATTGTCTGGCAGCCAGGGAGAGGAGAGAAACAGGAAAACGTTTAGCCTTTGATTCCCTCGTTCATCACCCCATTTAGTATCTGCTGTTTGGGCTGTGGCCAGGAGGTGTCCCCTCTGGACTCCTGAACCAGGGCTTTCGGTGACTCCTGGAGTTTTGCCGCAGGGTGGCTCCTCTCGTCCTTATCCAGTCAGAAACCTTTAGCACAGAGAAACAGCTGTTTGAGTGATTTCTCCTCCCTTCCCTACTACTATGTCCTAAGGTGTCTGCAAGAGAGGCAAAGAAGAAGAAATGTATATTCTGGGGCATTGAGGTGCCTGAAACACTCATTTGGCATGGCTGGGAACTTGGAAAAGAGATGATCAGACACCTGACCTTGAAAAATGTTCATGAGAAAACCCAGAAGCTGAGCTACAGGTGCGTGGGAAGTTTGTTTGTCCTTTGTACTCCTCATGCTCTCACTGCATCTTCATCCCTCCTGCTGTATCAGCTACATCAACAGTTTTTCTCAGGCTCACCTTCCCCCTCTCCCCTTGAGTGCTGTGCTGGAGCGTGTGCACACTTACGTAGCAGGACAGAAACCTGCTAATTCAGAAACATAGCCCTTGTTCCTGGCAGAAGTGTGTTAAATGAAATGCCTTTTTTTAAATTCTGTTTTGCTGATACTTCTGTCTGTGAGGCATTTCCAGTCTAGTGAGATTTTAATTGTGGATATATGCCAGCCAGTCACTAGTGTGTCCTAAAACCATTGCTCCCGGGGGTCCCACTGGATATTGAGCCACTCCAGTGCTCCCTGTGACCCTCCCTGCTCTGAAACTCAAATATGTCTGCCCAATGTGTTTTGCTCATACTGCATGGCCTGAAAACATAAAACACTGTTCAAGGATGGGGTAGGTACTGAGAGCTGGGAATGGGTTTTCAGGATGCCTGGGTTCTACCCCTCTTTCTGCTACTCTCCTACTGAGGTACCCTTGGGGTCAGGTGTGTAAAGTGCTTCTAAATTGTGAGGTCTGGAGGTTTTGTTTATTTGTTCTCTTTTCTGCTAACTCTAGAACAGCTGTATGCCCTAAGACAAAATCTCTTGTTTTGATGTTGTTATCTAGGTGTCCTCCTACGCCATTCTTCTTCACTGTTTTTCCGCAGCCGATTACTCTGAGCCCTGGAATGTCCATAACTCTGCCCATCGTTTTCCGGCCCAGTGAGAAGGTAAAGCACTAATGTCACAACTGCTCCCAGTGTTCAGTCTGCCTTCTGGGGCAGCAGTGGGCCTCTGCCTCTCATGTTCTTTCTCATTTGTTTTCACTTGAATGAATCAGTCCTTGGGGAACATTCTAACATAGAAAGAGTGGGCAGAGTGACCTTCCTGCTCTCCCCACATCTTCATCACCGGAGGAAGCCCTAATCCTGACTTATCTGCAGAGTTTGCCAGTAGTTATGAGAGGGATCCTCACAAAAAGTGTTCTTAGTTTTTCACATTCTACTTCTGGCCATGCAATCAATAAGATAAAGTGCTTGAACTGCCACACCTGGTTTTATACCAGGGAACCTCAGCTGTATGGTTTTAGCACAAAACCTTAGGTTGAGGGATTCACACTCTGCTTTACTACAGGAGACCCCAAATCCCCTACAATAGGGGGCATGTCAAAGGCCTCCCTTTTTTTGGATAGGGTTGTGTTTTGTTATGCTTTATTTTTAACAGGAATGATTCTTTTTACCCAGTCTCATTTCTTGCTTTTCAACTTGTTTGTAGTATCTGTCTTGTCTCTGAGTGCTGATCTCTGGCTCTTGTCAACAGCTGTATGTCTTTGATGTGGATCTCTGTCCTAGACATAAAGCGTGATTATTGGACAGATTCCCAGTACCCTGCTCTCTTAGTATCATGATTTTTTGATGACTGTTCACTGTTCCCTTTATGAAATAAGCTACTGGCCTTGTTCCATTTTCAGTGAATAGTTTGTCTGCAGCACATCAATCGCTAAAGCAGAAGGCTGCCTTTCTTAGACAGAGCAAGGACTGTGTGTGCTGCAGTGCCCAAGGTCGCTCCTTACCTGTATAAATGGTACTCAGGTGGGGTGACAAATGGGAAGCATGGAAAACATGTACCTTGCAATTCCTTCTATCTTAGCTACTTAGCAGATGTCCTGGGGCTGTTTGTACACAGTGCTGTCAACACTGCATCTTTAAGTTGTGCGTTATCTGCTTGGGTCTCCAGCTGACAAAGCATTTAATCAAAGACTAATATTTCTGTGCTCATGGAGCTCAAAGAAAGGTTGTACATGCTTCAGTTCAGCTAAATTGGGATCTTGAAAATACTGAAAGAAATCCATCTGCATTGAAACAAATCAGGTGAAACAAATGTGGCCTTCAGCTGCTCTCCCTGAGGGTGTTTGTGTGTTCCCCCACAGAGTGAGGAGTATGCCTGAGTATCTTCCACAATGCCTGCCTCTTCCAAGTGATTCATACAGTCTCTGTCCTGCACAGAGGCCTCCACTGGTGTCTCTGTTGCTGATATTTTTTTCCCTAACACTTGCAGAGGTGTAGGTGGTGGGTACTCGTGGGTGGAGCTGCACTACCTGCAAGGTGGAGTCCACCTAGCTACTGTCTCTCCTTGCTCTCCTGTGCAGAGGGAGTATGAAGACAGCATCTGCTTTGTGAAAGCCGAGGGTGAGTTCTCTGTTACCCTGCACGCTGTGCTTCCACGCTTCCACCTGTCCTTCCCGGCTGCTCTCCAGTTGCCTGTCTGTGCTGTCCACAGTGTCACAGAGACAACATTCCTGGTGCGCAATGTCGGGTGAGTGAGATGTGGCTGAGCAGAAGCTCTTTCTGTTTTGTCAAGTATTTTTCCACCTTCTTGGACTCTCCATTGAATGCAGCTCGTTCCAGTTGTTAGATCTGCTAGCTGCCTTAACAGACAGAAAAACTCAGCCTCCTCTGAGGTCCTGGCAGAAAAAGCAGCAGAATGGTAGTACAGGTCACTGTGGGCTCATCTTGGCATCTCATATCCATCTGTTTCCAGCATATGCTGAGAACCATTCGTTCTCAGCAGGAACTATATGGGGACCAGCACAGTGTCCCACAGTGTCCCACTGAGAACATCCCACATTCAAAGGTGAGGCCTGGGCTTCCACTTAATTAAAGGCAGCCTTCCCAGCATGAGCAGGGAGAGATGAGCAACCAGCTGGAAACATTTTAGTCATTTAGGAGCAAAGATGCGCCCAGTTATCAAGGATTGTCTTAGTGAGGGAAGGACATGAAGCAGTACTGTAGAAAGGAATGTAGTGAAGTTCCTGGGCAAGGAGGGGTGTACTGCCAACCAAGTGGTTCCAGCCATTTCAAGTGATTCTTCTCCACTTAGAGAAATAATTTGTACCAACTGAGAGGACCAGGGTGTTGGAGGATGTGAATGGTAACTAACACACAGCTTGGAATCAATAAAATAGAAAAAGCTGATGGCATATCATGTTCTTTGCGGAAATGAAACAAGAAAAGGGAATTCTGGAGAGCTAAATGAGATGTTAGAGGAATAGCTCAATCCTCTTTTCCCACCTGGGTGTATAACAGAGGAACAAATGTTCATTTGGAATTAAGTAGCAGCAAATTTAGATACGGGAAAAGCAAATACTAATTCTGGAGCCCATGATGAAGCTGAAAAATTTCCCGGCCACTAATAACGTTCTTAGATGTAATAGCTAAGATTCATTAAAGTGTGAATAAAAGATTTGCAGAGACTAGAGACAAATTTCTTCTCGGCATTACCTATTTGTCCAGATGAATTAGGGATTCTGCCATTCAGCACTGGTTGCTTCACATCCTAACTGAATAACCCATTGGGAAAGCCTCATTCTATGCATGATTGCACAGACAGCAAATGATCCATTTGTCTGCTTAAAATGTATCTCCATTTCCTAGTGGTCTTTTTACTACGTTTGCCTGGAAGACATCAAGTCCTTTCTGCATGATTCCTGACCATGGCATGCTGAACCCAGGTGCTGAGTTCATAGTCAAGGTGGTCTTCCAACCCAAGGTGGCTGGGGTTCATGATGGGGCAGCCACATGCTGGTTTGGAGATCAAGAGAAACAAAAGAGGATAATCCAGCTAAAAGCCGTGGGTGAGTCTTTCTTGCATTTAACACTCAAAGAAATATGTATCACCTCTAACTGTGGCATAGCATTCCACAGAGATACATGGAGGGCCTGCACTCCAAGGCTGTGCCACTTTTGTCTCAACCCAGTGATGAGCAAGTGAGGCCCATGGTTTGAAAGTGGCCTGTAAAATTCTTAATTGTACTTTTGCCAGTTTGGAAGTGTTATCGGAAGGGACAGTGTGCAATATGCCACGTGGCATGCTTTGGCCAAACCAGCATTTCTGAGGCCTGCTTAAGTTGACAGAGGGGAAAAAATGAGAGGATTTCACTGGAAAAAACCTCCACAAACTCCTGGCTTTGTCTGCACTCAGTGTCTCCTGTCTGTCCCTGCTAGACAGAGAGGCACAGGGAAATTTCTAAAGCTTTCTGGATGCAAGGTGAAATAATCAATGGTTTCATTAGTAAGTCCTTGCCTGAAGTGCCCTGTGTGGCCACTGACAAAAAAACAGATGTGATTTTGAGTTAAGTAAATTAGGGCTGGAAAAGAGCTAATTTGGTGCAAACCAAGGCCAACTTTGAAGGTAGATCCAACTTCAGAGTAATCTGAGGTTCTTCAGAGGCTTGTCCAGTTGAGTTCTGAATATCAAAGGATGGAGATTGCATCTCTCTTTCCTAATCCACTATTCTCTTAAACAGCCAAGTACCCCTATCTCCGTGTGCACATGACAGGGGAGGAGTATGAAGGTGTACAGCCTGGAAAGTTTCAGGATGTCCTGTGCTTTGGATCAGTGCCAGTGGGGACAACTGTGGAAAAGTGTGTAGAAATCTTCAACCTGTCTGTGGTATGTGGAGAGGGAGATTGACTTCTTCTGAGAAGCTAGCATGCTGACACATTTCCGTGGCACATGGGGTCTTGTGTATCTCCCTTAATGCTGTGAAAATAACCTAAGTGGGAACGTGAATAAAACAGAGATGATGAGCCTTCCCCTACCAGCCAAGCTATTCACCCATGCCTTCCAGCTTCAGTGCTAGCAACATAGCCATTTGCAGCATGGTATTGCAGTTCCCACCTGCTTTCCACTGTGCTTGCTCCAGATCAGGCAGCCACCACTGTCCTTTGCATCCTGCAGTTCTTCTGCTGACTCTGGACAAGCCCATAAGTCCCGTGAGGCTGTTGTGGCAGTCTCAAACTGGTGTGCATATGTCCTAGGCAGCTGATGGATCTTCTACTGCCTAAAGTGGACTGCAGCCATGTGAATTGTTCTAAAAGTCAAAAGGGCTGCATTTGAGCACCTTGTTACCTGGGCCAGCTCAGCCCATCCTAGCCCCTTAAATGATGGATGTATTCCCAGACTGCTGACATGGATGATAGCAGTGCTCCCTCCCCAGGCTCTGCAACTTGGGAGTGGCAAAGGCACACTTGTTTGTTGTACTGTTATTATTCGCACTGCAGTGGTGCTCATCATCACCAGGCAAGAATCAGGACCTTCTTTTAAGGGGCTTGAGGAAGGTGTCAGAGCACTGGCTTTGCTTTTCGTGAAAAGAAGATTCGTCGACAGCGTGGAACTGTGGATGGAGGCAAATAAGTTATCTGCCTTCCTGTTCCCGTGGTCACAGCAATCACTTAGGCTACTTTGGCCCCTGGGGACACTTTGAGTCATCCTTCCCCCTACCGGGAGGGGTACTTCAACCCCAGAGATCACCAGGAGTTTTGCTATAGCCTGCTGACTTCTGAGAATATTCTGGGAGCTTGCTGCTGCCAGTTTTCCATCAGGACAGAAGTTTGCTGCTCAGGATTTCTGTGCTGTTCTTGGTGTTCTTATTGGTGTTCAGTTCTGCTGAAGACTGCAGTTCTTACTCGATTAGTGTCCTGCATTCAGAGCCATCCTGGCTCATGTTGGCCCCTTTGTTAACCTATTTCTTTTCTACTTGCAGGTCGATGCATCGTGTAGGATAAAGCAAGCAAAAGATCCTCTGCTTCATGCTTATGTTTTCTCCTGTGATGTGTCCCATGGTATTGTTCCTGCCAAAGGGAAGCTGGTCTTGCACGTACGGTTTCAGCCTCAAGTAGTAGGGGAGCACAGTACTGCCTATTTCACTATCACATCTGCTGGGTGCCTTCCAGAGACTGTTCTGAAGGTGGTTGGCTCATGCAAAGGTACTGGAGTGAAAGACTTCTCTGTTTCTCCCTGTTGTATTTTTACCACTGCAGGGAGATGGTTAGTGCTTGGGGAAGGACTAGGAACTGTCACAGCCTGCAGTCACAGGCTTACCTTCAGCTGGGAGCCTGGCTGTCCCTGGTGCACTGTTTGGGGTTTACACTTGCTTGAGACATATGTTTGACTGTTTTAAGTGAATGTCCAGCCGTTTGCTGGGGCTGGTGCATTGGCTATTGAGGTGATTCTGGTTTGGGAAGATCAGTTAGGTGCAGCAGAGGCTTGTGACATGTTGACAGAAACAGCTATGACAAGTCCCGGATTTATCTTGCATGTTGTGCTAGGTCCTTTGGTGTCCCTGGATCAACATTCTGTAGACTTCGAATGGATCAATCTTGGAGAAAGTTTGATGCAGACACTGAAAATCAGCAACATCTCAGATGTCCCAGCTTATTACCAGTTTGATATTGATTGCAAAGGAAGCGTCTTCTCCTTGGATCGCCCTTGTGGAGTCTTGGAGGGCACAACAACACTAACACTGAAGGTGACCTTTCGACCTACTCACCCAATGACCTATCACCGCAGAGTCGTGTGCCTTGTCCACCATCAGGTATGGGAGGCAAAGGGTGGTTTCAAGGCACAGTCTCACAAGTGCCAAGTACAGGGGGATGATCATTTCCCTAGTCTTGCTGGCCACGCTATTTCTGATACAAGCCAGGATGCTGTTGGCCTTCCTGACCACCTGGGCACACTGCTGGCTCATGATCAGCCAGCTGTCAGTCATCACCCACAGGTCCTTTTCTGATGAACAGCTTTCCAAGCACTCTGTCCCAAACCTGTAGTGCCGCCTGGGGTCATTGTGGCCTAAGTGCAGGACTTGGGCTCTTGAGTGGAATCCCCATGGTGCGGGTTCCTATCAGCAATAGGATGTGGACAGACAGTCAGTAGTGCCTATGGGCAGGGTGATGTGCATCCTCAGTGGCTTCTGTCCATTTAGGGCTCTGAGTTAAATTTAGCTGCACAGCTGTGCAGAGTGCCTTCAATTTTCACTCCAGTTTCAAGAAAGTTCTTGTGTCATAAAAAGACATAAAGTAAGTGGCAGCCTAGCATTGCAGATGCTAAGACTTTCCCAGGCATGGTTTTGGAAGTGAGGTGTAACTCTCAAAGCAATCGCCGAAGGACAGTTTATTTCTTATTATTCTTGCTGGTGTTTTCCCAGGAGCCCATGTATGTGGACTTTTTTGGTACCTGCCATTCAGGCACAGCTAAGCCAACCACCCTTCAGGCAAGCCACCTCTCCTCATACCGAACCAACATGGTGAGGGGACTGACCTTCTATCCCCCTGATATCCTGAGTGTCATGCTAAAGGATGGGAAGTTGCAGATGGATGGAAGGGGAGCCCTCATGCTGCCCCCTGAGGTATGAGCTGCCCTCGCTGTGGAATCTAGAACATTCCCAGCTGTTCTCCGCATATGCTGGGTTTCTGTTGCGCAGGAGACAGATGTAGAAGGACTTGCAGGTGCCAGATTGATTTCTTTAGTATCTGCTGTTAATGTTCCCAGTACACACCACCACTATCTCTTTCTGCTGGATTTTACCCCAGCTCAGCCACTAAGCTGCTTTCTGGATTTAACTCAATCACAAGTTTGTCTTTGGTTCATGTAGTTTTAGATTGGGGACTGGCTTACAGACAGGAGCCTCCTTGAATCCTAAAGTTTGAGCTGTTAAGGAAACTGTTACTGGAAGTGTATCTTGCTTGCCCTTTTGCTCATGAAGGCTGTCAGGACTGTAGTATCTGGTGTCTCCCACAAGTACACTTCTCCTGCTCACACTGAGATATTTCCATCCTGTAGATTTCTCAAGACAAGCCTCCCAAGGAATACTTTGAACCCAACTCCATGACTGAATACTTCAGCGATAGTGTAAGCAGTGACCTCGCCTTGTTTCCAACTCATGTTAGTGTCAGCCCCAGGGAGTACGATTTTGGTTGCTGCGTACCACCTCACAGGGCAGAACCTCTTCCTCTCTGTGTGACCAATCACACCAAAGGAAATATCATTGTTGCCTGGACTCCAAGGCATGGCAGTGCCTTCCTAGTGCACCCTGAAATCTGTGACATCCCACCTCTGAAGTCTTCAGCCTTCCGTGTCCTTTTCAAGCCCACTCAGGTCAACAGTCTCTATGCAGCAGAACTGGAAGGTTTTGCCTTCTACAAGGTTAGTAGAAATTACTAAGACTGGAGAGGACCTAGTAAGCGATTGTTTCCAGAATAAAGGCTTTTGGGAAAGCTAAAATTCAGTTGAAACCCTTAATTTTGAATTTGACAAACTAGCATCTTTCTTAACTCCTTTGGCTCCTGCTTTGATACAGTGGTGGGTTAAAATTTCTCCTTCACCTGTGTCCTGGCAAAGAAGTGAGAGAGGCAAGCCACAGCCCATGCATGTGGACAGGTACAGGTGCTTTTACCCCCAGTGAACATGAGGCAATGTACACCTCCTTGAAGGAGGAATTACTGTGAATTACTGCACTGTTAGTGTAGATGAGAGCCTACACAAGGATGGTTATCATGGCCTGGGTAATGGACAGTAAATCAGGATTTTTTGTAAGTAAAGTAAAAGCTGCTGAGGGCACTGTGTATCACTGCAGCCTCTTCTTCCAAATGGCATGGGATTCATGTCATACAAGTCTGCAGTTACGGTTGTTTTAGCACCTAGAAATATCCTGGTGGGTGAAACTTTACATTTGCAAGTCTCTCAAACTGCACTAGAGTATCTGTAGACCTTTCTTCCTAAAGCAACTCTTGTAATATCACAGAATAGCTTGGACATGTTATACTGCTTGAAAGTTACTCACTTTTTTCTTCTCGTCTGGCACTGGTCAGTCCTACTTCCCTGAAAAAGTAAATTCCTTAGCCCCAGGGATGTCACTGAGCATATAGCTGCTGGCAATGGTACATATTCTTGAAGGCACCTTACCACACTCCCTTTCTGCACACACTGTGCTGTCCCTTGCGTGTCTGCAGGTGATGAGACACTACACCAATGTTGAGAATGATGCCACCATCTGCCCGTCGTGGTGCCTGACTGTGAAGCTGAGAGCACACACATATGAAGCAGACCGGGAACACTTCATTCCACAGTACATCCTGGATGTCCCCAAGGTGTGTAACTGGTTGACATTTGGATATTTGCAGAGACACTTCGTCTGAAGTCTTTACTTCCTCTGCCATTGCATCATCCTGAGATGTAGCTTTGGTGGTTTCTGATGGTGTGGAGATTCCTGCTTTGGTACAGAAGTAGGATGCTCTTTTTTCTGCATTAGCTTCCCAGCCTCCAGCATGTCAGGTTGCACTGAGCTCTGAGAGGGAAGGTGTTGGGATCTCCTTCCTTTTTGTTTAAGTGAACATAGGCACTAACAAGGGTGTTTAGTTCCCTCCCAGGAGTGTCAAGTGCTCTGCATGCTCTTAGGCAAACACAGAATCCGCACTTACGGAAGAGAAGTGGTTGCAAGGTAGAGTGGAAGTTTTTCTCACACTTCCTGCTATTTCTGTAGCACAATAAAGTATTGTTCATATGAGGTAAAGTGATCCTAGGAAGTAAGCATAGTCTTGAGAATCTCTTAGAAGATCTCCTCAGCTAATCCAGGACATGTAGCCTGATATGTATGAATTGGAGCAAATTCCAGCCTGCTGGAATTCTTGATCCAGGAGGTTGGTCTCCATGCAGAAACTGTGGGCACAAGCAAGCAGCTTTCTTATTGAATGAACATAAAGCATTCCATAAAGGAAAGTAGTTTCACTGGTCTCATGAGCCTTTGAAAGATGAAGGCCATTGTGGGAAGGAAAAAAGTCATAATTTGTATATCCTTGGGTGGTTTCATTTTTTTCCTTGAAAAAAAGTGTTACGAAGTTCTCTATGGGCTCAGGGTAGTGCTTGTTGGAACCTGGAATGCAATATCGTGAAAGCTTTTTCTTTAAGCTGGTTTTCTAAACCCAGTGAGAACAACCCTTCTTGCTTGTCTCCACCAGACTTTTCCTCCTGTGGTTCCTGACACTGATACCTACTGCAGCATGCTGCTTTTGAACACGAGCACCTCTTTGATGACTTTCAGTGTGAACCAAACTGCCTGCCCCTCTGTTTTGGTCAAGCCCAGCTCAGGACACATCATTCCAGGAGGACACCAGATTTTCTTTCTCTCCACTCACCCAGTCAACACAGTCCCACAGCAGCATATCCTGCCTTTGCAGCTGAACTCTTATCCTGGATACACTAAGGTAGGGAAGGGGAAGTGGAAGATGGTGAGCAAAGTTTTGTTCCTTTGTAGCCTTCCCTTTTCACAGTGATTTGCACTGTGATGCCTATTTAAGTTCCTAATGGTTAGTTGGGATTTCTCTCTTTGGAAATAGGAATGAAAGAATATTTTCAACATTTAATATGGGATCAGCACTGTATAAGGAAGGTGTTTGTGGTGCTAAACATCCTGTAGCCCTTGTTCCCTTGCATTTCCATCTGCTGGAATGTACTCTATTATGCTCAGGGCCTTACTTCACAGCACAACCTAAGGGACTTCTCTCTCCTTCAAATCCTGTTTGTTCTTACTTCTTGGAAGGAGCAACATCTTTCCAAGGTCCCTCCAGAGGTAGCTGAATCTTCTAGGTAATGTCTGTTACCTTTCCCCTTAATCCCACAGGAGATTTCTCTCCAGAGTTGTGGGGAGTCCCTTCTTTTGCTGTTAGAAGGTGAAGGAAATTTATACTTCAAGCCTCTCTATATAGGGACCTCCTCTACACGAATGTACACCATAAAAAACTGCACAAGGCTACCCATGATTTTCACATGGAAGATACATCAGTCTGACAGTAAGATCCTTTCTGTCAGCCCCACTACAGGGATCCTCCAGCCCTATGAAGCCATGGTAAGTTCAAGGTCTACCAAAGCTGTACTTTGCTCTCTACAATACAGCCACAGCCTGACTTTGAATGTGCATTCCCAATATGAGTCTTTGACATGGATGAAGGTGGTGGATGATTGAAGTGAGAGTGTCTCCAGAGTTGCCTATAAAAATTAGGTTAGCTGTAATGGAGGAAGGGACTGTGCACTGAATGCAACTGTTGAGGTGTTTGGGTTTGTATCTGGTCTGGAGCTCCTGTGAGCACTCTCTCCTCTTTTGATTGCAGGCTCAGGCATGGACTTTTACTCCAGATGAGGAGACCAAGTATCTGCTGCGAGCTATGGTGTTTGTGAGGTGGAAAATCCCAGAGCCTGTGTCTCCCAAAAGTGTCTGTTACACCTTACGGGTTGTTGGAGAGGGGGCACTGGGTACCATCAGGGTAAGGAACTGGGGCCCACTGGGTAGTAGGAAGGGTACTAAGGTGGGATGGGGGTCTTGGACTTCCCCTTTTTGCACAATCTGTAGAGGAGGCAATCAGTAAGGATTCACAGCAAAATTCACTGACGCTGCTTTCAGTGTAGAAAACAGAATTAATTCTAGTGGCCTAATGGCAACAGCGTGTTGTAAATGTCCTGCCAGTTCAAATGTGACCTTCCCAAATCCTCTGGGATTGCTCTCAAATCCTCTGTTCCAGATGAAACCAAGCAAGCCGTTTGGCTCCTTGGGAATCATGGTTCTCTCCTCTCATTCTGTCTGCTCTCATCTATTTGTTCTGCTGTTAGTCTGATTTTTAAGTGCAGTGGACCTTTTGAAGAGGTATAGCCAGCACACATCCACCTGGCTTTCCTCCTATTATCTGCAGATCAGTGCAGCCACTTTCATTTTCAGTCAGGCTTCTTAAGCAACCAGAGGTAAATAAAATAATACTTTGTAAGTCATTGCCCCATGTCAGCCATGTTGGGCAGATGGGTGATAATGTGTTAGAGGTACCTAGTCACTATAAATTTTATGTGAGTGTACAACTAGCCAAAAGAGAGGGGGACTCAATGAAGTCACGCAGGGGCCAGCAAACATCTCTCAGCCCTTGACCCAAGTGCAGCTGGCCAGCTAGTCTCCTCAGAGCCCTACATATACTACATCCTACTCAGCAAGCAGCCTAAATAACGGTAGGAGAAAGCATTTACAGAAAGGATTGAGCCCCTTGCAGGCCCATTACAATGCCTTAACTGTGCTCCAACTACCAGAAAGGAGGTTGTAGCCAGATGGGTGTTGGTTTCTTCTCCCAAGTAACAAGCAATAAGGCAAGAGCAAATGGCCTCAAAGTGCACCTGGAGAAGTTTAGATCGGATATTGGGAAAAATTTATTCACAAAAAGGGTTGTCACTGGAACGGCCTTCCAGGGAAGTGGTTAAGTCACCATTCCTGGTATTTAAAAGATGTGTAGATGTGGCACTTGGGGACATGATTTAGTGATGATCTTGGCAGTATGAGGCAATGGTTGGATTTGATGATCTTGAAGACCTTTCCCAACCTTAATGATTCCATGATTTTATCTCCCAGGGCATGCCAGCTCCTACACAAAGTAGGGAGCCCTTTGCACTGCACTGCACGTGCCAAGGGATCAGCATCTGGGGAGATAAGTGGTGGCTACACTCAACCACTATGCTTGACTTGTAATAGTGACCTTAGCATGGTGGGTTTGTATTCCAGGCACAAAAGAGGTACCTGGACCTTGGAAATATTCTGGTTGGTGATCTGCAAAGCTGCAACATTGTACTGCTAAATGATGGGATCTGTTCTCTGAATTACATCCTCAGTGTGGAACAACTTGTCACTGGGCCCTGTGACCCTGAGGAGGTTCGCAGTGATCCACTAGGTACTGTAAAGGAGTTAGCATGGGATGGGGCCTTAGCTTTTACCTCTTTTCTCCAAAATCAATCTAACATGAACTCAGAGGTTGGTCTGCTTGCTGGCTAGCTTGCATTGATTATCTCAAATCTTAAGGTGTCTACTTCTTTGTGTAGGAGATGACTCTTCTATCTTGCTGGAAAAAGCATAACCCAGAGCCTGACAACTGAAGTTGGACAATCTGGATCTTGAAATAAGATGCAATTTCCCAGCAGAGAAAAAAGTTAAATAAAGTAACTTCCCAAAAGAAATGTTGGAGTGCAACCCTTAGCTGCCTTTTTAGAGGACTTTTTAGAGCAGTTCCCTGTTTTTTGCTGGCCAAAGGCAGGCTGGGTGCTCCCAATGAACTGCTTGCAGTTGTAGCCTGGGAATCTCAGCTTCAACACCTGAAGCTGATCCGAACAATTAGAAAAGAGGTGGCCGCGGTTTGAGTGCATGTAGGCTTAGGAATCTGTGTTCTGAACACACGTGTGGTCTAAGAGAGACCAGTGATGCCACAAGCTTATACCATTGCTTTTCTCCTACAGCTCTACAGTTGGACCACTCCAGAGGGACAATCCCTGCAAGATCAAAAGCTTTTGTTGGAATAACAGTAAGGCCAGCCCGTCGGATGCATTACACCTGGTCAATCAAATATGCTCTTTGTACCCCCACAGGTGAGATGGATGTTTCGGGATGTTCAGAAGTGGGGAACGGCATTTGTAAAGGAAGAGACTGGCTAGACCAAGAGTTTTCAGCTTTTCCACTTCCCAAATGAAGTTTCCACTTCACTTGGGAAGTGGAAAATAGCAATGTCACATGAATGGTACGGAGAAGACAAGATATAAACAACTGTTTGTCATTTTTCAGTGTGAAAACAAGGCACACTTCATAAAATGACTAGGCTGTAGGCTTAAATCAAAAAAGGTTTTTTTCACATAGTGCAGAACTAAATTATGTAAATACACAGTTGAAAAAAATCACATTCATAGTCTTTTGGTGATCCCTAAATGCACAGCAAGGTACAATTAGAAGTCAGTGGTCTGGAGGCTTTGAGAAGCTGCCAAAGTAAAGACCATTTACAAGTCCCTTTCTTTCTTTCTTTCTCTGGTCTTGGTAGGACCTCTTTGCCCTTTGCTGCAGACAAAAGGACCAGGCAGCTTCTCCTTAATGGTGCATGACTACTTTTTGGTGTTTCTTTCTCTCCCAAGCTACAGATCATGTAAGCACAAAAGAGGAGCAGCAGCCCCTCTGCTGCATTATAGCAACAGGCATCTACCCAACTTTGTGCATCACAGATGCCTGTTCAGCGGGAAGTGCCAACAATATCAGCAAGTTGCACCTCTGGAGGCTCTTCTCCTTGGAAACACTGAATGAATACTTGGAGCGAGACCCGACTCCTGGTGAACTCACCTACAGAGTTCCCACAAAGCACAGGTAAGATGAGGAAACAGCTCAGAGGATCTTTGAGTCTCTTGCACGAGCCAGACAGAGATGCTGTGGCCGTTGGCATGTGTTGCAGCTCATCCTAGCTGCTACAGGCATTTGCTCACCTCCCCTTCTCTGTTTACCCACCCTTAAAAGAAGCCACCAAAACAAAGAATAATTTAATTGCAATGAGCCTCTAAAAGTCTCTGGTCTAAACCCTTGCTCAAAGCAGGGACATATAGGTCAGGTTGCCCAGGGCCTTGTTCAGTACAGCGCTGAACATCTCTGAGGACGAAGAAACCACAGTTAGTCTGAGCACCTGTTTAGCCACTTCCATGGTAAAAACTTTTTTCCTGGTATCTCATCAGATAATCTTGTGCAGTTGCTGTCCCTGAGCCCTTGCTTCGTAAGTCTGAACATACCCAGGTCTCTTAGTCTGTCCTTGTAAGTAATCATAGAATGGTTTGGGTTGGAAGGGGCCTTAAAGGTCATCTATTTCCAGTCCCCCTGCCATAGACAAGGACACCTTCCACTAGACCAAGTTGCTCAGAGCCCCATTCAGCCTGGCCAATGTGCTCCAGCTCTCAGCCATCTTGGTGGCCCTCCACTGGACCTGCTCCAGTATGTCAGTGACTTTGTTGTACTGGGGAGCTGAAGAAAGACTTCAGCTAAGCAGGACTCTCTTATGCAACTCACTCTCATTAGGCATATACGAAAGATATTTTTGCAGGAAGTCAGAAGGCCTGCCTTGTGCCCAGCATCTCTTCTTCCAAAAGCACTAAGAGTGTAAGGTCAAATAAGAATTATAAGGAAAAAATCCAGTGTAGAATCACCTTCCCCTGTTATGCCCTGCTTACCCTTCCTCCTGTTTCAATTTAATCTCTTCTTTCTCTGCTGCAACCAGCACGTGCTTGATCCCTCCAGTGTATACCCCTCTTCTGCTGGATTTCAACTTTGGGTCTGCCCCTGTAGGCTCAGAGCCTGCCCTTGTGATGCTTCTGCTGGAGAACAAGGGTGTGATGCCCGTGGACTGGTAAGCAGTGCTTGCTGGAGCTCAGCCTTCTTTTTTGGGTCTGTTTGGGTGTCTGGAAGTGCTCACAGGGCCATGAGATGTTTGCAAATTAATAGGGTGTGGTTTGTGGGTGCAGCCTGTGTTATGGAGCTGCAACTGACATCTGTTTGGTGGGTCTGGGTGGGGAAGCAAGCAGAGAGCAGCAGAGACCTGATGAAATGTGATGTGTCCCCCAGCTAAGCCCAGGTAGACTGAATGTGCTGACCATGGGCCTGGGGAAGTTTCATGTCCTTGTTGCTGATCAGCTGATTGGTTCCCTAGGGCCTTCTTGTTTCCTTCTGATCAGAAGATGGACATGGAGCTTTGGGCAGAAGATATTGAGTTTAGCCCTCAGGAGCTGCACCAGATGAGAATTCAGGATAACCAGCTCTTCAGTGTTTCCCCAAAGTCAGGAACACTTCTTCCAGGACAGGAGAAATCTGTCCAGCTCTCACACAGGTGACAATGACAATTATCTGTACTTCAGAGCCTCTTGCTGTGTGCCAGAACAGCACATGCCATCAGTCCCCTGTGTTTCCATGCCCAGTCCTTTCCATTCACATGTCCCTTACTCAGCAGAGAATGACCAAATAAAATTTCCTGAGCATGTCCAGGTTTTGGACTCCATAGAGTTTTTCTTCCCCAGGGGAATGTTTTAATGTCCTTTAACACTGCAGTGCAAAAGGCATTCAGTGTGACATGCTGGGGACACTCATCTGCCTTGATCTGACAGTTGAGGAGATGAACAAGATGCTGCACTTCCTGTGATTTCGATTATGCAGTTATAGTCATATTTTTGTCCTCAGATAGAGCTGCTAGCCCTTGTGTGCCTGTATGAAGGAAAGTGAATACCTTCCTTTTCACAGCAGACCGTATTTGAGAAGCACTGGTATTTTGTTGGCCTATAAACTTGGGTTCCTAAATAGGTGTATGACTAAAATCAACACTGTATCGCGCATTCCCGCCCAAACACAAATGTTCTCCCCCCACCACCTCCCATCCCCGCCTCCCCGGGGATCTTATGCAACAGTGACTCTTTAGCTGGGAACTGAATTGTCTCTAATGTTCCGTGTGACCCTGATTCTATCACCCTGGGCACAAGGTTGGTTTCTAATGTTTTTGTCTCTCTCCTCTTTCACTCCTAGACATGATTTCATTGGCACTGATCGCCTCCCTGTCCTGCTGAAGGTTTCCTATGGCCATGAGATTCTGGTAAGATAGCAGGTGTCACTTCCTTCCATTTGCAGAGCAACAACAGGTAGGAACTAATTTAAGAGGTGTTTTCCCCAGAAGCTGCATGGTGTACAGGGACTGTGGCGTTCCCCTGGAATTTACACTAGCCAGGCAGTAACAGAGGGCCAAGCAGAGACATAAAATGAACATTCTGACAAACTTGTGATTCCAACATCCCCAGAAGTGTGCAGTGCACTGACAAAATGGCCCTTGGATGTCGCATCTGCTAGTTTTCTCCGAAAGGACTATTATTTATTATTAACCTTTGTACTTTATTAGTGGTGTTAGTGCAGAATTGCTTCTTCCTTAAAGGGAACTCCAAGTCCAAAACAGCCTCCCCAGGTTTTACAGTCCCTGCATGTTTTCCACACTCTAGTATAACTCATGGCCAGGATTTCTGTGCATGCTTCCCCTCATTTCATCTGCTTCACCATAAGTTTTTCCATGCATTGTTTCTGGAGTTCAGATTTGCAGCCCATCCTACTTATATGCAGCTTTCCTGAATCTTTCCATCTCACCGACTCTTCTAAGCATTTCAAACCCCCCTGGAATGTTCTTTTCTCCAAAAATACCACCTGCACTGACTGCAGTTTGAGGAAGCACAGAGTGGCAGAGCATCCTCCAGTTCTGGAGGTACAGAAGTAGCTGCCTCCCCAAGCCCAGAAGGTACTCCCTGGATTCCTTTGTCCACCCACTTATTTCTCCTGCCAATGATAGAGGAGGTTCTTACTCATTCTTCCTGCTTCATTGCTTCCTAAAGCATCCCAGAGCTGATCTAGGGTGTGTTTTTCCTGAGCATTTCCTCAGGCTTGGAACTAATTTCTCTCTCTCCCCCTCTCTCAAACTGTCAGTTAGAGTCAAATTCACCTTGTGCTCTGCCAGGCACAGCTCATGCCCGGCTGAGCCTTCCTGTCTGTCTCTGAAGTTTCCTATGAGGCCATTGTGTTCACATATCTCTTTTATTTTTCTTTTCTTTCAGGACTGTTGTCAGCTGAAAATCCAACCCTTTGACCAAGCTGTTCAAACAGCGGCTTAACTGTGCCTTCCCTCAAAGCCCTTGGACAGGCTCCCTGTGCTCTGCCTGCCTGGCACAATCCTGGGAGTGACTGTGAGCATTTCACCAGCTGGCCAGTGAGGGAATAGGCTTTGGAGCATCAGAAGCCTATAGGGCATGCATCCCCTCTTGCCACATAGCCAGTGGCTTTGATGGCTACCAGAGGCCAGCACTCTGCCTCATGCTGTCACTGCAGAGGGGGCTGAGAAAGCATAGGAGGCCCTGAGGATGAAAAGATTCCTGAGTGCATTTGAGCTCTGGCAATAGAAGTTGCAGAGAGCAGTCCAGAGACATGGAGCAGTGCAGGTAGCTGTGACCTGTAGTGACGCAGTGCCAGTACTGAACTACTGATATCAGAAAGTAAGAGTGGAAGAGGCTCCTCCTCCTGCAGAGAGGGCAGCTGAGGGGCTGAGCACAGTGTGCCTTCTTTCCTTTCACTCATGAAGTACACAGAGCTGGCAGACCCCATGGCAGAGACTATCCTAAGGGTGCTCACATGCCAGGGTAAAGCAAATCCTCACTTGGGAATCTGGTGAAATGTGTAGAATATAGGCTAACCTTGAGGGAAGCAAATGCTGTAATGTCACCCCCTATGTTAAGCTGTGGAAATTTCAGAAAGCAACAATAAGCAGAGGACAAGACCATTGGGCTGAGGTATTGCTTGGTTATTCTGTCAAATTCCAAATTGCTTGGCTTTGGAGCAGTGTTGTTAGTCAGCTGCAAGCCAATGTCTGGTTTTGGGGAGGGGTCTAAATTCACTTCTGTTATTATTCTACCCCTGTGGATAGATTTTAACGTCCCTCTCTGTTTCCCCAACAGAGCTTGTCTACTGCACTTTCACGAGAAGCTCCCACTCCATTACTCCTTCCCATTCAGTTGCCTATTTCAGTCCTGTGATGACTGGATTTATAGGTGCTCTGAAGAACCCAAGCTGATTTTCCATTGGCATTTTCTTCTGGCTAAAAGAGGACACTCCTCTGGGACTTGTGTGTTACTCAATTCCTTGTGCAGTGGGGTAACGGCCTCCCACTACCTAATGCTCTCACAGGCTGTCCTTTGCCCCATTGCCTGTACGAGTGCAGCTGTGACCTTGTTCTCAGAGCTCTGGGGTTGTTTGGCCAGGCAGAATCTGCAGCTCTTGGCAGTTTTAGTAGGAAAAGCCCAGCCAGCTCTAGGTGTTGCAGGATGAGGTAGGCTGGTTTGCAGAACTCCCTGGAGAGAAGGGGTGGAGAAGGAGAATCCCTGAGCACACAGGTTTCAACAGCTGGAAATGTTTGCACTTCACTTCTTAGCTGTTAATTAGGTATTGTGAGATGATGTCACCTGCAGCACATGTTTTCCAGGCAGCTCTCCTCCCTGGGGAATTTGGCATCCCTTTATGCTCTAAGTTTTCATGGTGGGATGAAGTCTATGCACTCTGGAAGGAGACTTGATTGCATCAGGTCTTCACGTTTCTCCATTTATCTCCCTTTTAACTGATAGTCCTCTAAAATGTCACATCCTGTCTCGAATGGAAACTAATGACAGTTTTTCCTGGGCATTTGTGATCTCTTGGAATCCAAGGTGCTTTTTTGACTGAAAGAATATAAATGTGTGTTTCACTCACAAAGCTCACAAAGTTTCCTGTCCCTTTTACCCTTGAAGTTTGAAAGTGTCAGCTTTTGTCCTGCTCCCATTTTCATTTCATCTGGCATATTGTGGCTCTCAGGAGGCTGAATGCTCATGTAGTTCTTTGAAAAGATCCCATGAGGGACCTTGTTAGCATTGTATATCTAGTCCTCTCTGCTTCCTCACTTAGCTTATGGAACTGAACCAGAATGGGTTGTTTTGAAGGAACTGTCATTCCCTGCTCCTTTTTTAAGCAGCTGATACACTATCTCCTCCAGGTGTCTATCTAAGGCATCCACCTGCCATTGCAAACATCCTCTCTGTTTTCTGCACAGGCACTTGGAAAATAGCTGTGCTTCAGGTTTAACTTACTGTGAATTGCAGCAACTCAGCTCCCATTGGCCCATGCAGAGACCATTACTAACTCTGTGACTGCTTTGCAGCCTCTACCCCAAGGCAGACAGCTCAAAGGGGCTTTGGGGTGATCCTGCAGGAAATCGTGCATCATGACTCTCATCTTCAGCCTGATTGCAGTTTTCTCAAAATGCAGGATCCTGAGTGAATGTAGAATCTTGTCTACGAAATACCTCTGTAAATCTCTCCGTGTTGCTTGGAGTGCCTGATGGCTACTTTGCTGACAAAATACTGTTGGTCATTATTTAAACACATAAAGTTCAGCTGGGATCTTCTTGCAGCTTTTGGACTGTTAAACACATTCATGGAGCGGATGTCCTCTGGAGTGAGGACATCCAGATGGTCCTTTCCAAGAGGAGGCCATTACTTACCCAAAATCGTGTCTTTCAAAAGGGTTTGGCTGTCACAGCTGAACAGTCTTCTACATATAGCCTAGACACTAATTCACGGAGAATTTCCACCATGCACTTGCACAGAGAAGCACTGATGCTGGTGTCTGACAGAGCAGAGACAAAAGAATGTTCTTTCTGAAACAAGAGGAGAATCTTTTGTTTCAGTTGAGTAGGTTCTCCATTTCCTTGATTTTTTTTTTTTAGGACCTGCTATCCTGGTATTACCAGTTTAAGTCTGTAACTGGGTTGCCTTCAGCTTACTAAGTACTTCAGAATCCTTGTGTTAGTGATGGGTGCAAGGCCCTGTGAGAAAGTGACTGCATTTCTTTCCATTGTAGCTGACTTTCATTGGAGTGACAGTGGAACATGACCAGCGATACGTTCATTTTGCATCCACTAAGCACCTTTTCACACCCATTGCCATTGGAGGCTCCCGCCCCCCTATACAGGTGAGCATCTTGGAGCCAAACCCAGCAGCAAGTATAGGGAAGGAGCTAGTGCTACTGTGTCCCAAGGACAGGCAGTGCCTGAGGCAATTCTAAGGAAATGGAATGGCCTCCACAGGAAAGCATTACAGCAGG
Source organism: Empidonax traillii (assembly GCF_003031625.1). NCBI lineage: Eukaryota > Metazoa > Chordata > Aves > Passeriformes > Tyrannidae > Empidonax > Empidonax traillii. The sequence goes on from NW_020955198.1 coordinate 1,118,561, forward strand.
ACTTTGAGACTAGTCCTAGGCAGAGTCTGGAAATGATAGCAGGGAAAGTACTTCTCACCATCTCCAGTTTGACAGGATTTGGTGTTCACTCTAGTCAGAATGCTTATGGGGCATGTTGGGCTGTTCCTTTATTCTCTTGCATTGTCTCTGAGTGAAAACTTGCCTACCTGCTCCAGGTACTCTGAAAATAAATTCTCATTAGTTTTTTGGTTAATTAAACTTCCTTAAACACTTACTCAGCAGAAAAGCAGCTTTGAATCTGTTCTGCCTAATTTACTTGGGAAATTATTATGTCTGAATTGAATTAAGATCACTCTAATATGAGTGGTTTTGCATTTTAAATAATCTGCTTTACAGTGATCCCTTTAGCTAATTTGTACTAATGTGAATTTGCAAGGCACCATTCGGAGAGATACAGTAGTTATCAATGTACATGTGTGGTGATAAACTTTTAGCACAGTTTCCTATCAGAGCCTCAGTGATAAATCTTGACACTATAAGGTCTCCTCACTCTTAGGAGACAAGCTGACTAATTAATTATTAATGGTTATCAGAGTCCTCTGGGGAAGTGTTAACTAGTTTAACTCGTACATGGTATAATAAGTACAGCTCTTTCTGACTCACTTCAGATTTATGAACTCTACAATGGTGGCTCCATGCCTGTGATGTTTGAGGTTCAGCTGGACAACCTTATGAAGATACAGGAGGAGAATTTTCAGCATCCTGTGTTTGTCTGCCTAACTCCTAGAGGAGAAATCCCCCCTGGCAAAACAGGCCACATTGAGTGGGTCTTCTCTCCACTGGAAGCTAAAACGTACTCGGTAAGATCCTCCTCATGACTACCAGAAACGGTTTCTTTCTGTTGACTAAAAATTCTTTGGGTTTCTTACTGATGGTTGGCCCATGTCATGCTACAGCTGAACTGAGCTCCATTCCTCCAAGACACAGAGTCTTGAGAACAAGTGAGTGGCTGGTCTGATCAAGAAATGGAGCAGATAAATTGTTATAAGATTATTCTTCCCAAGAACAGATTTCTTCCACAACCACAGTCATCCCAGTCTATATTTTTCAAGGGTCAAACAGTAACTGGGAATATCAACAGTATTTGTTCAGATTTGTGGTTCACTGTTGGCCCACAAAAACTCCCACCAACGAGACTGAAGTCAGTGTCTTTTACCATTGCAGCACATGCTGCTGCAGACCTCTGGAAACAGCCTTCCCAAAGGCCTCTGTCCTGGGCTGCAGCAAACAGGCAGGGCCAGAGGTGGAGCACTACTTATTGCCTCACTCTGTGGTAGATGCATGGAAAAATAAATAAATTTAATTTTAAAACTCTGACTTTTGCTCCAAGAGGGAGTCTCTGCCCATCTCATGCTGCAACTGGCTAATTGACTACTTTAACAGCTTTCCTGGGCTAGCAGGAAAGGTCAAGGCCTGAAAAAGAGACTAGATTTCTCTTCCTCCATGCATATGGTGTATTTTAGACCAATCCATTAGCAAATATGCTAGCTTATTGCACATCTCTTTCAAAAATTACTCTGGACTTAAAACTCTTATCTTGTCCAAGGCAGGTTGATGTTCCCATCCACATCCTGGGGGGTGAATCAGCCCTGATCACTTTCCAGGGAGTAGGCTACAATCCAAATGCTGTAGGAGAGGCTACCACATCCAGCGAAGCTTTGTCTCCTTCAATCTTTTCAGGTCCTAACAAGCTAATTGTGTCTGGACAGGTAAGTCCAAGTGTGTGATATGACCAATATGATCAGTCCAGAAATGTGTGAGAGAGACTGAAATATGCAAGTGGTTCAATCTAACAGTAGCCTGTGTTGCAGGAGAGTTCATTTGCCACGAGACTGAACAAGACATTTCTCTTCCAGCAGGTCATCTAGAGCCTAACTCATAAAAGCTAAATGGTGCCTTCCTTCCAACTTGCTGCTTCCATAGTCATTAAAACCAAAAAGAGTTTAGGGTTTGTTCGTGTACCAAATTTTCTCTTAGAAGTTACCCCTATGACAGCTGCCTTTCTCATTTGCAGCTACAATAACTTTTTCTTTGGTAATTCATTTACAAAAAGACCATCATAATCCTACATACCCTGTCAGGGCTTGGGTCTCGCTGTTTCGCAGCCAAACTCAGATGATTCATAACCTGAACGCTGACTGCAGGATGATCACTAATTCAGGCACATCCCGAGGAATGCACTTGTTTGACCTGCCGCTGGCTCAGCAGGAGCTTGTGTGGCCTGGCTAGAGCTGGCCTGCCAGCCTGGACAGTCTGTTGTTAAACTCACCCCCAGATCCCAGCACAGTGAATCAGCATTAAACAGCATCAACAGAGGCATTCTGCAGGCAGGTAAAGAATCCGTCCATGTGACATTAGCATGCCTTCCTTGAATCCCAGCCACAGCTCTGTATGTTCTTTGGTTTCTGTTGGGCAATTATGTTCCTGGATACAGCAAAGAGAAGTTGGTTAAAAACCTCTCTCAGGCTGCCAATGAAGATGCCATGGCACAAGGCTCTGTTGTCTGAAACCAAGTAATTATTTTCTATCTTCAATGATTAGTGTACTTAATTAGAGTTTGTATTGGGCCTGGAGAATAGGACAAACTAGTATCATATTAGTACCAAGGTGCACTAGGGAGCAATTTACCAAAAATTTCATTCAGGTTGATGAGGATTTTGCACAAGCACGTGCCTTGCGTGTTTGTCGGCTCAGGTGGGAAAAGGCCTGGGTTGCAAGTGCTGCAGAGAGAATCTAGGTGTTACTGGTCCTCTGTGCTCCTGAGATCCTCTCTGGTCCAGCAGCAGTGTTATGTCCTATTCATTGCTTACTCAATCCCACTGCAACAGGGCTGTCCTCTTGTGCTAAAGTCATTGTAACCAGAGCAAAGATGGGAGAAATATAACACTCCCTTAAGTTGTTATGGTAAAGGCAACTGGTGAATATTATCTATGAATTGCTGGATAAATTAGATAGGACAGTGTGACTGCCCTTCCCCAGTGGCCACATCCTATTTTCCTTTCCTGCAGGTAGCCACATTGTCACACCACAGGATTTGCTTTGGAAATATCCCAGACTGCACCAAAGCCAGTCGACTTGTCTTTCTTAACAATATCTCGGAGAGCAAGGCTGTTGTGTTTGCCTGGCAGATAAGCCCCTGTAAAGACAAGAGGGTGAGTCTTCTTTGCTCTACAGCTTTCTTGCCCATGTCTATTGGGTTATGAAAAGTCACCTTACAACTCCATTTCCAGCAAGACACTGTTCTAAAGAATTGGTTTTTACTAGCTGATGAGAGGAAAAGGCAGAGAAAAGTGAGGGTTGGGAGAGGGGGGATAGACAGGAATTCAGAAGAGAAATCTAAAGACTTAAGTGAGGTTACACAAAGCTGGAACTACAGGATATGGCAACAAACCTCAGAACTCTGTCCACCAGCAAAGTCCATGGTCATTCTTTGAATGTATCAGCTGCATCTCTCTCATGTCACATACCCCTAAGAAAGACGTGTGTGTTTCCTGCAAAGAGAAGGCACATAGGAAGGTCCCAAGACCATGAAACAGCTTCTCTGGGGTGGGTTTGGTTTTGTTTTATTTTGTTTTCCCCCCCATCTCAGGTGTTGCAGATTGCTCCAGAGTCAGGAGTTGTGCAGCCTGGAGAGAGCATCCCCTGCTTCATCACACTGGGACCCACAGGGAGTCCCTCCTTGTGCAGCACAGATCTGGTGTGTGAGGTGAGACCCAAGAGGTACCTGTGTATTACCATTACCTGGGCATGTCATTGCAGTTCCCAAATGCCTGATCCCAGCAGACCACTGCCTGCTGCTTCCAGCTGAAGGAATCCTTCTTTGCTCTGCACTTCTCATTCCTGAAGGCACTTAGCTTCATCCTTCCTGATGCTTTAAGTATCTTTCTCTCTATGTGGCTCACTAGATGAGGTGTAACTGTGCAGCATGTGGCTTTGTGAGATGAAGTTATGGTTTGAATGAGAGTGGCTTTCAGTGGATGTCAAAGATTTAAAATCTGTAAAAAAACAAGTCTTGCTGCTTTAATATTAGTGGGGGCACAGACTTACAGTAGTCTCCCTCTGGACATTATCCAGGTTTTCCCTGGCAAGAGAGTATTTCCTCTCTGTATGAGTCTTATAATAGCACTGTTCTTTCCTCTTTCTTCCACTGGAATACATGGAAAGCAAGTGGGATTCTCTCTGGGACCTCCTGAAAAAGGAGAAATTGGTGACAAGCACGGAATTGAGCCAGCAACTGTGTTATTTGCAGCTCCCTGCTCCTTCCAGTCATGGTTTGTTTCATAGGTGTACATACAGGAGTCCCTGGTTCAGTATGAGAGGGACCTGCAGGAGTGGCAAAAGGAAAAGGAACGGCAGGCTGTGGAATTCACCATCACAGAGAAGGACCTTGGGACTAAGAGTAAGCCAATGCCACCTGCAGTGGTAAGTGCTCTCAAAACTTTACGCCAGCTTAGCTCAGCTCACAAACAGCAGACAGTGTCAATAGGAAATGTTCTTTAAAAAAATCTAGGCAAGTTGATAAGAGGATATGAGCCTCTGATCTGTTCAAGACCTCAAAGCTGATCTGTGGATCATGGAAAATGATATTGTGGTTTCTAGCCAAGAATTGCCTTACAAACTCTGAAATTGCTAGTCACCATCTGAAATTTGGAAGTACATGAGAAGCCTTAGGAGAAACAAAGCCAGCGGCTGTGGAAACCAGGGTTTGGATTTTTAACCATGAATAAACACTGGAGAGAAATGTGCAGTAAGAATGTACCCTGACTGAAGAATGGGAGGATGAGATCATTGACTCTCAGCTGGCACAAAGTAAAAAAAAAATTCTAGTCTTATTCTGCTCCATATCTTTCTTACATGGTAATTTCTCTTACTTTTTTTTTTAATATATGTATTTTATTTCATTTTTAGAGGTTGTCAGATTCTGCTGAGACAGAAAATCTTCCTGAATCCTCAGCTGTAATCAGGACATACAAGGTAAGTCAGGCCTGTCTTGCCAGTAGTAGAATCAAACTGATTGCTTTAGAAAAGAGGCAGATGCTGGATATCACAGCGTGGGAGTCTGGACAGAGAGTACAACAGGATTTGTAGCTTCAAGGCTTTGGGAGACAGACTGTTTGGAGGAGCCAGAAGAATTAGACTGTCTGGCTATGTTCTGTGGGCAGTAACTTTCCAGCTGAGGTGAATGGGAATTGAAACTGGAACCAAGTGTGTACTCATGACTAGAGAAAGGGGGAAAAGTTTCAAATAAGCAAAAAAGATGCATGCAGACAGGGCAATTGGTACCTGGACTGGCTTCTTGACTACTGCCCTAAGAAACTTCCTCCAAACTGACTGCTGGTAACGCAACCCCAGGTTGGCCCATGTTTTGTGGCTGGAGTCAGTTCCTGGTTTCCTTCCAGGTTGGGGGGCAATTTCCCCATTCATTCCATCCATGTACTCCACTTCTCATGCAGCACTCCTGGTGTGCTCAGAAGAGCAAAGATGATCTCCCAGAGTCCCGTGGTGGCAGACTGGAGTACAACAGCCCCATCTGGGGAGGCTCTGAAGACATGCTGACACTTGGGGCAGGCACACTAGGCAGTGAGGAGGGAAAGGACCTGATTTTCACCATGGCTGCTTGTGCCTGATAGCAATACTGTGGTGCTAAGATCATTTTGACACCAGGATCTGGTGGCTCTGGCTGCTGGGCTTTGAGTTCTTATGCCTGTGCTTAAATCTACACCAGCCTACCTGTGACCAAAGGAGCAACTATATACCTGCCATTTCTTTCTCTCCAACAGACATTACCCCCTATTAAAAGCCACCCTAAGCCCAGTCAGCCATCTGGACCCCTTGAGAGGAGGCTGCTCTTGGGCAAAGACACCAGCCGAGTGTGGGTCAAACCAGAACATCCCAAGCCCATGCTCTTACACCTTGATGTGTCTGCCAGGTCCCATGCTATTGAGGATTTTCTCAGAAACTTTGCTTTGGAGTTTCCCAAATACTTCTTGTCCCGGTAAGAGAGATAGTTTTTTGGATTGGCTTCCTCATCTGAGCCAGGGCTGCCCATGCTCTGGTATGCACTGAACTTGGAGCTCTGCTCTGCTCTTCTCCAGTGCCTCAGAATTGGGTAAGAGGTGCTCTGCTTTCCCCCACATTAGCTAACATGATATGTTATTCTCTCTCCCTTGAAGGGGCAGTACTGTCAGAGCTCAGTGCTCCTCTCTTATGACAGTGTCCTTGCTGCTGTCACAAATACAGCTGCTCCCACTCCTTGCCTGGTTCCATGCACTGCTCGCTGCTTGCCTGAATTGCTGCTGCTGTGCCAGGATGGTGCAGGTAGTTTGGTCCAGCAATGCTGCCACTAATGAAACAACTCCTTCTTTCCCAGCCCATTCAGCACCCAGCCCTCAGAGAGTGAGTTTGTGGATTGGAGTAGGTACAGAGACAGGATGGACATGGAGCCCAAAAGGATGTCTCTGGCCGCTGCTTCGAAACAGGAGTTGCAGATGGTGACTGACATACTCACAAGTGTCATCAGGTGCGTGTCACTTCACCGTCACCTGGTGTGGAGCCCCTGTCCTCCAGAGAATTCATGCAGCATGGCCAGCTCTCTGCTAATCCCAGAGGAATCTGTGCACTCTTATTGCACCATAACAGGGGATCCACCTGCCAAAGGACTATGAGCTCAGGAATCCTGGTGTGATAGCCAAAGGCAGGGTCTTGCTCCCCAACCAGGGACTGAGTCCGTCTCTCCATGGTTCCCAGAACTAGGGAACTCTGCCTGCTGTGATTGGAAATAGGCTGCATTGGAATACACCTATTTGGTTTGTCAGCTGCACAAATGTAAAGAATGAGGGCTGGGGAAGCAGAGGTAGTTTCATTAGTTCAGGCCATCTTGCTGCCACCTTGAGCCCCAGAAAGCAAGAAGGGACAGACTAAACACTGACATCAGTCAGGGTTTTCCTCTGATTTGTACCATCTTGTAATGATCCTGGGTCATACAGATAGCTGATTTGCTGGAACTTATTCTTTATTTTCCTTTTCCCAGAGGCCTCTTGGAGAATGCCCAGTTCCACGATGCAGTGAGAAGAAGCCAGGATCAGCCTATTCCATATTTCTCCCAGTTCCGGTCTGCAAAATCAGCAGAGCTCCACAACAGGAGACAGTGCTCCACAATCCCCTCCAGGGTCTCTGCTTCGTCAGATCTTTACCTTGGGAAGGATGGAGAGAAGAAAGAAATGAGTCAGGAAACCTCTCCCAGTGATTTGTTGCAGTGTTGGGAGATTTTTCACCACAAGCAGTTGAGTGAGAGGAAGGAGATGATAAGTAGGTGAGGAAGAGCTCACACATAAAAGGCAGGAGAGCCATGGCAGCACATTGCCTGGCCAGAAATCCATTTCTCCTTCAGCCCTACAGCATTTCTGCTGGGATGTTTTATGTTCTCTGAGTGGAAGTTGATGCTAGCCCACCCAGCCATCCTCTCCTGAGCGTGGTTTGTGGAGAGGGAAGGTTTGCTGTGTCTGGGGTTGGGCAGGGCCAGAATGCTGGTAGTGAGTGAGATCTGCTTTACACTCAGACAGTCCTGGCTGTATTAGACATGAGGGTGCAGTGTGTGCTTACTTCAACTTTTATTTTTACTGCAGTATTTCACCACCTTGCATTTGCTGTGGCTACTCCCTTGCACACTGCTATAGGTTACAAGCATATTCACAAATTCCAGCTACAGCACAGCTTGGAGGAAGAAATCAGCAAGATCATAGTCACTCAGCTCTATCTGAGGTCAGGGCCTGACACCAGCTGGTGACAGTGCTAGGACAAGGGTCAGCAACCCATTGCTCAAGTCTTTGGTTCATTGGCCTCAGTGCACAGGAAACAGTGTGTGCTCCACTGCTTTCCCTGATGATTCCTGGGAGGAGTCACAGCAAGTAGCCTGCCTTATCTCCTTTCTGATAGCTGTCCTCTGCCTGTACTTCTGTGCCTCTAGGCAGCCGGCTGTTGGGAACCTCGTGGAGCTGGTGCTGGAAAACACACTGCAGAATATCCTGATTGAAGCCAGTCGTGGGGAGGTGGTGCTGACAGCCCGGCCCAGGGTCATTGCTCTACCCCCCAGCCCTTCCCGAAGGTAGCAGAGTATATCTGTGTTCTGATGGGGTACAGGACCTGTCTTTAATATGTCAGGCTGAAGCACAGCCCATTTTTAGACCCTGTGGATTAGCTGAATCGCTGCCTATCAGTGCCAAGGCTGTCTGTGCAAAAGGGGAAATCCACTCTACTGCCCCTTCTTGACTTGTCCTGAACCACAGAGCAGAGGTGGTAATGGCACATCCTTTCTGTGGACCTGAGACCCTCATGCAGTTCTGGGCCATGGCCCTATGGGTGAACAGCTGTCCTGACACACTGGAGAGAGCCCAGCACAAGGACGGTCCCATGGGAAAAGGGGTCACGTAGCAGGCAGCACAGCCTCTGACAGCAGAAAGGGGGCAAAGCTTTTGTAGTCCAAGATGGTGTGGGATCCATTTAGGTTAAAGGAATGGCCATTGGTGGGAGAAGTAGATTTTGGGCTGAGGACAAAGCATGAAAGTTTGCCCCAGCTTGGACAGAATTGCAGGGAGATGGGATTGAGAGTTGATGGGAGAGGGTTGTTGGATGGAGATGTCATCACCAGAGCTGCAATTTCTTCTTCAGGATCACCAATCCAGCACCCCCACCCGCCAGAGCATAGTTGCTGGGCACTGTGCTGCTTGAGCTCTTCAAGCACATCAGCTCTCCATTCTTCATCCTGTGATGTCCAGAGCAACTCTGACCCTCCCAAACCATGCCCTGAGCTCAGCATACTGGCTGCCTCTGAGGAGGTATGTACTGATTATGTTCTCAGCTCCAATTTGAATCCTCTGACAACTCCACAGCAGAGTTCGTGACATCTCTCCTTTCTGTGGCTGGCCACATCATTGGAGAAGAACTCTGTGCTACAGGGAGCATACGGAAAACCTCTGTGACAATTAACACTTGTCCCAGTCTGTACCAGCTGGGAAAGGAGTGGAATCTGCTTTGAAATGTAGCTGAGGAAGGACTGACAGCTGGGCAATGAGGTGATAAGCCCCCTGCCGACATCAGTAGGACACAGGTTCTTAATCCTCCTCCCCTCCTTGCTCCAGTGGCTGCTGCAGATTCCCCTTACAGCAACCAGCCCAAGGAGGCAGCTGCAGCACCATCAGCACACTCAGCAGCCAAATAAAAGCAACTTGGCCTCTGGACACAGACACCGGTGTGTAACGTACATAATTCATGTGTCTGAGTTTGTGAGTGCCCTGGACAACGTCTTACCTTTTCAAACTGCAGGGCTGTCACCTGGGGAAGGGAATACTTTGAGCCTTGGCCTAGCTTGGGGGGGTCTGTCAGGCTGAAGTAGGTGTCACAGTGAAGGAGCGGGCTTGTCACAGCCGGGAGGTGGCAGTGTGAGTTGTGAGAAATTCCAGCAGCTGGTGCTGAGGCTGGTGCTGGGCCCCAGCTGCTGCTCCCAGGTAGAGGCTGCAGGATGGCTGTGCCAGGCAGTGGGGCTTAGTTTGCAGGATCTCCCCTCTTTTGCAACCCTGCTATGGTCTCTGCAACGCCGGACTCACACAGCTGCCCAGCTCTGGTGAGAATACAGCTGGTGTTTCCTTCCAATATCTCCTGCCCTGTTTTCCAGTGCCAGGACCCAGCCAAGACCAGAGCTGCATCTTCTTCCTTTGCAGCCCGAGAGAAGACTGCGCACAAGGAGCTGGAGAGGGCTCTGCTCAGCAGAGGGCAGATGCCTGCTGTGCCTGGTGATTCCGCAGCTCACCCAGCTTCACCCCACAAAGCTGCGCTTCGTGCAGGAGCCCTGTGTGCGTAACCGTTTCTAAGCCCCAGGGCCGAGCTGTTCCTGTTGTCAGAGGTACAGCAGAGGCACTGCCAGCTCCTGAGCTCAGCCTAAGTGCCTCGGGCCTTCACATGGGTACTGGATCTGTCTCGTGAGAAGTGCAGACCCTCTCTTCCCTCCCCAGCACTCTGGGTGCCAGGTCTCCTATGTCACAGCAGCCTTTCTGTCTTCCTCTGGGCTTTGGCTAGTGCTGACCAGGTAACAGGGAACCACTTCCTTCCTCCACAGCTCAAGGCAGCAATGGGGCCTGGCTGTTCAGTCCACTTGAGGTGATTCTGCTTGGTCGAGGCTCCTTACTAGGATTTGCTCGCTGCAGATTCTCCGTAGTCCTGTGACAAGCTTCCCAAGTGGATGACACAGGCGGGGACAGAAGACTCACTATTGCCTAAGGCAGGTTGAATCCAGCTGCCTGCAGGAGCCCAAGGGCAGCTCAGAGCAGTGGAGACAGGGTTGTCCTAGTTTGTCCATCCTCAGACCTCCTGAGTGATCTGATGCTCTCTGGGCTGCATCACTGTTAACTCCCCTGCCTGGAGGAGTTAATATGGGAAATGCTGTGAGTTAGTCTGCTGCAACACCAAAAAGTGAATGGATGGAGCCCAAATGCAGTCACATGTTCAGATAATGATTTTTTTTGTCATTAAAGCTCCTTTCCTTCCCATTCTTTTGTGCTGAACACAGCCTGGACTTGGAGGAAACAGAACTCACACTGTACTTGCCTGTTGGAGCACTATCAGAGGTAAATTCACTTCTCTGATAAGCATCACTCTAGTAGGAGAGAGCCCTAAGATGGTGCCTTAAGCAATGTGTGAGTCAGGAAGTGAGGTCTGAGAGCTTCCCACACCTCTGAGAGAAATTTTCCTTCATTTAGCTTTTTGCAGGGGCTGTGAGATGGTGGTGTGTCATCTCTGGTGCCTGTCAACCAGAACCCCTTTGCATACACTAAGCAAAGACAGTAGCAGATGTCACACTTTTTTTTCTTTTATCCTCATCCTAAAGTATAAATACACCAGGGACAGCCTCTTTCCCATGTTGGGGAAATTCCTGCTTCCTCTCTGCAGGCTAAGAACTAGACCCTCGCCCTGGTTTTGGAAAACACTTGTGACCAAGTCCCACAGCTGTCCCTTTGGCAAATGGAGACAGCATCACCCCCAGACACTGCTTGGGGTGAGCTCTGCAGAGTGGGCAACCTACAGCAATGGACTCACCCGGGGGGCTCCTCCCTCACTTGGATCTTGGGGGCAATGGTGAGGTGAAGAGTGGGCAAAGATGTGCAGAGCTGGCAGGGAGGGCTTTTCCCATAGCAAGAAGTGATAAACTGTGGGACTGCAGTAAAGCCAGACCCACAGCCCGCCTCAGCACCTAGAAGAGGCAAGAAGCTCTGTCTCTGCTAACCACATTTGGGTCTCAAGCAGGAGGAAGTCTGAGCTTGTTCTATCTTCCAGGGCTGGATTGGGCCCCTGCTCCAACACAGCTACTTTTCTAATGTGCATCTCTAAAAGAAATATCGTAGATACAGGTCCTGCTCCTTCCCGCTGGTGATGGGTGATGTTTCCACGGGACTGGGGTTGGTGTCCAGGCCAGGCTGCCAGCAGGTATTCGACCAGCGTCAGGATGGCTGAGCATAAGCTTGGCAAGCTAATGGGACTCCCCCTCTCCTTGTTCGAGTTATCAGGAGCACTCAGTCATCAGGCAGTTAATGCATCACACAACAGGCCTTTTCTTCTTGGCTGTTACTTCTGGCTCCCAGGCAGGGTTGAAATGGCCTTGGGGCAGGTGGGCAACAGAAGCTATCCTCAATCCCATTAAAACATTTAACACCTGCTGAATCGTGCCATTGTCCAGGAGATAAAGGGAAAGGAACAAAGCTGCTCTTGGGCTTCCCTGACAGAGTGTGTAAGGCTCTGCTGTCCCATTGCAGCTGGGGAACCTGAATCTCCTGCAAAGGCAGACTTTGCGGGTCTCTGTCTATGTGGGGGAGGTGGCAGTGTTAGGAGACGGTCCCCTGGGGTACCCTGCTGCCAGTGTGTACAACCCCTGGCTGGAATCAGCTACTTCTCCCCCTGCATTCCAGGTAGAAACCTGGAAAAGTCCTGCCCTGATGAACTTGCAGTGTCTGTGCAGGCAGGGCTAAGTCTGAAGAGTAAAACCATGAGGGTGATCCTTCTGAAGCCTTTGGCAGAGCTGTGCAGAGATTCTTCATCCCTAGCCTCCCATCTCCAAGATACTGGGCTTTGCTGGCTCAGCTGTGTTGCTTTGGTATTTGGGAGTGGGGTCAAGCCAGGCCAGGGCACCACGACACATGAGAGGTGCTCTGATGTGAGCAAGTTGGTCTTCATGGGAGAGTGAGGCAGCACAAGCCCTTGGCTGCTGTGAGAAGAGGCTGAGCCTGCCTTTCCAAGGTGAGCCCTGCTGAGGGCACAAACAGGGGCTTTGTCCTGGCTCTGCCTGCCTGCCTGCCTGGCAGGGAAGAGCACAAGCTGCTAAATGCTGCCCTGGAGATGCCATAGCCAGGGCAGGTGAAACACATTCCCTGGGACAGAAGTGCAGTGCAGAGCACTCTGCAAGCTCAAGGTACTTGCTTTTCTCCCGTTTTCCATAGGGTAGCCCTGCAAGGACAGTATTTGCTTTTATTTGGTGAGTGGTCGGGCCCCGCCCTTGCAGGAGAGAGGCTGGGGTGAGAAAGCATTTCTGGCACAGCACATAGGATGGGAAATGTCTGCTGGAACTGCAGCAGCACCTGTGTGGTGTTGGTTTTTTTTTGTCTTCTCCAGAAATAGAGGGGGCAGCCAATCAACTCTGCCAGGAGCTGCTGCTCCGCTCTGCCGGTGCATGGCCGGGAGAGGTGGGAGTCCTGTCCAGTGCATTTCTCATAGTAGGAAAGGAGAAATACGCAAGTCCAAGCATCACAGCCTGTACAGCGTCAAAAGGAGGGGGAACGTCACATTGTTCCTTTGCAACACAAGCCAGCCTAGCGGTGATACTGCATTTCCTTTGCTGCCAAAACTACAGAAAAAGAGGACTAGGATGAGCAAGGTCAGCAAGTTGGCATCACTCCAGACCCTCCCAGTGCCAGGCCTGGGGGACCCCAGCCTGCAGAGGTAGCAGCAGGCAGGAGGGATGAAGCCTGCTTCTCAAAGTCCTGACTCTAAGAGGGTCAAGTCTCCAAGGAGGAAGAGTTGGGTGACAGTGGCTGCCAAGGATCTGCCACTGTCCACCTACATTTGGGAATCCATTTACTGCAACCTGCAAGCACACATCAGCTCTGGAAAGAGCGATGGTGACAGTTTCTAAAGCACACCCAGAACCAGGATTCATGCAGGTGTCTACTGTGTGGGTTAAAGCAGTGCTACCCCCTTCCTCATCCACAAACACACCCATCTACACAAACAAACAGGCCAGTGCACTTGCACAAAGGAGCTTCTTCTGCCACCTCAGCTGCACTTCATGCTCTGTTATCCAGGGAGCTGCGGGTGCCAGAGTAATTGAGAGAGATAGCCCAGCTCCTGCTGGCTGTGGCTGAGATCAGCAGATGACTGTCAGGGCTGAGCAGCATGGCTGGGCACTGCAGGAGTGTCTAAACTTCAGGCCCCATGGGCTCTGCATGCTGGCCCCAGCATGGGGATGTCTGCACTGATTACCCCACTGGGCAGTGACACAGCCAGGATGCAGGAGTGCTGTGACTCTGGGATGCAGTGACCCCACAGGGAGGCATGTGCACATGGAGTGAATCACATCCTGTTCTTGTGGCTGCTTTAGCACAGCTGGCTCCTGGCCCATGTGGCCATGCTGGGAACACTCCCAAAGACAGTGAGCAGAGGTAGTTTTGTTGAGCTCTGCTTTGCTGCCTGGCTCAGAGGTCTGTGGGCTCCTCTAAATGAAGTGTGAGCATCACCCTAGTGTGCCCAGGGGATTTTCAGCATGAATAGTGGGATTGGGGTGGGGGCAACAGAGTCTTTGCTGTAACTGGCACTCAGTGTCAGACTGCTTGGGGTAGGTACTACTAGATTTGCTTTTCTGCCCTAGAATCTCAGTGCTCCCTCACCTTTCAGCAGCCCAAAACTCTACAAGCAAGCCACCGCCATCCTAGAACTGCCCAGGTAGGGTACCCTCACACCTGCTTCCCCAGGCCCCCTGCTCTCCTCTCACCCCCTGCTGCAAAGTGAGCCAGGCAGGTGGGTGGAAAAGTGACAGCTGGTGTTGTTCCAGTTCAGGTTAATGAATGTCTCCTCCTCTCCCCCCCACCTCCTCCTCCCCACTACCCCAGCACCCAGGCTCCTGGCTCCTATCAGCCCATCAGGCTCCCATTAACAAAGGCAGCCCTGGAGAGTTTGCATAGAGACCTGCTCTGCCTCTAATCTAGGTGGGCTAATCGCCTCCCTTGCCCAGCCTGCCTTCCCTGGGTCAATATTTGCTCTGAGCAAACACAGAGCTGTGACAGGTGTGCTGGGGAGAAGGCTCGCCCGCCGCCAGCCCAGCCCTCTCGCCTGTCTCTGCTCAGTCACATCTCTCCGGCCCCCCGATCACCGGCCAGCCAGCGCTATTTTTATCAGGACTATAAAAGCCCCATCCAGCCAGCGTCACCCTCATTTTCTGCTCGTGAGCCAGCAGGGGAAGGTGAAGCCGCTCACCTGACAGCTGCCAGCGTGTCACCGGAGCCAGGTGAGCTGCTATAGCCCAGCACACCTTGTCTGGGGTCCTGCCTGCCTGTCTGGGAGCAGGGCTCTGGGCATGGAGAACATCCTGGGGGCTTCCCTGAAACAAGCACTGGGAGCTTGGTTGCACCCCTGAACTCCTGTAAAGGAAAGGGATGGGCTCGGGGGACACTGTCCAGCCTGTCCCCTTCCCTTAACTCTTCCCTTCTCTCTCACCTGCATTTTTCAGTCTTTTTCATTCCCCTCCCCTCCTCCATTTACTTTCTTCCTTTCTTCCCTCCCTTCCCTGTTTTCCCACTCTACCATGCCAGTTTAACCCGCCCCTGCTCTGTTTGGCTTTCCCAGGCAGCAGGTGTCAAGCATCCACCTTCCGGACTTTACCCCCGGAGGAGCTGGTTTGGAGCAGCGGGTGCAGCAAGGACACCGGCTCCCAGCCTGGAGAGACCCAGCTCAGGAGGAAGGGTGTGGAAGGGGCTGCCATCAGTCCATGTCAGGGCACCCCTCCAGCCCACACTATCCGAACTCGGAGCAACTCTGCACTTGCCTGGCGTCGAGCCCCACGTGCAAGACCTGACCTGAACGTTTTGTTCGTTCGGCTCGCGTTAGGCAGGTCCAGCCCATCTGCAGGCGCGCGGCTGGCGCTCACACACCGCACCACCGCACTCTGCTGCTGCGTGTCCAGCATGTCCGTGCCCCCACGGCCCACGGAGGGAGCACACGCGTGCTTGCAACTCCCACAGGATGTGCAAGCAGGTGCACAGCAGGCATGCCAGGACGAACGTACAGCCATGTGGGGAGCGGAGCGCACAAGGGACATGCACAACATGCAGTCTCACCCAAACACATGCATGCAGCATTTGACCTGTGTGTGGCACATGTGTGAAGCGATGGACAGGCAGTGCACACAGATGATGCAATCCACACTCAGCATGCACGAACACCATGGGACCTGCACGTGTGCGGGACACGGGACCCGCGTGGCATTGGTATACATGACATTTCTGGCACTCAGCTTTGCAGGCTGTGGCATGCAAGACCCATGTCCGTGTGCCCATGGCATGACAGGCACATGTAATACGCTAGACACACGCATCCAGCCTGTGTGGCTGACTGCTGCCTGCAGCAGCCTGGTGGAGAAGGGCAGCCTGGCCCCGGCAGCACTGTGGAGCCATGGCACAGAGAGCCCTGGCACAGTGCCGTCCATGGGTGGAGCTTGCCAGGCTCTGCCAAGCACCCAGGTAGGTCTCAATGGTCTGCTGGCACCAAGGGAGCTTTAGCTGCTGACACAGTGCAGCAGGGAGGGAGGGCAGGAGCTGGCAGTGGGGATCAGGGCACAGGATGAGGGGTGTTACATCCTTTCCTGCACACCTCTGCCCTGGTTCACTCCCAGGAGCTGCACTTACCAGCCTTCCATGGTCTGTCTGACTGCCTAGGGCAGGTATTGCCTGCTGTTCACCCTCAGCCTGCAGACCAGGTGCCAGCTTCTGCTGGTGGCAATCCCTCTGCCTATGCGTGTTGTGGAAGGGTATGTGGGGGTGACTGTCAATCTGGTGGGCCTCTTCCAGGGCAGCCCTGCCCACTGCCTGCCCTGCTCTCGAAGTGCTAGTGCTTAATCTGGGCTCCTGTCCCATCCTGTTTCCCATCCCATCCCATTCCTGTCCCCTTGCAGCCAGTGAAGAGCCCAGGGCTGCTCCAAGCACCATGGAGATTGCAGGGAGTGATGGAGAGCTAGGAGATGGGACAATAGCGGATCTGCTTTCCTCGCACCTCAGGATGTTATTTGGGAGTGGAAAGATCCCCCACCTCCCTGCTGTCTGTGCCTGGCTCTGCCTGTGATTTCTCTGTCAGCCCTGAGCTGCTTCTGCTTCCCCCTCAGGTACAGGCACTTCTGTAGCACAGGATCCAGTTCTGGTCCCGCCACACTCAGGGATGCTCTCAGTTTACCGGTGCATCCTGAGACCTTCTGCAGCCTCTCCAAATGCTGCAAAGGCTTAGCCCATCCACCCAGTGTAGGTGGAGGAGAGGCTGGGTGTAAAGGAGTTCAGGAGTGTGCCAAGAGACAGGAACATTCCTGCTGCTTTCCCTCACCCCCATCCAATCTATGCATGGGACAAAGTTTAGCAGCCCCTGCCCTGGAGCAGGAGAGCCCTGTTTGCTCCCTGGGTGTCCCTGCAAAGGATGGAGGTGGGGCACCTCCTAGGCTCCCTGTTTGGGCAGGCGCTTGGGAAGTTTCCAACAGGTGGTGTTGGAAAGGACCAAAATCAAACAGTATCTCCAAGGTTGCTGCGCTCTCTGCGTCTCTCAAGAGCTAAGTGTGCATCCTAGCCTGGGAGCAGCCCCCAGGTGGTGTGGTGTTTGATCATCATGATGGTCATGGGCCCCCTGGAGCCATGTCTCTAGGCCCTGTGTCTTCTTCTAACAATCCTGGCAAAGTTGAAAAGCTGAAAAAGCACAACACATCCCCCAGTATGCACAACCCCCTGCAGCTCCCCCACTCAGGCTGGGATCAAACAGAACACGATTAATAACTCTGAGCAAAGCCAGACCCTGCTGCCCATGTGCTCCAGTCGCTGCACATGTGTTCCTGTGGGGGCAGGGCCTGGCAGAGATGGTATCTGACAGATCAGGGCTGTAGAGATGCCGCCTCCATTTTCACTTGGTGGCTCCAGCACCACAGGGCTGCCTTATGCCCTAGCATGACCCAGTACCCCATGGGACCCTTGTTGCAAGTGGTGAATAGCCCAGATACTCCAGAAAAGCAATGTTTTGGCTTTGCAGCCAGAAAGCCAGACCCTGTGCTGGCATGAGCAGCAGGACTGTGCCCAGGGCAGCATGTGTGTCCCAGTTTGGGAAGGGAACAGCCTCAAGAAGCAGCACTAGAAATTCCCCCCCTGCCATCTTTCCAGCCTGCTCTCCCTGTCCCAGCTCTGCCACCCCAGTGGCACTGGGAAGCCATGACACCTTTCAAAGCTGGAAGTGGTCCCAGGAAGCCACACTGCCCTGCAGGCTGTGTTGGCTGGGATATGGCCATCTGGCAGGGTTAGCACCCAAGTGAGCTGCTCCTCAAGCTGGGCAGAGCTAGGGACTTTAAACACCCACATCTACCACATCAGAGCCAGCACTGGTGCTGTGACAGGCTGGCAAGGGATGAGGCACAGTGGAGTGCTGCTGCCTGTCCTGGGTGGTGCTGTCTGCCCAACCCCAGGCTCTGCATGGCCAGTAGTATGGCTTTGGGGACCTTGGAACATGGGCTGGGGATTTCCATGGCACAGTTCTGCACCAGGAGGATTTGCATGGGAAGGGCAGGGTGCAGGAGGAGAACTGGGGAGCGCGAGTGCCCAGGTTTGCACTTGCACATAGACGTAGTTGCACACAGGTGTGTAAGTGCATGCACGCTTATGTATTTGCATATGTGTTTTAATGTGTGTGTTGCTGTGCACACGTGTGTGTGCCCTCCCTGGCAAGGCAGGGCGGAGCTGGTGTATCACTGTCCTGTGTGTGCATGTGTGGGTGCTCCTGCTGAGCTAAACGTGTGGTGCTGGCTGTGCCCTGCTGTGCTCACTGCTCTGTGTCCTGGTGCGTGTGCATCGGGTGAAGGTGTGGGTGTGAACAGAGGTGTGCGCTGTTGCTGACTGCCCGCAGGGTGCCGTGTGTCCTGCCCAGCCCGGATGGGGTGTGCCATCCTGGGGCAGGCACTGCTTTGCCCCAGGATGTGGCAGAGGCAGCTGGTTGCCCTTTTCACCCCAGCACCCCGGAGCTGATCAGCCTACAGAGCTGCCATTGCACACAGGGCTGCATGGGTGCCCCAGAGGCTGAGAACTAGGGTGGTGTGGGCACCCCTAGACATCAACTGTCCCCCACCCAGCCTGTTTGTCACAGCTCTGCTGTGCCTGGAGGAGATGCCCAGGCAGAGCAAGGGCTCCCTTCCACTGAAAATCCATCTGTTCCGGCACCACTGTGGGTTCCTAGACAATTTGCATAAGGAGACAGACTGCTTGTGTCCCTGGGGATGGGCTAATGTTGGAGGTCAGGGTGTTGCTGAGCACACCATGATTGTCTCCAGCCAGTCAACCTGCTCCTGGCCAAGGCCAGACCTGGGGCAGAGATCACAGGGAATGCCCTGGTTCTGCACTGGGGTCCTGCACTCTCTGTGCCAGGCTGTAGCTTCAGATATTGTCCCCAGGCAATGGGTCCACCCCACACATCCCCCACAACTAAAGACCATGAGGAGAGGCAGTCTTCAGTCCAACTGGCTCTGGGACAAGCTTGTTGCTATCTGTTAAGCAGAGTGGAGAGGAAAGCTTCATTCTGCTGTGGTGAAACTACAGGCAACTCTGCCCACCCCAGCCCATTCCTGGCCACGGGAAGCATCAGGCACAGCATAGGTACAGTCTGGCATCCTCCCCCCTGCACCTGCAATCCACTGGGGTGAGGGGATATGTTTTATCATTGCCCCAAGAAATGGCTCTGGACCCCCATAAGTGAAAGGGATTAGGGGGTTCCTTCACCCCTGCTGAAGGACCCAATGTGCTGTAGGGAAAAACCCAGAGGTTATACTAGTCCTGCATCTTGGCATACATCAGCCTCACCCTCCCACAGGGCATCCAGGGAATGGGGGAGCTATCAGGCCAGCCGGTGGCCGTGGAAGTGCATGGGCTGCCTGCCCAGGAGATGGACACTGAGCAGGGTGCCAGGGCCGCTGCTTCTTGACCA
This sequence comes from Empidonax traillii, assembly GCF_003031625.1. Taxonomy (NCBI): domain Eukaryota; kingdom Metazoa; phylum Chordata; class Aves; order Passeriformes; family Tyrannidae; genus Empidonax; species Empidonax traillii. The sequence continues at coordinate 1,137,830 of NW_020955198.1, forward strand.
GCTATTGCTGGCTTGGGGAGCCCCGAGGCAGGATGTTCTGTTCTTGCAGCAGCGCCTGGCTCAGCCCCCACCCGCGCTGATCCTCAGAGCTGCGGGAGGAGGGGACCCGCCACTGCCAGCCTTTTCATTTGCCTCCTGGACAAGCATCACCCAGGCCTGGGGCACCTGGCACAACAGATGTAGCCAACAAGGGAGTGGAGGAGCACCAGGGTGGACTGGGACCTTGGGCAGGCACTGGGTGAGCTGGCATCTCCTGCCTCTGAGGCTGCCAGGGGCTGTCAGCCCCGACCTTGTACTCTGCACTCCCATGACAACACCCTAGGTGCTATAGGTAAAGCTGGGATCTGGGAAGCTGTGCTCACCCATGATACCTTCCAAATATGATACAAGATACTTAAGGAGATGCACCAGCAACTGCATCCTGGATAGGCTGAGTGTGTGGTGGGGCATGCTTCCCTGTCTCCATCACCACTCTCCTGGGACTGGTCTGCAGTGGGCACTCTGGAGGGGCCAGTAGGTTTCCGCAGGACACTGAAGCCATGGGGTGCCCTGGGAGTGCCAGGCTGGGGTCACCTGTGGTAACAAGCAGGAAGTTGCAGTGGCTGGCACCAGCTGGCTGCATTTCAGGTCAGGATCTGGACCAGAGGACCAGATACTGCCCCAGTACTGCTGCTCTGCCTCAGTGCCTGGCATCCCCATCTGAGTAAGATATGACAGGGGGGACACCTCAGGCTGCAAGGGAGCTGCCACCTTGGGGTCCCTTTTAGAGCTGCCTAGCTGGGTTTTATGCTGTTGTCAGTCTCATACCAGGGCTGGGCCAGCCTAGGGAGGCAGCAGTTGCCACCTGCTCACACTCAGGCTTTAATCCACAGGCAGGAGGTGAGCAGCTGGCGGAGCCTTCCTGACCTTCAGGTAGGATTAGTCCCCATGGGAACAGTGGAGAGTAGGCAGGTGAGGCCACAGCTCCCTTGGCAGTTCCTGGGGACTGAGCAAGGCTGGCAGAGTTGGGGACTGAGCACACCCCCATGCCGGGGGCAGCCAGGATCAGGTCATGGATAGGTGGCACAGGGTGAACACATGTCCCTGGGAGTATCCTTGGCAGGTCGTTACAGGTGCATCTCAGGAGCTGTGGGTGCCACAGGGAAGAGTGGGCACCCGTGATCCCACAGGGAGAGGGTAAGCAGAGTACTCGGAGTGGCCAGGGTGCCAGTGGGGGCAGCAAGTGGGCATGTCTGGAGAGCCAGTCTCAGTGGGGCAGTGGTGGCTGGCTGAGGGTCATGGGTGCCTGGGGGTAGCTGAAGCTGAGATTAGATGTGCTGCATGGAGAATCACCTCAGCCAGTTGTTTGCAAGATTCAGCTGTGAGTGAGAACGTATGGGTATCCCTTGCATTGTGTTCTGCTTGCTGTGCCCTCCACCACATCCCTGCTCTTCTCTGGCCATTGATGACAGTACCCAGAGACCAGTCATCATTTTGGTCCCCAGTGGGTTCCTCTCCCACTCATCCTCTAGAATCCTCCTGCCCTGGGTTCAGCAGGAGCTACAGCGGGTACCTGCCTAGCTCTGCCTAAGTACCTGGGACTTCTCCAGGCATGGAACAGCTGGCAGCCCACGGTGTACGTGTATGCCTGTGTGGGAGCTAATCCCAGCAACATCTGCCAGGCTCTTGCGATCCCGGGAGTTTCCGGCTGCATGGATGGGATGGCTGGGTGCACAGGAGACACGTGTGTGTGGGGTGGCTGGCATGTGCCAGGGATCCCTGTGCAAGGAGGCTTCTGCGGTGGGTGAAAGCCTGCACACGTGTGTCCTGTGTGCTCAGCAAAGATTCAGGAGGAGACAAGTGGCACTGGAGATCCCAGCAAGCCTCTCTGCTCTGTCATTTGAGGACCCAGCAGATGGAAGTAGGGGTTTTGGCTGGGATTAACGAATCTTAGTGTGGCCATGTTCAGAGCAGTCCCCAAAGACTGGGGAGGGAATGGGGGTGTTTGCATTCTTGCCAAGGAGGATGATTTCCCAGAGAAATGAGGCTGGGGGAGAAAGGGGAGGAAAAAAGAGCAGTGGGGCTGTGTGGGGTAACAACACACTGCCCCGATCTAATCAGCCAGACCCTGCAAATAAAAGCCACCTGTTTTGGCCCTGGCAGCAGGAAGCCATCCCCAGAACAAATAGAGCACCAGGCAACTGGGAGAAAGACAAACAGGGGCCGGCATCAGCTCCATCTGCTCCTGGTTGGCCCAGCCCACAGATCTCCAGCCCCCTGGGGTAGCAGTCCAGCCCCCAGCAGGGCTGAGAAGAAAGACAGAAGCTAGCAGGCCTTGTGGGGTCATGGTGTCAGCCAGATGCAGGACTACACACTGCTGTGCTGCCTTGGTCATCTAGCCCAGCTACTCATAACAACAGTGGGAATGACGGTGTGCTGCCATGAGTCCCAGATGTGGCACTAGCATCAGGATTCCCAGGCAGGACCTGCCTCACCTCCCTAATGGCTGCCTGTCATGCTGCTCAGCTCCCCGGGCTGTGCACTGTCCTGGTGCCAGTGCATGCACAAAGCACAGGGTCCAACCCCACAGCTAGGTACTGTGGCTGCATAATGTAGGCTTAACATGCAGCACTCGGGTGACCCAGTGCTCCCACTGTGCCCCCAGGCTGCCGGCTCGGCTGCTGCGCTGTGCCCGGTGGGATGGAGAAACCCGATCTGTTTTGCTAGCACAGGGAACAGGCTGAGCCGGGAGCAATGAGGGGCCCTTATTAAATTAGCCTATGCAGGAGGCCCTGGGCGAACGCTAACCAGCTCCACAGCCAGTATTAGCAGCTGCCCTTGAGCAGAGTTGCTGCCTGTCCACTCACCAGCCTCCCCTTGCCCCTGTCCCCAGCTGGACAGGTGTGGCTGGGGGCTGGCAAGTGACCTAGCCATGGGGATGCTGGTGGATGACAGAGACTGCCCCAAGGAGCGGAAAGATGCCCCAGGGAGGACAGGCTGCATCAGCACTCTGGGGAGCAGTGGGGGAGTGCTCCTCATGGGAGACCCCGCTGATCCACTGTCGCCTGATGTGGCTGTTACTCCCATGTCGCTGTCCTGAATGCACCAAGCAGAGGGTGAAGCACATCCCAGTGAGTGGGACATGCCGAGTAGCAAGGAAGGGGCATAATCTGCATCTGTTTCTGTTCTGCACACACACACCCTACTCCCTCTGGTGCTTTTATCCAAAGGGTTGTAAGGGAATTACTGAGCTAGTTGCATGCTCCTCATGGTACACCACCAGCACCCCTTAGATCCTGTAGGACACCAGGCAGTGCCCCTCATACCCCATACACACAGCCCATAACAGCCCACATGTCCTCTGGTGTCCCATGTTCTGGGGACACCCCTGCACCCCACAGCACCTCAGACTAAACAATGCCCCACACCTCTGCTCATACAGCTCAGGGGAGTGGTGGCAGCAGGGGGTGACCCTGCAGTGCACTAGCTCGGGATCTTGCCCCACCTTCCTCAAGGTGATGGCCTCCCTAAACTCTGCCCAGACCTGCCCTCCAGCAGTTTGAGAGATATTCCCAGGCCACTGGGCTGCACCGGGATGCTCTTCCTTCTCCGGAGACCCTACCCATTCTTCCCTCCATCTTCTGCTTCCCTAGAGAGCTCCCAGAGGGTCTCCCCCTCCCTGCTACGAGCACCCAGGGCGGCTCAAGCTGAGGGTCGCCTCTCCAGCGCCTGTCCCCGGCCAAGGGCCACTAATGTCTTGAGCTGGAGCCAGCTCCAACCGCTGCTAGGCTGCACCCTCTGCTGGGTCCTGCAGGCATCGGCGCGGCCCTTCACCGAGCAGGCGAGGAAAAGCTGCCCGAGGTGCCGTCGAGCAGTCGGGGGTTCATGAAGAGGACCCACGAGTCCTGCCCCCAGCCTGTCCTTGCTGTCACCCCCTAGTCCCCACTTCTTGCTGACACCACCCCCAGCTGCCCACGCTGCATTCTCCATCACTGGCAATGTTGGGGTCTCTTGGGGTACTGACCTCATCCTCAGGACCCCAGAGAGGCTGAGGTTTTCACAGGAAGTTTTGGGGTGCTCTGGGCAAGCCCTTGCCCAGAGGCCAGCATGGCACCTGTCCAGCTGAAGGTGAGGAGTGCCCGGCCTCACCACAGACTGTGCAGGGATGCTGCAAGAAACACTGCTGCCAAGAGACCCAGGATTTCACAGCTTGACAGGGCACCCCTCTCCTTTTCCAGCCTGTGCTGGCCTTATCCAGCCCAGGTCCTGGTAGGAGGCACTGGGGATATCTGCATGTCCGGATGCAGTTCCAGTTAGGGCTGGCCCTGCTGACCAGGTAAAGGACACAGCTCTGTCTCAAAGCTGGTCCCCTTCTGCTGTGCATGGTGTCCCCTGCCTGAGTGGGAGGTGAACAGGGAGCACAGGGAGTCCTTTGTCAAGCCAGAGGACATGCCTGGGGCATTACAAGTGAGGATCAGGTAATCAGGGTCCATTAGTGTCCAGTCTAGAGTCAACAGGAACCCCTGCAGAGCATTGCAGAGCATGGATGGACCTAGTTGCGCCTGTTCCAGCACCTCCTTCACTCCTATCACTCACCCTAACCTTCTCCCACCCCACATGCAGCCCTACCAGCAGTGCAAACTGAATCCCTCCCTTGCCAGCTCAGGACATGCAAGGCAGAGCCTGGTTGGAGGAGGGAGAGCCCTGGTGGCAGAGCCCCAGGCAGTGGGGTAGAAGCAGCCCCAATGTGAGCCCTGTGTCCCAGTGTAAGGATATCTGTGCCCCTCAGCTCCCTACGGGCAAATCCCCGCTTCGCCCTGGCACCTCCTTCCCACCAACCTCAACCCTGGCAAAGGCTGCGGGTGCCCTGGGAAAGGCTGGGTCCCTAATCCCTGGGCCAAGCGGGGACATTGTCCGGGGGCAGAAAGGAAAGCGGCGCGTCAGGCCCTTTGCCCATTGTGCCCTGAGCCCCTGCGCAAACACAGCCCAGCACTTTCATTGTCAGCCCTGCTGGGCGCGGGGGGGCCGCTCTCGCCACACTGCCTAAGTGGAATGGACAGCCGGAGTCTGGGGTGGATGCGGACCCCGTCCCCCCCCATCCCCTGCCTGCTGACACAGCGCCCTGACCGCCTGCACCATCGGCACTTCGGCGCCCGCCTATAAAGGGCGAGGGGAGAAGCCGGCGGCGGCACCGCCACCTTCGCCTCTGTGCCCTGCCCTGCCGACCAAGTAAGTACCAGGCTGTGAGACCCCAAGCCCCCCAACTGCACAGGCGCTGCCATGCTCCCTTCACCCCCACACCAAGCCCCCCCACCCAACGCACACCGCGGGGAAGGGCAAGTGGCGGGGTGCTGCGTGGCACAGCAGGGGTGCCCTGTGCGGGCGCAGGAGGGATCCTGGCAGGAGGGATGAAAGAGCCGGGCTGCTCTGCCCCACGGCTACACCCACACCCATGTCTGAGTTGGGGGTCACTGCCACCTCCCGGCACCGGGTACAGTGCCACTGCACCCAGTCAACTCCTGGAGCCATCACTGGGAGCTTGGGAGCAGAAAAAGCTGAGGCAGTCCTGGGTACATTACACAGAAAAATGGGGCATCGCAAGTTCTCCCTGCAAAGTGGGGTTCACTAGACAGAGATACCCTACCATCAAGGGAAGGGAAGTGTCTGCCGTACCAGGCTGGGAGGGCAAGGGGCCAGTGGCATGGGATGTGTAAGGGCAGAAGCGCTGGCACCCCAGACTCAGTGGCAATCAGCAGGGTGGCTGGGGCTGGTGGTGGACACCTGCCGTGGGGTGACGCGTGGGGCTCTGCCAGCAGCCGAGCGACCCGACCCGTATGACCAGCAGTGAAGCCATGGACACCCTGGGGCAGTACAAGATCACGGTGTGGGAGGAGGAGAGCTTCCAGGGCAAGCGCTGCGAATTCCTCATGGAGTGTCCCAGCATCATGGAGCGTGGCTTCCGCAAGATCCGCTCCATCAAGGTGGAGTCTGGCCCGTAAGTGCCCTGTGAGCCCCACGGCCCCTTCGCACACCCTACTCCAGCAAACCCACTGCGCCTAGGGAACTGTTGGGAGCTGCTGGGGAGCCAGAACACCCTAGTCCTTCCTCGGCTCTGACACAGACTAATTGTGAGACCTTTCTGCTTGCGCTCCTTGTGTGATCCCTCAGTTTCCCCATCTGCTAGGTAGGGAAACCCTGCTGAGCCAAGGCACACCTTGGAGACAATGGAGTGGCTCTGGGGAGAGGGGTCCTGCTCTCAAAAGGGACGTTTGCTGCTAGAAAGGACCCCAACCTCTGGACAGACCCACAACCTGCCAGGACTTCTCTGTCCCCTACATGGGAAGGAGAAGCCAACCCCTGGCTGACCCTGGGAGCTGTGTCATACATCCCTGAGGGTTTTCCTCCTCTCCCCTACAGCTGGGTAGGCTTCGAGTACCCTGAGTACCAGGGGCAGCAGTTTATCCTGGAGAAGGGTGACTATCCCCGGTGGGAGGCCTGGAGTGGGAACAGTGGCTACCGGACCGAGCACCTCCTCTCCTTCCGGCCCATCAAATGCGCAGTGAGTTACTGGGAAACCATGGTGGGGGGCTTGGGGCAGACAGAGCCTCCTTCTCGCAGCCCAGCATGGAGCGACAGACTGGAGGTTGAGTTACAGGAGCATGGAATAGAGGGGTGAAATGCACACAGAGCTGCTTGTAAGGTGGAGGAGTAGCTGCGCCCACCTGCTCCCACCTCCCTGCAATGATCCTGAGATGCTTTTCAGGGCTAAAATTTAGGCTGAAACACTGTCCCAGCTCCTTCTGCTTTGTGCTTCAGGGATCCACCTCTCAGACTGAGTTCCCCAGGTCTTGTTCCCCAGCCCTGATACCCGGGGATGGGGTGAACAGAGAGGAGCCAGCAGGACCGCAGTGTGTCTCAGGGTCCAGGGTCCGTCCCCCTCCTGCCCAGGGTACCTGAGCTGTGCCCAGGCAGGCGCAGCTCTATCGCTCCATCTGCAGAGACACTGGTGCTCGCAGCAGCGGCACGTCTGTGCCTCCGAGTGGGGGGTCCCCCCCCCAAACTTTTAATAATCACCAGGCAGATATGTTCGGGCTTTAATAAAGAGGATGCGATAAGATCACTCCTTACTGGCAGGACTGCTCCTCGGTGCAGATAGATGTGTGTGGGGGCTGGGCACGGGGGACAGTGCATTGCTCAGTGTCCCAGCTATTAACCCCTCGGTGTCCGGGATCCAGCAAGGCCCCACAGAGCCAAAGAGACCTGTCTCAGCAGCCTGCCTTGCCCTGAACCCTCCTGCAGCTCTGGAGAGCATGAGGATGCTGAGGATAGGAGCCCATGTGGGTTCAGGGGTTGTAGCCACTGTCACCCTCACTGGGAGCTGTGCATTGGGACCACAGGAACATGAGAGCAGCATCTTCTGGGCAGCCCTGGGGTGGCCCAGTGAGGGGGTGACAGGCTGAAGGACATCCCTGTGCCTTGCACCAAAGCTGGGCGTGGTCCCAGGCCTTTCACAGTGCCTTGGTGCATGTCACTCTGAAGCCACATCCCCTACCTCTGCACAAGCCAACCCATCCCTGCTGACCCCCAGCTATCACCCTCTGCAGAACCACAATGACAGCAAAGTCATCCTCTACGAGGCTGAGAACTTCCAGGGGCACAAGTTTGAGCTGAGCGACGACTACCCCTCGCTGCAAGCCATGGGCTGGGGCAACAAGGAAGTGGCATCCATCAAAGTGAACTCCGGAGCGTGAGTCCTACCAGTAGGGCAGGGGGCTGGGGGGGCTGGGAGCAGGGGCTTGGCAAAGCATCTCCCTCCTGCATAACCCCAGGATGGGGAAGGGGGACCCCAAAGAGAAGGGATGCCTTCCTACCCCTTTTTCTTTGAAAATCCAAGCTATGGGATGTTTTCCGTCCCTCTCCTCCCAGGGCAAGCAGAGCGATGGAATGCAGTTGGGATGGGATTGGGATAGGAGGGCAGGGGAGGGAAAAGAAGAAAAGGGGAGGGGAGGGAGGGAAGGCAAGGGGAGGATTTGGCCTGGGGCTCTGAGCCAGAGGTCTGCCTTCAGGTGGGTGGCATACCAGTACCCGGGATACAGGGGCTACCAGTACGTGCTGGAGCGGGACAGACAGAACGGCGAGTTCAAGAAGTACAATGAATACAGCAGCCAGGCCCACACCAACCAGATCCAATCCATCCGCCGCGTCCAGCACTGAACAGGGGCAGGGCTGAATGCCCTGCAGCCTCCAGGCTGCTGTGCAATAGACCTCTATCCGGTAGCAAATAAAGGCATTTGTCAAAAAAAAGGGTGCTCCTGCCTCTGCTCTGCTTCTCAGGGTGCTGCCACACTGAAAGACCCTCTGAGGGGTGGAATGTGGTTCTTCCCCTTCTCCACGTGGTTTTGGGGCTGTGGCCACCTCCAGCCTGGGCTGGGCTCTCTGCATCCCACCTCTGATCCATGCACAAAGAGTAGAGGGGATGCAGGACAGTTCTAACGCTGTGATGCTCTGGCTGGGAAAACGTGAACTTGCCGGGCAAAGAAAGGACTGCAGCTGGGAGAGGGCATCCAGGAGGGTTATGTCCTGGTAAGAGGTATCCAGGGGTGTCATGCCCTCAGTTCTCCTTCCAGGATCAGTACTAGGGAAGGTGATTACTAAAAAGTCTGTGAGCTCAAGGTCCCCTCCCTCTGCATCATCTCCTTCTGCTTCTCTCTTGAAGAGAGAAGAAGGTCCCTGCCTGCAGTGGGCCTGGGAAGGAGGAAGAGCACAAAGGTCACCTGGGGCAGGGATGGGGGGGACAGGACAGAACATTCACACAAACAGGGTAACCACAGTTTTGTCAGGGTAGGGGGCACTGGCAGAGAGGGGCTGGGGGTGGAAGGTGGGTGGTGCAGGGGTCAGTGGAAGGAGGTTCTCAGGGCAGTGTCCCACAGCTGGTAGGGGGCTTGGCTTGATGCTCCCAGATGCTCCCGGAACCCCTAGGATCCAGGTGTGTGTGTCCTCCCCCAGCATTGCCACGCCAGCACATCCGTGCCAATATCCGGCTGTGGGACACCGGGAGCCCCACCCAGCTTCCTCCTCCTCCTTCAGCACCCTTTCCCAACCTCCTTCTACTCTTCCTTCAACTCCAGCTCCCCAAGCCCTCCTAGGTGCAGGCCCCCTGTCCCGAGGTTCTCCCTGCATGCTGGATATTCCTTCCTCCTCCCTCTTCCATCAGCACCCTGAAGCCCTCCTGAGGCACAGGCCTCTGGTCCCGAGGTGTTCCCCACATCCAGGACATGGGTGGATGGTGGAACACTGCTGGGTGGCTCAGATGCCTAGGTTCCCCAATGCCCACCCTGCTAAAAGCATATCTGACTCTGGGGCAGGGGGTGTCCCAGAAGGGTGCTGGAACACTGGGCTGAACTGGGCTGGGGGTCGGTGTGCGCACACCCCACAGTCAGGCCTGTGCAGAGCCCCCAGCCCTGGCATGTGTGTCAGGATGTGTATGTGTGTGTATGAACTACACACATGAGTGTGCAGCACACAAGCGTGTCCCTGTACGTCCCTTTTCCTCTTGCACCCCAGTGTGGCCATGCAGAAGCCCCAGCACCTGTGCGTCCCCATTCTGCGTGGCATCCCAGCTGCAGGGCACCCCCCAGCTCTACCCTGTCCCCTCCATGTCCCTGCTGGCCCCACCCCGCCACTGCCCCATGGCCTCTCCCCCTGCACAAACACATTCCGGCACACCTGGCCAGGTGCAGCCAGCACAGGGCCACGTCAGCTTGGCTCCACTTCACAGCGCCGGCTCACAGGTGAAGCTCTCCTGGGCACCTGCAGTGGGTGAGGGTAGGGGCAGGCTATGGGGGTCATTGCAAAGTCTGGGGTCCTTCTTGCTCCATCCTGGGGGGGGCGAGGGGGGTGAGTGCTGGGGTGGGTGGTGGGGGGCAGGCTGCTTGCTTGCAGCCAGAGGGGCCTGCAGCTGCTGCCAGCTAGGTGCTCTGTGTGTCTGGGCTCTGTCCCCAGGAGCCCCACAGACCTGAACCCTCATCTTCCAGATCCCCCACAGACCCCATGCCCAATTCCTTGTTCATCCATGAACATGGGTCCCTGCTCCCTGGATTTCTCATGTACTCTCCTTTCCCCATCCTCCAGGTCTGCTCCAGCTCCCCTGTGAACCTGATGTCACATCACTCAGGTCCCCAGAAGCTCCACATAGACACAGAGCTCCCCAGCCCCTGGGACCTCACACTCCCTGCCCCTTCGCACCCCTCTGCCCCCAGGTCACCAAAAGCCTCCAGTCCCCCCACTGCCCACTTTAAGCCTCACCACTCACTGGCTTTCTCAGTGACCCAGGAATCCCCATCCCCACTGCCCTCCAAAGCATCCCTAACTCCAGCTCCCTCTGCCCTAACCCTGCTTCTCAGCCTGATCTCAGCTGCCTCTTTCACCCTCCCCCCATTCTGGCTTGATGTGGTGTTCTTCAGCCCAGACCACCCCTCCATGCCCTCCACCATCCAGATCTGCTGGAGGAAGATCACAGTCACCCCAGCTGCCAGGAGACAACAGCTTGGTGGGTCTGGCACCCTCCCCACCTCACCCTGCTGTCTCCGGGGCTTGTTTTCCGTTGCCTGCGGTTTGTTTCAGTGACTCAGGCAGCGAAAGCAAGTCTGGGAGGCTGCAGAGCCACTGCTGGGAAAGTTGCACTTGGAGGTCTGGGGAGGAGAGGGATGGGGGGAGCAGCCAGACCTGCTCGGTTTTACAGAGCTGGGACTCCCCACTGTGGGGTTTGGGGGAGCTCGGAGGACAAGCTGGGAGAACAGAAACTTCTAAAGGGCTGTTACATCTCAGCAGGATTTGTGGGGAATTGCTCGGGGAGCACCATGGTCTCTGCTCATGTCTCCCCTTGCCAGTATCTGCTCTTTGTTCCTGATGGAGACGGGCAGAAGAGGTGGAGCACCTGGAGCCCTGCTCAGCACCCATGGGACCCCCTGTTTCCTAAACACTTTGGACATCCACCCCCAGGAGGAACCACCAACCTTGTTGGGCTGTGGCAGCCCAGCTGAGCACTTTTCACCTTTTTATGCAGGGCACATTTTGGCTGCAGTATTAATAATAACCGTGGGTCTAGCACGGCTGTATTCTGGATTCCATTAGGTTCATATCTGGCAATGACTGCTCTCAAGAAATTCATCTAAGTCCTGCATAAGAGCTTGTCCTGTTAGTACACATCAATGAAACATCACAGGAGAGGCTGTGATCTTGGCTGTACAACATTGGACTCGTGGAGCAGAGCTGGTGCGAGCTGCTGACATACTGCCTGGCTATGTCAAGCTATGGGGTCCTGGTGGAGAGTCTGCTCTTGACTGGAGGGGCAGAGCCTGTGAGAGTACCCAACAACTGCATATATCAGCTGAAGCCATGTATGATAGGGAAAAACCTGGCCAAATGTCTCTGGGGAGCTGGGATCATCTTTCTCCATTGCACATTTCTCCACAAATTGCCTTCCTGTCTTCAGAAAATACCCAGGGCTGCCCAGGACAAGCAGATGAAGACAGGGCCATCCCAGTTTGGGTGGGTGTTGAATTTCACCCAGTTTCTACAGTTGGGACAAGGCTGGTCACAGGTTTAACTGTCCCTGAGGCAGGGACGGTCTGGAAGGGCACAGAGGAGACAGGGAGGTGGCAAACCTGTGGTACAACCTGGTGCCACCAACTGCTGGCAGTGCACTTACCCAACCTGAAACTCGGCACCACAAAGGAATCCCATTACCAGTGTCCCAGAGCTGGAGAGACCTGGTAGGGACCCAGACAGCCCATCCCAGGGCTCTGGGAACTGCAAGGAGACCCCAAGACTGTGCTGCTGATGTTGAAGCTGGGAAAGAGGCAGGCATGGACCCTCATGGCTGGCAGCACAGGTGGCTCAGAGAGCCTGATGCTGGTGGGATTATGTCAATGCCGATGCCGATGCCTCTGCTGATGCCAATGCCGTGCAGTGAGATGCAGAGGGCCGAGAGGATGCTGTCCGGTCGGCGGGTCAGAAAGCGAGATGGTGGTGGGAGGCCGGGCCCGGGCGGTCTCCAGGCAGTGTCCGAGCCCGCTCCTAGCTGGGATGGCAGCGCAGTGTTTGCGAAGAGTTAAGGAGGCGGAAGAGGCAGGAAGCGGCCCGAGCCTCTCTCCATAGAAACCCGCGGCCGTGATTAAAGTCTGATTCGGGCCCGATAGCGGGGGGGGGGGGGGGGGGGGGGGGGGGGGGGGGGGGGGGGGGGGGGGGGGGGGGGGGGGGGGGGGAGGGAGGGGGGGCTGCGCCCGCTTTAATTACAGCGGAGGAAATTGCTGGAGCCGGGGCCCCGAGCCCCTGCGAGTTGCCTGGAAACTCCCCCCCTCCTCCGCCTCCCCCGGCCCCTGCCCGTCCCCTGCCCGTCCCGCTGCCATTTATTCGCCATCAGCTGCTCCCTGATAAAGTGGAATAATAATAATAATAATAGGGGCAGGAATATTAAAACATGCAGCCCTCGGGCCGCCCCCACAGCTGCCATGAGACACGGCACCGGAGCGGTGCCACTGCTGCTCAACATGTACCTGCCAGGTACGGGTGGATCCCTCGGCCGCTGCCCCACCGCTGCGCCGTGCACCGCACAGCACCCAGCCCCTGCCCACCCTGTCCCGCTGAGGCCCCGGGAGGTTTCTCCGCCCTGTCTCCTTCCAGAGCCCACCCTGTTCTCTCCTCTCTCTTTCTGTCCATTCTCTCTTCCTGCCTTCGAGCACCACCACCATTCCTTCCATCTACCCTCACAGCCTTCCATGCCTGCGCACTTATCCTCCCATCCTTCATCCACACACCGTCCTCCTGTCCTTCTATCCCTCCATTCACCCTTCTCTCCTTCCAACTCATCTTTCCACCTACCCGTCCTCGCCCTGTGCTTCCATCCATCCTTCCACCCCACCCACTTGTCCCTCCATCCCCTTTTCCATCCCCGCTACCAGCCAACCCCTCTATCTACCCTCTGTCCCTTTCATCAGCCTATTTTTCCCTCATCTTACCCATTATCCACCCTTGCCTCCATCCATCCACTTCTCGACCTTTCTTTCCTCCATCTACCCACTCATCCAACCTCCCTTCTGTACTTCCATCCACCCACCCATTTCCTTCCTTCCGTCCATCCATCTATCTATCTCTCCTTTTCACAGCAGTCCGCTCCCCAAACACCAACAGTCATCCTTCCTTCCACCCGCCAATCCTGCCACCCATCCTGCTACTCACCCTCTTCCTCTCCCTCTCCCCCTGCCCCGCAGTTCTCTCCCTCGCTGCCTCTCTCCTCTCTACCCCAGACCACGGGATTTTCTATTCCTATTTAAAAGCTTCCCCAGCTGGGTCGGAAATCGGATTTCCTTTTTCCTGGACGCGTTTCCTGGCTTCGCCGCAGCGGCGGGGCAGGCGAGGGGGAGCGGCCGGGGGATGCAAGGACATTGCCCGCGGGTGGGCGCCGGGGGGTCGCGGTCCTGCCTGGCTCCAGCCCCCCGCCACCCCCACCGGCGCCCCTTTTTTCCCCCCAGATCCAGTAGGGGAAACTTTGTTCAAAGACGGGAAGAGCCAGGCATGGGGGTCTCTCAGCCCCGGCGTGCAGAAAGGTAAGAGCACCGCTGCCCCTTCCCCTGGACCTGCTCTGCTTCCCTCAGCCGGCCTGGAGCGGGGACCCCCGGGGCATATACATTATTCCCCGATAAGCAGCCACCGGGGACCCCTTCCCGTTCCTGTGCCGGGCACTGCCCACGCGGGACACTGCTCCGCCGCGGAGCCCCCGTTCCCTGCTGCTGCGGGCTGGGAGCTTTCCGCCGCCAAATCCTACGGGGAAAGCAGCGAGTCCCGACGGCCGGGAGCCCCCGTCCCGTGGCAGCAGAGGGGAGCGGGGAACCCAGTTCCCCGAGCCCCGCCGCGGGGAGAGTGTGGGGTCCCAGCCCCGGTCCCCCAGGTGCTCGGGACATCAGACGGGGAGGGATCTGCCAGCCAGCCCGGGTGTGGGGCGAGCTAATCCGGGCTCGGGAGGCCCGTTCCTGGGAGTGGGGAGGTGAGTTGAGACACCACCCGTGAGGGAGCTACCGGTAAAGGGCTGGGGCTCGGGCAGATGTAGGAACTGATGGGTCTCCGTCTGGAGAAATCCACGCAGAGGTCACGGGCGTGGGCAAGTGCTGGCCAGAGAGCAGCCTGGAGCCTGCTGGGGAGTGCAGCAGCGCTGGGCATCGCGGGGCCAGCACTGTGGTGTTTGGGCAATGAAGCTTGCCTGTCTGCAAAGAGACAGTTGACAAAGGGCTGTTCTGAGCAGAAAAAGGGGAGCCCTGATTTAGTGATGGGAGAGGTAGGAAAGCTGGGACTGGGGAGATCCTTTTGCCTCTGCACTGGGAACTCTGCCTAGCCATACTCTGTGCACTGTGATGCAGTGAGAAGGACCTTTTTGGATCCCTGGATATTTCCTCGGGGAGATGCCAGGTGCATTATCATGGCACCCTGAGGCAGTCAGGACTGAGCCTCACCACCCCACCCGGCTGCACCCCCCAACACCTCCCTACCCTCCTTGCATGGGGTGGAACAGGCATAAGTGGGAGATAGCTGGAGCCCAGGGTGGAGGCTGTGGCAGTGAGAAGCAAAGGCTCTCCCTAGGAGAGATCCCCCACCTTGGTCCCAGGATGGGGGATTAGGAAATGCAGAACCTCGGAAAGATTGGGGTGTATCTGCCTGGATCAGGATGTCTAGCCTCGGTTTGATGAAACAGGGATGGATGGGAAACAGCTGTTCCCTGCTCCTTCCAGGGCAAGAAGTGGAGAGCACTAGATAAAATTGTGTGAGATAAGTAGGATAAGGTGGTTCTTTGTGGGAAATGTAGCTGAGCTGTGGAACTGCTTGCTGCAGGGGTCGCGCATGCTAAACCTCTGTATGGAATCCAAGCACCTATAGACAAAATAATGGTAGAAAAGCACAGAGAGAATGATGAAAGGTAAAGACACGTCCTCTGCTGTTGGAACAGACTGTGCTGCAAGGGTTGGGATGAGGAGCAGGGATGTGCAGGAGGTGCTGCTTGGATGGGGTAAGGCAAGGTGTCTAGGTAAGTGTAGGGCTGTTCTGCAGGGTGGCTGGGTCCCAGCGGCAGGAATGCTCCTTGTCCAAAGGTCCAGGGACCCTCTCCTTTTGTGACTTCTCACCAGACACAATGGAGCCTGTCCTTGTGCCTCACCATGAGCACGTCCAGGTGTGCCAGGCTCTAGTGTGTGCGGCTTGGCACAGGGGCACCTTGGCCACGCACCAAGGATACTCCTCAGTGCAAGCTGTAGATGCAATGGTCATGGCTCAGAAAGGACATTTTTCCTTTGGAAATAAGGATCATTGATGGCTGATTCAAAGCCACAGCAGGTCCTGCCTGCCCTGTCCTCCTCTCTCCCTCTCCTATACTTATCTGTGACTCTGGGGTGTAGTTCAGATCAGTGCTGCACCCTGACTTCTGCTTATCGTGGAGACATCAGTGCAGGGCACAGTGTCCCTAGAGCAGAGGCTGTGCTGTGACACCAGCCCAGTTTCAAGCAGATGTGGCAGTGGGGAGTATTTGTGCTGCGATAGGTCTGAGCACTTCCAAGATATCTCCTTCTTGGAGCTGCAGATGAAAGAAAAAGGCCATGTCCTCACACCAAAACGAACAAGCAGGTATTCATCTTCAGTGGTGTGTGAACATGGGTGGGAGGGATGTGGAGATTCTGGATCCAGACCCACTGCAACCTATGTTGACCTCTGAGCACTCCTACCCCATCACAAGGTGCAGGGGCATCTTTTCCTCCTCTTACCTGGGGGGTAGGATGGAGTAGGGATGCTGCAAAGGAGACACAACCTCATTACCATCCTCTGCATCTCTAGAGCAGGGAAGATGCAGTGAGGTGCAGCCTAAACCTGGGTCCACATGGGAGGGGGCAATATAGCAGTGGGTCAAGGTGAATTGGGGCACATCCTGTCCCTAACCTTGTGCCCTGGGAGGGAGCTTTAACCTCTCTGGGGCTCGGCCTTGCAGGCAGTGGGCAGATCCAGCTGTGGCAGTTCCTGCTGGAGCTGCTTTCAGACCGGGCCAACCTGAACTGCATCGCCTGGGAAGGCACAAACGGGGAGTTCAAGCTGATCGACCCCGACGAGGTGGCACGGCGCTGGGGCGAGCGGAAGAGCAAACCCAACATGAATTACGACAAGCTGAGCCGGGCCCTGCGCTACTACTACGACAAGAACATCATGACCAAGGTCCACGGCAAGCGCTACGCCTACAAGTTCGACTTCCACGGGCTGGCGCAGGTGTGCCAGCCGGCCACCCCCGATCACACCCTCTACAAATTTCAGGGCAACCTGGCACCACTGCCCTTCTCAGGCATCTCCAAACTCAACCTCATGACCTCCGGGGTGACGCCGGCCGGCTTTTCCTACTGGCCTGGTTCCAGCCCATCCCTCTACCCTGGGCACGGGCTCCAGCCCTCGGCTCCCTTCAGCACCATGGCGGCCTCCCACCTCAACAACATGAACAACCATTACCATTAGAGGCTCAGCTGTGCCAGGTGGACGCTCCCCGTCCCTGGCAGCATGGGGCTATGGAGTTGGGAACTCAGTGGGGAGGGATGGGGGGTGGGACTGTGCCCTGCTCTCACTTGCCCCCTTTTAGATTTGGAATGGTGGGGAGTATGGGGGTTGCTTGCAGGGTAGCTGGGTTGGTTCCCTGATAGGGGTGGCTGGAAGAGAGAAGCCATCTAAACTTTAGAAGGTAACCATAATCCTGGGAATGGATGTGGATACCTAAAGTAGGGTGTGAATGGAAAGGAAAACTATCGGCTCCACTCCTGGCAGGGACTGTGCATCCCCTTTCCTTTGCAACATGCTGCCCATCCCATGAATATCCTTAGCTCCACCCCCAGCCTATGCCTGCCCCACCCCTCTACCTGCAGAGAGGAGCCAGGAGCTGGGTCCTCAGGGCAGCTGCATCCCTGGATGAGGGTTCCACTGAGCAGGGGCAAGGAAAAGGGACCTTGCCTGACCACTTGGTCCACTCACCTATGTCTCCAAAGTCTTCCTTTCTTCCATCCCTCCTACACCTCCTGCTGATGGTAGCTTCCTTCAGATTGCAGGAGAAGGCTTAGTCTGAAGAGCAGATGTTCTTCATGGGTTGATTCCTACCCAGGGCAGGGATCTGTGGTTGGAGGGGCAGGTGCGGCAGGCATGCACTGCCAGTTCCCAGGGCAAGACCAGAGCTTGGAGGCAGCATAGCCTGGTCCTTGCAACTCTGCCCTCTCCCTAGTGCTTGAAGATCACACCACAGATGGTCCTGACATCCTGCACATGAGCCCATGTCCTGCTCTTCACTTCCAAGATTAATGTTCCAGTTTTACTCTGGCTTTAGCCCCTCACATGCAGGGCTTGGTGGGATACCTTCTGTAGGTGGGAACATTCCTAGGGACAAGGTAGGGAGGGAGGTAGAGCAGGAGAAGGGATGTCAGCAGGACTGGGAGCCCCAGGCACCAAGGAGCAGCCCTGGGTCTCCCCTGGGTTCAAGGAGCTGCCCCCATCCTCCAGAGCAGGACAATGGCTCAGCAGACACCGAACAGCTGGGCACACTCAGCTCTGCACTGGCTGGGGGTGGGTTTGGTCTTCAATAAAACAGAGAGGTGCTGCGAGCTGTGTTCTCTCCTGTCTGAAGGGATCTGGCAAGAGGGGGAACCACCCAGCAAATCCTTTTCCATCTGCGCCAGAGCACCTTCAGGGCTGGGGTGTGGAAGATGCCACCACTCTTCTGTGTCACCTTTTCTCCAGGTGTCGCCTCCGATTCTTATTAACCCCAAGAGACAGGGCAGAGTTGGAAACCTCTGGGTTACTTGAGACACCCCTCCAGGGTACCCACATAGACTGATCTTGGGCTGGCAAGGGGATGTGGCAACTGGAGGCAAAGAGGAGGTGCAGTTGGCCTGGCAGGATGTTTGCCACCCTGCCGTTATCCAGGCAAATTCGGGATTCCAGGAGCCGGATCTCTTGAGATTCACAGAGCCCTTTGTAACCAGTCTGGGGCAATGCACTGGGCCCAGCACAGCCACATCCTGTGCCAGGCCAGGCTCATGTGTGACACTGATGCAGAGGTGAGCGGGAGAGCACTGCTTGCCTGGCTCCAAGAAGATGCCCACAGATCCACTGGTGCCCACAGTGGCTGCTGTAGGGGTATGGGTATGGCTGTAGCCATACCCAGCCCCTACCCCTGCATGCCCCAGATCACAGCAGCCCACAGATCTAGGGGCTTCATGCTGCCCCCTCTGCATCCCTCCAGGGTCTGGTCACTCTCACAGCCTTGGTGGCATCTGCTTTGATGCATCCTCATTGTCCTAATCAGCTTAAGGGAGTGGGATCTGATGTCAGTGTGTCTTCTGGGGAGGGCTCAGGCTGTGAAGTGGGGGGGCCCAATGCTGCCAGCCAGGAGCCCATGTATGGGAAAGGAGTTGCAGGGACTGCAGAGGGAGGGGCTGTCCCTACCTCCAGGGTCCCTGAGTGTTGCACAGCCTGGTTCCAAGGATGGCAGGAGGTGAAGTGAGGGGGAAAGGAGTAGTTACCCCCATGCAACCAGTGTGGAGACAGGCTGAAGACACCTCTTGCCCCCAGACTTGGCTTTGTAAGGGCAAAATCAGGGAACTGGCCACAGCTGCCTCCTTCAGAGACGGGGCAGAGGGCTGCGCCTCCACCTGGGAAGCCGCTTCAGGGCTTAGGTAACTGCATGACGCAGGTCAGGACACCGATTAAGGGATGTGGGTCACTAGTAGCTCCTCCCTTCTCCCCCGCCCTGTCCCTATCCCTCTTGTCCCTCTGCCAGTGCCTACACCAGGGAAGCCCAGGTGACTCCAGTCCCCTCCTCATTCCCGACCCTGCAATCCGGGTCCTTGCTGGATAGGAGGCGAGACATGCTGGGGAAAAGGGGGAGTTACCTTTTTGGGAGAGGGAAGACCACTGCACACACCCAATGCAACAGCCTGCAGCTGAGGGCTTGCTTCGCTCTGAGCTCACTTGGCACAGTCCCACTGCTCTGTCCCCAGGGTGCCACGCCAAAAGCCCTGCACTCCCCAGGGAAGGCAGCCGGGAAAGAAGGGGGAGGACACCAATGCGGGACTGCACCAGCGATGCTCTCGCCTGCCTGTGGACGCAGCCGGTGTCACCATGGCAACTCGGGATGCTCCCATTCCCAGGCACCACTGGGAGCTGGCCCCCCTCATGACATGTTGTGCTTATTGGAGGGGGGAACAGAGCATCACTTCACCCAACTCAGCTTCCCCCATCCCCAGAGCCCCACCTGACCCAGCCTGCCAGAGGTGCTGCTTTCTGCAGTTTTCTTCAGTCACCAAAAACCGCCGCCTCAGAGCAGACTGCAGCAAAATCCTGCCAATGGGCAAGCAGGGCCGTGCCCAGCACAGCTCCTGGTGGAGCATCATCTCTGTGGGTGCCCAGCCCAGAGGGCTGATGGGGGAGCACCATCCCTGGCAGTGGGGTATATGTACCAGCTGGGTGGGCAGCCTGTCTCAGGTGGCTGGCAGCAGTGTGGGGGCCCAGCGCACTCATGGGTTTCCGACCTACCTGCGGGAAGTCCTCGGGTGCCCTGTCCAGGGTGAAATGGGGAACACAGCCCCAAAGGGCTTCAGCCTGCACTAGGAAGAGTGAGGGAGCAAAGGCTATGGCATGGCAGCTTCTGCTGCGCTGTGTTTAAAGACAGAAGGATTTTTTTTCCCTACTTAAAAAAAAAAAACCAAAACAAAACAATAAACTAAACAAAAATACGGCTCTTTGTATCTGCCTTTCCTTCCCTGTCAAGAGGGCAGGCTTTTGCCTCTTGCCAGCACAACAGGGGGACCCCTCCAACTTCCCCAAAGCCTCCCAGCCACATGGTAATGGATCAGAAGGAGGATGGAGTAGCCCCTCTCTTATTTTAGCAGAGTCATGTCACCATTTGTTTCATTTCTCATGCTGGGAAGAGCCTTTGCAGCACAGCCACACCACATCTGCTGTGGGGAATGTCGGCTGCCTCTCTGCCCACCTCTGCTCTCCCTACAGCCTTCTCAATTCCCACTTATTTCATCCTCTCCACATCCCGGCTGTGCTGGCTCCTCAGCTCCCCACCCCCAAGCTGCTGACTCACATCCTCTCTCCAGACGCCACCTTCCCTTGGCCTGGCTCCCTGGGAAGTGCTTCAAGACTTAGTGTGGCTCAGCCAGAGCCTGCAGGTACAGGCATTCAGGCTCCAAAACCCCTTTTGAAGTCCCTCCAAGGAACCAAATGTGATGCTTCCAAAAGATGCTGCTTTCTTCCTTGCCAATATGCTAAGGGCTGGGGCTGTACTACCACCATAAACCCAAACCTCATCCCTGCTGCCACCAGCTCTCGGGGCTGCCAGGGAGACAGTGTCCCAGTCTGCTGCTGCCCAGCTGTACACTGAGACCTTGGGCTGGACTTTGCTGAGGGCAGGAACTGAGTAGCGGGAGGACTGGATTAATGTGCTAATGCCAGATTATGCTCTAATGCAGGACTTCTGATGAGGGAACAGCCTCTATTACAGCCCAGGGGGCACTCACTTCCTGAAGCAGACTCCCCATGACTGCCTCAGGCCACAGCTTGGTGCTGCCTGGCTGTCCCCCAAGGAGTTCAGTCCTCAGGGGTGACAAAGGACCGTGAGACAGGCAGGGAACACAGCACAGGGTGACCTCCACACTCAGCTCTCAGTGAGCTGGAGGTAATGCCCCAGACTATATAGCCCTGGCCCTCTGCTCTTCCAGGCTCTGTGGCAGACAGATTAACAGCAGGGCTCCAAGGTATCTGGTTCCCCTTCCTCACCTGCCCCAGCCTCCTAGCATAGAGCTGTCCCCAGTCTGTGCTCCTCAGTCCCAAGCCCATCAGCCAGGCAATGCCACAACACATGCTTTGGCTACAGTGGGGACCAACCTGTCTGTCATCCCACATCCCTCAGTCCCATGACTGCCACTGGGCCACCCTGGGCACAGGCAGAGCTCTTGCAGGTTTCCACCCAGCCTGCATGCATCTCCCATCAGCTGAGACCTTCTGAAGGCTGTCCTGCCCCTTCCCGAGTACAAATGTCTCATCAGCCAATTTAGCCTGGGACTCTTCATTCTCCCTCTGCCATTTGCTGCCATCTCCCGGGGTCAGTTTGTCCATGTATTCCCCCACAGACACCCCACCAGCAGCTGTAATGAAGTGTCACAGATCAGGGAGGGGACCAGAAACCTGCACCCACAAGCCATCCCCAATTCAGCCCAGAGAGCAACAGCCCAAAGCTGCAATGGAGCCAGTGTCCAAGCAGCTCCCACAGAGGCAGAAGAGAGACCTCCCACTTCCATCTGCCTCAAGAAACATATTCTCCATCATCCTTACAGGCAAATGAAGAAAGCCCTGTGCAGAAAGCTGGGCCAAGGCAGGTCCTTCACCAGCCATGCAGGTGCTGGGTCTGCATCATCCAGAACAGTTTTCTCCCCATGGAGCACCTCCAAGTCACTCTGGGAGATGATGCCAAGTCTTAATAGCAAAAACACAGCTTCACTGCTGTTTTTCTGACAGGAAGAAGCATGGCTTGCCACACTGGCTGCTCCACGTGTTCATCACTCCTCCATGCCCCACTGCCATGGCCAGCTCATCCAACCCATGGAGTTTGCTCCACAGACAGAGCAGTAGGACAAGGGGACTCCCACAGAGCAGTTGTTGCACAGCTTCAGGTAGAAGTTCCCCTTTTCATGGGTGACCAGGCATCCTTGGGACCCACTGGCAGCCAGGGTGCCCCTAGCAGCCCCATATAGTCTTGGGCAGCAAGATGAGGGTGCTATGGCCTGAGAAGAGACCTTCCTGGGGCAGGAGGTGCTGAACCCACTGCAGGCTGCACCATGCAGCTTGTGCCCACCTACCCTGCTGCAACATAGGTTGGAGCAGATGGGGCATCAGCTGTGAGGCATGGAGAGGAGATGTGTTGTTGCTGGAGGAATTTCAAACTAGGAAAGTACAGGGATCACTCACCTGGATTTCTGTGGTGATTGATCACTGACTTGGTCCTGCTGCTCTACCCCTGAGTTCCAAACCCAATGTGAATTCCCCCTCCCTGCAACCCCAGACACTAATGGTCTCTGCAGCTGGCAGCACAGGGGGCTTCCCAGTCCCTTAATGCTCCTCAGGGAGCACTGGTGGCTGAAGGGATCATAAGGTTGGAGACAAGCTCTGCCAGGTTAAATCACACAATTTTTAAGGGGGGGACAACACTAAGCTCCCAAGCCTGTCTGAGGATTCCCACCCTCCCTACTCACCCCTGCTTATGTTCCCTCCCCACCTACCCTCTGCCTTTGGGGGAGCAGAAGGCTCCCAGGCAAGGTGAGGTGAGTGCTCCCTTTGCCTTGCTCCCCCCACCAGTTGTACAAGATCCAGAGACATCTCCCTCTCCTCAGTAAGGCTCTGGCTGAGCCAATGATGCATATTTAAATGCACGGGAGCATCTAAGTTCGTCTCTCATTCCTTGACATTTTCAGAGACTCCAAGCTGTCTTCAATTACAAGTCTGCAATTAGCTCTTCCTAAATCCCCCAATGAGGCCTAGCACTCTTAATCAATGAAACACAAGGGAGGAGGGGAAGGACATGGCCTCGCTGCAGCTGGAAAAATTTTAAAAAGCTGGGGCTCGAAGCTGAAATATCTTGTAAGTGTCCCTAAGAAGATCTGAGGGCTGGGAAGCCCTCACCCGCTCTGGCAGGTTGTTCAGCTCTGGAGACAAGACTCTATAAAGCCCCACGGCTGGGGGGAGGGAGTCACTGGACAAACATCACGGCTCAGGGTAGAGACAGCCAGCACCAAAGGCTCAGGTGTTACCCTGTGATGCAGTAGACCTTCCTGGATTCATCTCACTGTGCCTCAGTTTTCCCCTCTGAAAAGTGCTGATAGGGGAGAGTCAGGGCTCTCCCAGCAGCCCCCTAGGAGCTCTAAGGGTCCAATTCCACCTGTTTAAGCCAGAGCTACCTTCTTTAGGATAAGATGTGGATTTAGTCAAATTTGGGGTGGGTTTGAGTGCATTGTGGCCCAGACAGCTCACCACAAGGTCACATGAATGTCAATCTACAGGCAGGAACAACAGCACCCATTAGGAGAGGGAGAAGGGGAGAAGCACTGGTCTTGGAGGGTTTACACAGCCATGGAAAAGCCTTGCACAGCACCCTGCCAGGTCAGCCCCCATCACAGGGACATCTGTGCTGTCTTCCTGGTAGCACAGCTTTGCCTGAATGAGCCAGATTGGGCCTAATTAGCAGCTCTGCTGATGCACACAAAGGTAGAGAGAATCCAGCTTACCCTCCATGACCTGCAGAGCCAGCATAGCTCTTCCCAGCTACAGGGAGCCTGAACGCCTGGCTCAGAAGGGCTAGGAAGCATTGGAGACCCCACATGCAGAGAACATGTGTTGCAGATCCTGTTGAAGAAGGCCCAGCAAATTCAGTACTCTGAAGCATAGCAACCAGCTATGAGAAAAGCAAAGCCTTCCCCTTCTCCACCCCTCTCCCTGGGGGGTCTGCAAAAGCACAGAGCTGGTAACAAGGCTAGCTGCATAGCTCCCACAGCCTGCTGCTGCCAGGAAAGGGAGCCCAGCCCTGCAGAGAGAGGCAGGCAGGGGGAGGTTGGGGTATCTTTAGGAAAAATAAAACTAAAAAAAAAAAAAAATATGGAGGTGACATGAAATGTGGCATCCTATTTAAATTCAGAGCAGCAGACAGGCATTCCAACTGGAATGGAGGAGGCCAGGAGAGCTCACAAGGAATCAAGAGACACTCAGGTGGACCAAAACTGGCCTTGGGCACAACAAACAGTGGTGAAATTCTGACCCCCAACTCACACTGAGAGTAAAACCCCCTTTGAGAATCAGGTCCCCCCATCCCTCTTGGGGAGGAGAGGGGGCATGACTAGGAGCTTGGGATGCCCCCCCAATCCCATTTGCACCCCACAGCCCAGCAAGTCCAGAAGCCATCACCAGGCCCATCCAGGCCACCTCTTTATTCTCCAGTGAAGCAAAGCAAGAGGAGAGGGAACCCCTCCCTCCCAATAGCAGGCCCCCTCCGTCTGGGCTCCCTAGGCCTCCTCTGGCACAGACCCCTTTACTCGCAGCAAGCCAAGATTGGGGGAGGCATAACCCCTTGTTTGGGGAGGCGCACCGGGGGTTGGGGGGAGGGGAGGAATTACACGCGGGGAGGGGCGTGGGCGTCCCCCCACAGCGGCTCGAACAAAGGGGCATGCGGACGGCTGCCGCGGGGTGAGGGGCAGCGTCGCCCATGCCGAGGGGGGCCCATATCCCCCCACGTGGGCGGGAGGGGGTTGGGGGGGGTGGGAAGGCATCGCTCACAACACAGACCCCCCCCCCCGCCTTTGTCTGCTCAGGCGCGGCAGCTCCAGCACCACGGACAGCACCGGGAGCGCGGCGGGCAGCTTCTGCCCGCGCCGCAGAGCTCCTTCACATGCACCCGCTCTGCCAGAGGCACCCGCCGCACCTCCAAGGTCCCCCCGACCACTCCTGCCCCAGAGCCTCATTTCTATTTTTTTCACCCCTTTTTTTTCTAAAGAAAACGCATCCAGGAGCCTCCGCTCCTCCGCAGCCTCCCCCCCTCCATCGCGCAGGCGGGAGGGTCACCACTCCCCCTCCTCGGTCTTCGCCGCCGCCTCGGTGTTCCGGAGCGCAGCCCCGTTCTGGGGGGGGCGGCCGGATCCGGAGCAGGGAGGGTCCAAGTAGCGTCTCCGTGGAGCTGGCGGCCGGGGAGGGGGGAAGGCGAGGAGGATGCGGTGGGAGGAGGGGGAATCCGACAGTCCTTCGCCTCCCCCGCCCCTCGGTGCGCGGCCCCTTCCGGCCCCGGGGGCCTGGTACCTCCCTAACGGTCCAGGCTGATCGTCCAGTGCTTGGACCCGTCTCCGCCCTCGCCCTCGCTCTTGAGGTCCTGGAAGA
Source organism: Empidonax traillii (assembly GCF_003031625.1). Lineage (NCBI taxonomy): Eukaryota > Metazoa > Chordata > Aves > Passeriformes > Tyrannidae > Empidonax > Empidonax traillii. The sequence goes on from NW_020955198.1 coordinate 1,162,796, forward strand.
GTTGCGTGAAGTAGTGCGGGTCCGCGTTGATTCGCAGCATCTTGGCGCTGAGGCGATGGATGATGCCCAGGCAGCGCTCCCAGAAGCGCCCCTTGTCGCCCTCCACCAGGAAGGGCTTGAGCGGGTAGGAGATCTCGTTGCCCATGTAGGAGTAGGCAAGATAGAGGCAGGTGAGGAAGGCGGCCTGCAGCTCTGCCTGGCTCCCGATGTCTTCGCCCCGCAGCGCTTCCCGGCACAGCAGGTAGACGAACACCAGGTTGGCTGGGGTGATGAAGCCCTGGTCCTGCCAGCCCTGCAGCAGCAGCGAGCGGTCCACGCTGCGGAACCAGGAGATGAGCTCGCCGGGGCTCAGCTCCTTCAGGCGGTAGCAGCGGCGGCACACGAAGTCCCCCAAGCAGCGCAGCAGCTCGCCGGTGGACGCCTGCACCACCACGCGGCGCGGGGACCCTGGGGGGCGGCCGCCCGCCGGCGGCGGTGGTGGCGGTGGCTTTCCCCCACCGGAACCCGGGTGCAACTCCTGCGGCGCCGAGGGCACGGTGGGCACCGGCACGGCCAGCGGGCCCTGCTTGGCGCCGTCGGCCGGCCCCACCACCGACTTGCGCAAGTTCTCGCGGTTTCGCTGCACCACCAGCGGGTCAGGCTGGCCCGGGGGCCCCCCGGGGGCCCCGCCGCCGGGCTTCGGCGTCACCTTCTTAGTGCTCTTTTTCTTCTTGGCCGAGGCGGCCACCAGCCTCTTCCAGGTGAGCGCCGAGATGAGCACGCCGGGGCGCTTCAGCCGGCTCTCGCCCTTGCCCGGCACCCTTCCCGGCGCCTTGTCGGCCAGCAGCCCCCCGCCGCCGCCGCCCTTGCCCGAGGAGGCGGCGGGGGAGAGGGAGAGCACCGTGCCCATGCTAACGCCGAGCGAGACGGGCGTGCAGGGGCCGGGGCGCCGGCACCGCCCATAGGAGGCCGGGGCCTACGGGGGAGGCGGCCCGCACCGGGGCCGTGGTACCCGAGGATGCTCCGCCGCGCCCGCTCTGGGCTCCGTGCCCGCCGCTGCAGCCAGGCGCGGTCCCGCTGCTCCCCGCCTCCCCGCCGACAGCCAATCGCCGCCGCACGGGGCCCCGGTGTGCCCGCCCCCCCCGCCGGTGGGTGGTGGCAAAGCGCGGCGCGGCTTTGGCGGGCGGCCGCCGCCCCGGCATGACCTTCACCGATCGGGGGCTCGCATGGTGCTCCCGCCAGGGCGGGGGGGGGGGTTGGGACCTGCGATGCTGCCGAAGCCCCCAGCCCTTTGTGTGGGGGACGTGGGGAGGCTCCCGGGGAAGCCCAGAGGACAGTGGGCACAGGAGGGGTCTAGGGAGGGCTTGTGAACTCGGTTGTTCTTGCGAAGTCCTGTTCTCTATTCTTACCCCCAGGGGAAAAGATAACCCTTCCCAGACGAACAGAGCTCTCTGCTCCAATGCTGCTTGGGGAACACGGTGGGGGAAAAGAGCCTTTGGAAATGCCAGAAAAGAGCAGAGGGGTGAAGAGGAGGTGTGAAGATCAAGAAGACTGTGAACATGTGCTCAGGGGGCAGCTAGAGGTTTGGGGTGGTTGGAAGGCTGTCTGTGACTCGGCAGCCAACATGATAGATGTAGGCTTGGTGGGCAAGCCTCTCTTCTCCTGAGAACCGGCCTGACCCTGGGAACAGCTCTGCAGGGAGTCAGAAGGCACCTAGCCTTGGGGGAGCACCCCTAGCACCTGCTGTGCAAGCATGAAGTCCCCCACCCACCCTGCCTTTTCCCACTCAGACGTGGAAGGGAGACTTACCACCAGGCTGTCAGTCACCAGTATTGGGCCAAAGTCAGGGACCTTGGAGAAAGCAAAAGGAACCTCCTCCATGTTCACAAGGCAAGGCCAGCCAGCCCTGCTGCTCAGGGCTCCCAGACCCTCAGGGAAGGAGGGAAGAGATGGTGCACTTCTGCATCATTGCAAGTATTGTGTGATAAACCAGCCACATGCATAGACATTGCTTCTCCCTCTATGGATCTGAGCATTCCATAGATGAAATCTGCACCCCTCTGCTACCTGCCTCTCTGCTCCTTGCAGGAAGATCCCCCTGTATTTCTCATGAGCTGCATGATGGATCCTGCAGCGCTGATTTCTACAGCAGGTGCCAGGCATCCATTAGGAACAAAATGCCCCAATTGCAGGGACTGCTCCTGCATGTAAAGCATTGGGAGAGACAGCTTGGAAAGGTTCCAGGGAGAATGTCTGAACGACGCATTTTGATACAGCATTTTATGTGTGAAATGAGCACATGTCGTTGCCAGGATGTAGTTGCTGCTGGATGCATCCAGGCTAACAGGCGGTAATGAATTATCAACCGGGAGGAGCTAAGCCAGCCCTCCTGCTTCCTCCTGCACTGCTGATGCTGGAAGTGTTTGCAATGAAAGCACAGACTCAGAGCCATGTTTCAGGCTTCTACACTGGCCTCCTTATGCTTGGGGCTGACTTGCCACATCTGGGGGTAAAACAGAGGCTATGCCCTCTGTGCCTTGGCAGGGAAGAGTGGCAAAGTCGCATTGCTACATATCCTGCACTGTGGTCAGCTACCATTCCTGCAGTAAGTTCTGCAAAGAACAGGCATGTGTGCACACAGACCTTCAGATGCAGAGGTTTGCTTTGGGAGTGGCCAGAACCAAGTGGATTTGGGCCAGCACCACCTGCTCAAGGCCAGCTTAGAGTGGGCTGAAGTAACCAAGAGGATTTGGTAAAGGGATATAAATACAGACGAAGAAAATCAGGACAAGGTTCCTGACAATGATTAAGTCAGCACCTTTAGATATACATAGCTGAGAAGATGGAGGAGCTCTAGGGAGGGGATGGGAAGAAGCTTGTCTTTTCTTTCTTTACACATTTGAGGATTTTCTGGTGTGCAAATATGGTCTCATCAGAAACCCACAGATGAATTTTGCAGGTGAGGAAGCAGAGTCCTTTTTGCATACTGCTTTCTCTTGCTGAAGTGAAATTGTTCTCAGATTGCTTCATCTTAAAAAAGTGAAGCCACCCCCACCTTGTGTGAGATCTCTCAAATTGGCTTCCCTGAACTCATGGAGAAAGACTACTCATATTTGACAGTGATGGGCTTCACAGCAGAGGTCAGAGAGTTCCCCTGGCTTCCCCAGCTAGGCTTGTGGTTATTGAACTGCGCAGCTCGGTGTGTATGCACCTCCTACCACTCCCAGGAGGGGAGATTTGGCTGAAGTCAGTTTAACAATCCAGCCCAGGGCTGTTCAGTGATGCAGCCTGAGGCCTCAGCTATGAGCAGGAGGAGAGCTTCAGTGCATTATTCCCTTCTTGCCTGCAGCTTGTGTCCTGCTGTGGCAGCAGCTGTGGGGTAGAGAAGGTCAGTGAACCCACTGTCATTCTGCAAGACAGCATTGCTGACAGCGGCAAGGGATTCCTGCAAGCACTATGGAATTACCCAAGCCCTACAAGAACAGCAGGATGTTTCTTATGTGGGTAGAGAAGCAGCTTTGCAGCTTACATGGGAGGCAGCCGCACTTCCACGTGAAATAGGAGGATCTTTTCCCCATTCTTTAGTTTTACTCTTTAGGCTCAAGCTCCAAGACTGGCAGGCAATTATATAGCACAAAGTACATCCTTGGGGCCATCTCTGCTTGGCGTCTTTCTTGGTTGTAAATGGTCAGCTGGCAGGGAAAGGCACAAAGCAGGAGAAGAGGGCAGCATTTCCCTTCCCCAGGGAATTGCCATTCCCACCCCAGGCAGCAGGAATGACATACCTTTGGATGCAAGGGAGGAAAGAAGTAGGGCTCCAGCCATAGTTGGTCTCAAATCTCTCAGACTTCTGGCCTTAGCCAAATCTTCAGCTGTTGGTGCTGTGGCTTTGCAGGGACACTGCTGGCATGCACAGGTACTCTGCCACTAAGGTCACTGTAGCCAGAGCAACACATACTTCAGCTACATGCTAGCATCAACAAAGGGATGGTTTCTTGTCCAGGCCCCTCACTTGGGCTGTAAAAAGGTGTATCCCCGTCTTGAATCAGGGGTATTCCAGATGGAAGACTGGAGCACTCTGGCTCCCAGCACAGCTGGCTGGGCTCTAGGGATGGAGACAAATAGGGAGACAGCAGCACCAGGGAAGAGAAGTAGGTGTAAAACCAAGCAGGTACTGTGAAAAGGCTCTGAAAGAGCTACTACTGATCTACAGGATCCACACAGTTCCTTGCAGGTGCCCGGCAGTCTCCTGCTCTGCTCCATCCGACCTGAGCCTCCCACTGCAGAGAGCTGTGCAGGTCTGCCTGCCTGGTTCAGGTGGGAATGTGGGGGCAGGTCAGGCCTTAGCTAAGCCCATGCCAACCATCACCTCCTCTCCAAGCTGTCTCTGGCATGATGGTGCCATGCTAAGGCTCTGTCTCAGAAATGCCTAAGTTCCTAGCCTGGGGCAGAGCAGCTCTACCAGCACCCTTATGACAAGAAAAGGCATTCTGGAGGGTCCAGGGCCCCCTAGTCTGACCCCAGCTCCCTTCCAGGCTGCTGGGCGATTGGACACAGGCTTTGTGATATGTCCTGGCGGAAAGCAGTTGGCACATCCCCCTGCCTGCTCCAGAATGATGAATGAGCATGTGTTTGCTGGCTGGCTAGAGCTGTTCTTTAATAGCTCACTTGCTGTGCTGTGGTCTGTCTGCACTGGCAAAGACAGGCAGGGAAAAGGACTGTCTCCTTGGCAGCAGCTTGCCAGTCAGCTCCTGCACTGCTTTACCCATGGAGAGAGAGCTCACAGTCTTCGTATATCTCTCAGTGAGTGGTTCTGACAGCCCCGGTTCTCCCCCTCCCCAGCCTGTGCAACCAACGGCCTCTAGCAGAGCTCCTGCTGCACTGGGAGCCCTGGGGCCGGGAAGCCACAGAGGACCTGGCTGGCAGGTTGTCTGCAATGCCCAGGGAGGAGAAACCCGCTTGTGCTTCTGTACTTTCCCCCTACACCTATCCCCTTCCCAGCTCTCAAGGGTGGGGGGCTACAGCTGTGGCTCCATAGACACTGAAGCTTACCCTGTGATACCCACTTAGTGTGGCTCAGGGTGGGAAGCAGTGCCTACCTGAGGTGGCTGGAGGAGCTTGTGCAGCCCCTGCTTTGAAGTCAGCCCTGGGTTTGCACAGCAGAGTGGAGCGGAACACAGTCAAATCAAGCAGCCCTGTTGCAGCCCCTGGAGAGTAGCTATTTTTGTCTTGCCATTTGCTGAACGGCAGTGATGGGAATGGCTCAGAGAGCTGAAGAAACACGGCTTCTCCGGGTGGAAAACATGCAAGACAGAGCCAGGCCTTGAATCCACATGGAAACACATCTCTGCTTCCCAGTCCATGGCCAGAGAGATGGGTCCTGGCAGTGGATAGCTCCTGGCTTCTTGTGGGAGAGGCACTGGGGTGAGGATGTGGATTGATTGCCATCAGGGCTATGCTTACAGCAGACATCCCTTCCAGGACTGCTGGCATTAAAGCCCTTAGGGAAGAAAGTCTCAGCTCTGAGAAGAACAGGAAGTCTTAAGTATAGCCACGGGCTGCTTAAATGCCTGCCAGCACATCCCTAGGGTCTTGCAGCAGGAGAAAACCCACACAGCCGCAGGGTGGTAGAGATTAACGAAGGTGCCAATTATAACCCCTGCAGCCAATTCGGGCTCCATCAGCCAGCCGAGCACGGGGAGGTGGCGGGTGGTCTCTGCGCTGGACTCCCCGAAGGGGTGAGGCGGGGCCGAGTGAGCCCCTGCGCAGCCCGCCGGGGTGGCGGCTCGGGGGGGGCCGGGGCTGTGCTGCCCTCTCGCGGCAGCCGCCCCTGCAGCTCCGCGGGCGTGTCTGGCAGGGTCCCCTCCTCGTCTCCAGGTTGTCTCTCCAGCGTCTGTGTGCCCGGCCCATGCCCACAATTCTTTGCCTCCCTCCGCTTTGGGGAGGTTGGCTATCAGGGGCACTGGCATAGCTGTGGGAAGCTGACACTGGTCTGAAGAAAAGCGTCTGGTTGCCCTTCTGGTGACAGCAATTCCTCCCTGCTACCCATCACCCCACCTGTGCAGCAGCTCCAGCCTGCGCAGAAGTAAGAGGCATCTCTGGGGCCTCCCGGCAGTTAAAGAACTGTGGGAGAAGGGGCTGAGTCTCTGTGCTGGGATGGAAGGGATGCCACGGGATGCCACAGAATGCCATGTGTGAGGAGCATCCCAGAGTAGGGAAGGAAAGCACAGAGGGAAAAGCACGGGGCAAAAAGCATCTCTGCAAGTATGGCAATCCGTGGCAATCAGCAAGAATTTATCCAGGATCATGTAGGATGCTGGGTGCTGAGCCCAGGACCCCTGGTTTTCAGGTTCTTCCTACACGTCCCTGCCTGGCAGAAGATGAGCAATCCAGTCCCTCAGGATTGCTTCCATCTGGCAGGCAGGCAGCTGCCTTCATTTAACCTCTCCTGCAGGCACATGGGATGCTCAGCACGCAAAGGGCAGGTTGTGGGGGCACAGCTGGCTCTGCATTCTCCTGGTGCTCTCTGCCAAGACTCTGTGCATGTGCAGATGCATCTGGGCACGTGCAGCAGCGTGTGTGTCTACATGCTGACGCTGCCTCAGCATCCCGACGTGCTGAAGCATCCCAAGCTCCGGGGCCAGGCTGCATCATCCCCTGGTTTCTAATGGTGACAGGGAAGGCAGAGCCGTAAGCTCCAGCTCTTGGGGCACCCTGTCTCCGTGTGGTGGCCAAAGGGACTTGGTGACACTTGGGGGGGGGTGCCCTCGCTGTCCACCAGGTGGAGCTGCACCCCACGTTTTGATGCTGCTGGGGTGGCCCTGGGCCAGCCGTGGTCTCCTGCTTCTTTGCTCTGTCCTGGCAAGGAAGGACCCTGTCTTTCCTCAACCCTCCGGGTAGTGCATGCTTAAAGGACAAGCATGCATGTCATGTACACATGCTCTGGCGACAAGTGCTGACCCCCTCTAGCCCCACTTGCCAACCAGCACTGTGAAGTTGCCTGCTTACAGGTAGACAGTGGATGTTGATCCAGTATTTTGGAAGTTTTCTTCCCAACAGCCACACAAGAGAACTCAGGTGATTGTCCTCAGTGGTGTTCAGGCCTCATGGTTTTACAGTGTTTGGGGCTGACTGCGTTCATTGCTCAAATGAGGATGGAGTCAGTCCCAGTTCCTGCCGAGCTCTCCATGTAAAGCAAATCTTGCCTGTTCTAGTTGTGTGGGGGTGCCCAAGGGTCCCTGGCCCTCTGGAGCTGCTGCAGGCCATGCCATCAGCTCTGCTGTGGCCATTGATGGAGGATTCCAAGCTGTGTGCCCTGTGGTCCTGAGCTTGAGCTGCACCTGCTCAAGCACTGAAGCCATGTGAGATGGAAAGGACCATGAAGATAAATCTGTCTCATTCTCTCTGGGAGAAGACCCTGCCTTTGCTAGTCCTCAGCAGCTCTGAGCTGAGGACTGGCAGCCTGAGATCCAGCTGCCTTCTGCCTTAGCTTTGAGGGATTCAGGTTTCTATGCTAATACCATCATAACTCCCAAGAGCCAATTTGAGACCCACCAGACTCCTCTCACAGCCCTAGATCTACCCCATGAAGCTGGGACCTGGAAGATCACCTACTCAAGCAATTGGCCACCTTCCCTTTCACCCTTTCTTCCTTGATGCTTGTCAGCCCCATGGAGGGTTCCTGTCCCTCCTCTTCCCATGGCACCCCTACTGCAGGACTGGGAACACAGGGTGCTGGAGAGGGTTTCCCTGCCATGGCCAGGATGGGGGTCTGAAGGAGAGTCTGCTCCTTGCCTGGTGAGATGCTGTCAAGTTTGGTCTGCAGTGGAAGCGAGGGAGGCAGCTGTACAGGAAATAATCATGGCTTGTTCCAAGATTAAATCACTGGCGAGAGCACGAGAGAGGATAAAAGGAGCTGTCTGTCGTTAGAAGGAATATTAACCCGGCAATGGGCCGGGAGGGGGGAAAATTTTATTCCCTGCACTTGCTGGCTGCCAGGCCCCCTGTGCACACAGGACTCAGCACTGACAGCACCTCTCAGCAGGACCTGTGCCCTTCCTCCCCATCTCAGCCCACGTCACAGGCCCTTCTCCCTCCCCTGCTCAAGGGATGAATGCTGCTGTGAGCAGGAGCAGAGGAAGGATTTTCTGAGAATTGTAGAAACTGAGGCAGGATCGTGCTGCATGTCTGGCACTGCGTGGAGGCACTGAACCACTCGGTCCCTCCATGCATCGCTCTTTGCTCTGCCCAGGCCAGGTCTTCACCCGGTTCCTGTGGATGAGCTCAGCACGGCACAAAAGATTCTTGTTTGGTCTGGCCCTTATCAGGGACCTGCCTCGAGGTCCTTCAGCACGGAAGCTGGGCTGGAGCTGGAGCAGGTGAGGCCAAGGAGTAAGGGAGAGGGCAGAGGGAAAACAAGAGACCAGCTGCAAAGGGGTGAGCCGGCAGGGAGATAAGATAGAGGGAGAAATGCAAAATATGACGGATGGCAGGCGGGAGGGAACGTGGGAAACTACAGGGTACCTTGGGTCAGCACAGCTGGGAGAGACACTTGAGAGGTCAGACCCTTTGGGGGTGCCAGCCAGCCGTGGTGACAAGCTCCCAGCACTGCTCGTGTCCCCTTGCCCTTGGGCTGGGACCTGCTTTCAGGTTTGTGAGTAGCTGAGATGGGACCCCAAGATCCCTGTGCCCTGTACCCTCAGCCACTCCAGGGACGCTGTGTGGCATGTGAGCATGGCCCTGGAGAGCTGTCATAGGGCCATGTGCAGCTGTCCCCTGCTGGGGCTGCAGCAGGGAGGAAAGCTATGTTCCCCAGGCTGGCTCAAGGCTGCAGGTTATGGGCTCTCCCGTGCCAGGATAAACAGTCCCATGGAGGCTGGGGTTTGCAGCAACTGGTTCATGAAAGCCTGTGGCCCTGTGCTTAGAGCTTCCTTCCCTCTCATGGAAGAGTCCCAGCAGGTTTTCAAGCAAAAAGATCCCAGCTCCTTTCCCATTGCCTTCTTTCTTTCCCTCACAGCCCATTCCCTCTCCAGCTGGACTGAGATAGGAAGCTAACCTTGGCTGCCTGGTCCAGCCTGGTCCAACCCCACAGAGCCAAGCCCTTGCTTCTGTGCAGGATGAAGCCTTCCCACCTGTGGAAGCCTGACTGTGAGCAAACTGCCTGAGCCTGGCCTGATTTTGCCTGACGAACTTTCTTTATCAGCCCTCTACCCCTGTGGGGAATTCATCTGAGAAAGGCCAGTGCTACTGGGAGCAGCCAAGGCAGTGATTCCTCCCACCAACACAGCTAACGGAGCTGAGCTTGCAGGGAGGCCCAGCCAGAAACATTTGTTGCCTCTTCAGCATGCACAGCCAGTACTTGCAGTGCCAATACTGGTGGTCGCTGCCCTTCCCTCGGGCTCTGGATTTTGTCCTACCTGCTGTTCGTTTCACTAAGGAAAGGCTCCCATGGCACCAGGTATGGGCTGAGATCTGCAGGTGGTTTGCACACACGTCCCCCAGCACCCCCCAGTAGCTCCCATCCCTTGTACCCTGGACAGAGAACCTGGAACTGATGGAAACCCACCAGGCTCACTGCAGGCTTACACCTGGGGCAGGTTTGGCCCTGCTGCACAAAAACCCCAGCGAGCAGCTGTTGCCAGGACGCTGCAATTTCCAAGCCGACATCAAAAAGCAGCTGGGGATTGGCTTGCGCACGCTCCCACACACAGCACATCCTCTCTGTTTTATGAGCAATGTTTTACAACATAAGTGCTGCTATATTAAGCCATGCATCTAACTGGAAAAACAGGAGACGAAGAGGCAGGCACAGCTACCTCAGTGCCGGCTGCTGCTTTAATGTTGTGTAAGCGAGTCGTCCTCCTGCTCAGGTTCTCACCTACCTCTCTCTCCCTGCCTGGCCTTGCTCTGTGCAGACAAGAGGTGGGCATGGGCACCCTGCCGTGTACAGCTTGCCCTTGGGATGGGGTATTTTACCACCTGCTGAACTTCCCATCCCCCAGCCCTGCTGCTGGAGTGGGCAGGAACTGCAAAATGGGTCCAGTCCCCATCTTTTAGGGCAAAATCCTTGTCAGCTGCAGGATATCAGGGGCTTTGTAGGGGTTTGGCTTCAGGCTGGGGTCTTTCAGTTCCTAAGCAAAGGCTGTGTGTTTGGGGATGGCCAGCCCTTCTCACTGCCAGCCAGGTGGAGGGAGAAGGGGATCTCCTTCCTGGTGGCCCAAGGAGGGATCTGAGGATGGGCTGCTCTCTGTCCATGTGCTGCATGGACACCGCTGTGGCATCCCTGCACCTGCCTGGCCAGGGCACTACCCAGTTTCCCCTGCAGCCCTGAGGAGCAGGGGGAAGCAGAGGGCTCAGGCCCATGCCGCCTGGATAGACCCTGCTTTTATTCCTTAGAACCTCACAGCGTGGCTATGCTGTGCCCTACCTGGAGACGGTGGAGGGGGCAGTCCTTGGCAAGCCAGGACCCTTGCAAGAGAGCAGTGGAGTTGATTTATGCTCCTGACATTTCTCTCCCGGTCAGGCAGAGCTTTTAATAAAGAATGAGTGATTTATGGCTCCTTTAAAGTGAGAAGGAATGTTACCTAAGGCAGTCTGCCCCCAACACCCCTGCCTCACTGTCTCGCTGAACCTACAGCATCTGGGCTTGCAGGAGGGGAGCAGCAACTACATCTGCCACTGTCCTTCCCCAAAGCCCTCCCCACAGCTATGGTGGCTTCAGCATCTTGCCCCAATTCCTGTCAGCAGCAGCCCTGGCCCTGCCTGGGGATGCTCTGGCACAGGGGGTGGTGCTGCATGCCCTCCAAACTGCCACAGGCCTTGGCAGTGGGGCAATGTGCAGCTCACAGGCCACAGGCAGTGATTCAAGGAAAGCTGCTGTCCTGAGACCCCTCTGAGAGGAACCCCGTAGTGGCTGGCCTGGGGACAGGATGATAACTCCACAGCAGTTGTCATGGTTACTGGGTATTAATGGATGTGGGCATGACTGCTTCACACCCACCCCCCCACATGGTGATGAGCAGCACCAGAAGGAAAGGGCTGCCCTCAACCCACCATCTGCAGCCCTTCCTGTGGGAGCTTGGCCATGGAGTCACCTTAATCCCACTCCCCAACCCCTTCAGACCCTGAGCCAATGCTGGCCTAAGCCAGCTCCAAACCCAGAGGTGGCAGCAGCTAGCAACTAACTGAAGGAGCTTCTTGGGACCTGAAATGATTCTGGGGTCTCCCAGGGCACATCAGAAGAGGAATCTCTCCCCTTCCCTCTCAGCCCTGCTGCCTAGGGGTGGCTGGACGTGGTAGTCGGCAGGAACAGGGACACAGCAAAGCTGCAGGACCCTGCCAGCCAGCCCCTTTCCCCTCTGGAAAGGGCTAATGAGTGAGGAGAGGGGATAAGAGCAGGGGCGGAGGGAGCATCGCCCAGACAAAAGCCGCCCCAAGAGGCTCCCAGCTGCTAATGAAGATAAAGTGCCCGGTTCCTTTTCTTCTCCCAGTGAAATCTAGTGGCTAAGGGGGAAAAAATGCTTTCAAGTGTATTCATCTATAAAATGGCCTGGGAGGCAGGGATTCCAGCAGCCAGAGTGGCAGCCAGCTGAGACACTGATCTCACACTTCCCACATGTGCACACACACACACGCATGTGCAAACACCATCCATGCAGGCTGCTCACAGCGTGTGTGAAATACCCGCAGAGCACATGCACACAGACATCAAAAGCCTGCTCTTTCTCTGCATCAAAACCGCAGCCGTAGGTGAAGGCAGGTGTTGAGCAAAACAGCCCCTGCCCACGCCAAGCACCCGCACCAGGCTGCCGGTTTCCACACGTGCCCTAAAAGGCACATGGCAAGCGCAGTGCAAACACAGGCACGCGGCACGCCAAGGGCGTCTGCCTGTCACTGGTGCATGTACACACACACACACACACACACACACACACACGTGTGTGTGAGTCCTGCCTCCACCCTCAGGCCCAGCAGGTGTGCAAATGCTGCCAGCATTGTGTGGCCGTGGTGGGAGAGGGCAAGTGATGCCCAGCAGGACCCTGGGATGGAAATCCTTTGGGGTCACTGTAGTGTTTATGAATGTGAGTGTGTGAATATACCTCATTATATTGATGTATTGTGGCAGACAGGTTTGGGGTGAGATGGGCTGAAGCTCTCCCATGTCATGGATGGATGTATTCACACCCCATCCCACCCACAGGTTCTGTCCCAAGCCCTTCCCCTGCCTGCAGTCCCTGATCTTCATCCCAACCCTGACTCACGAGACCTGCAGAAAGGAGTCCCACTGCTGTCCCCTGCCTGGGAGCTCCTCTACCCATAGACCCTTCCACATGCCTGGAGCAGACATGCCAGTTTTAATAGGGATATATTTCCAAAATACCCATTCCCATGTTCTCTGGTAAGGATACTCTACAGCCCTATGCTAAATTAAACAAACCCAAGAGTCCTCTTTGGCCCTGAGGACCTCTGTCACGGACCAGCCCACCTCCAGGCTGTGAAACACATCCTGAAAATGTGTGCTAGATCCTGCTGGGATTGTCCCTGACCAAGGCTAACTCCTAAACTGTGAGCAAAAATTGCCTGGATCTGTGCAAGCTGGCCCAAGCTAAAATCACAAAAGGGCAATGCTAAAAAATCCCATAGGAACAATCCCCCTGCTGTGCCTGGGAGTGCCCTGGGACTGTTTGTTTTACCAGTGCAGACATAACTAGGGATTCCACCTCCTTTCCTCTGGAGGATTTGAATTAAGTGGTGCATTTACAGAGAAGCAGCAAGGAAATCAAAGGCATGTGGGGAGGGGGAGCAGCTCTTCCTCATGATCTCTGCCACCTAAACGTACCCTAGACCCACTAGAAACCCTCCAGACAGCAAGGCATGTGCTTGTAGCCCCCTAGGTAATTTGAAGTCCTGCAGAGAGAGGCTGAATCTGGACCTGTTGACACCCTCCTGCCTTCTCAGCAACATGCAGGGACCATGCCTGGCCAGACCCCACTGGCTTCTTGCGATCAGTTGGCATATGAGTTGGGCATGAGAGTTGGGAAGAAGTGTCCCACGGCTCTGGGGCAGGGCAGAGTGGAGCACGGATTGTGTAGGCAGCTCTGACACCACTCAGTATGGCTGGCTTGGGCAAGTACACCACTATCCCACAGAACCCAGATGCTGCCAGCAGCTCCTTGGTACCTCCTGGCTCCTGGTTATTAAATCAGCTTGCCTGGGGCTGGGGGAAGTAAAAACTAGGTGGATAATTGCACATACACCCCTCAAGCAAACAATGGGAAGGGGGAAGAGAGGGACCAACCTCAGTGCGAAACTAGGAAAGCTATGGGAGGGAAGGCTGGAAGTGGTATGGGGATGAGCTCAGAGCCAGGGGTCAGGGGACTGGGGCCAGAAAACAGCACCCAGTGAGATTTGAGAGGTCATGTTACCCCCACAGAGTGGGATGGATGGACCAAAATCAGCCTCTGATAAAGCTGCCGGGGCCCATGGCCAGGGGTTGTCCAGCCCCCCCACCTCAAGCCCCGCACACTCAGCCCTGCTGAGCTGCCCGCAATCCTCAGCAGAGGGCAGTGGATGCACACGCACCTGCCTGCACACCTGTGGAGGACCCACTGGCTGCAGCCCAGGTGGGTCAGCCCCACACCGCTCTGCTCACCTCTGCAGCTACCCACATGCTGGAGATCCCTGCCTGCCCTCTGAGGCTCCCATGCTCACTGGGGTGCTAAAAGCTGTCTTCCCTGGCTTATTTTCACCAGCATTTACCTTGGCAGCAATTCAGAGCCCTGGGCAGCAAGGACAGGGCCATAAAGGCAGCCCCGAGGCTGGGAGGGGCAAGGGAAGTGTCCACATGAAACTGTGGGCCGTTAAACTGGGACCACATCTCTATTGCTGGGCAGGGGGAGGTGAAGAAGTCTCTGCATGAATGTAAGCATCTTCCTGTCTCAGTAGTCCCTGTCAGACTATAAAGGGGTCCCCTATAGCTGTATTAGTGGTGGTCCCTATAGTTATATCAGGAGGAGCACTATAACCATATAAGCAGGACCACTGTAGTGGTCTAAGGCACATGCCAGAGAGCCACAGGGTTCCCCCTCCACATCCCAGACTGTCCCAGTATTTCTGACCTCACCATATCAGTGATGCCTGGCCCAGATGTGCTAGAAAGAGGGAGGGGGCAGCCCCAGCAGCTGTGGTGCATTCAGGACAGATGTGGAAGGTACACTTTGCAACAGCAAGCCATGAGGAGGCTGCTGAGCTGGAGGCCTGTACTTAGCTGGCCGCGACATGGCAAGGGAAGAAAGGACATTCCTCCCTTAGAAACAGCTAGCGCACATAGCGTCATCCCCTCGTTATTAGGAGGGAAGCCACAGAGAGGGTGTTCCCAGACCCCAACCCCGACATCCCTCTTCTGCAGGCTAGGCTAGCCCCATAAAGGGCAGTGGGAGCTGGGTAGGGAGTGGGGGTCTTGTGGGATGCTGTCTTTTCCATCTGAACCCCAAGTCTGGGTTTCTCTCAACCTCTCAGTTTGCTGCAAGAGCAGCAGCCACTCTGGCCTGGATTCAGCCAAATCAGCACTTTGGGTTAATCCCAGCTGTCACTGGGCCCAGGCTATGACTGATCATGCCAGAGCCTCATCAGATGCTGGGATATGTATGCCTTCACTGGCTATCTGCTCATTACTTTCCTGGGCAATGCGGAAGCTTGCAGCAGCGCTGGCTGGAAGAAATTCCCAGCCCATCCTGACAGAAGCTGTTGTCTGCCTTGCTGTGGGAGGCATGGTTTGAGAAACTAGGCTTAGCATCCCTTCCTCGGAAAACCCTCCTGAGAGAGGTGCCTGCCCTGGCCCAAGGCCCCAAAACCCTAACTGGGTGAAAGAATCTTCAGCTGGCAAGGCAGGAGCACCTGGGGCAAGATGCTCCACGCTGGAGATGTGACATGCCCTCTCCCCTGTTTACTGTCCAGCAGAGCTCCTGCTAAGCCAGTGGGAGCTGGCTAGCCTAGCTTCATAATGGGCACAGCCAACACTGAGCTTCCAAGAGTTATCACCTTGCTAAGGGACAATGATGGAGGGGAACCAAGCCACCACACCAGCCTTGCTCAAGATCCTCCTCCCTGAGTCCCGCTCCAAGCTCCAGAGCCCTGCCATGAGATGGGGTATGGGATGCCAGAGGTCAAAGAGAATAGTTTGGCTTCGCAGCTGGGAATTATAAACTCAGAGGGATTTGCACAAACCAGGGAAATCTGGAAAGTAGACCAGAGGGCTTGTTCCTGGGTCTACCAAGGAAGGTCATCAGCTATCAGAGCAGCAGCAGGAGGCAGACCTGGTGATTCAGAACATCAGCAGCTTGGGTATAGGATAAGACTTGCCTAAAGCCAAAAGATGCTCCTCTGGTGGGTCAGAGGGAAGGGTAGAGCATCACTGCTCCCTTTGGAGCTGGTTTTGTCCTGTAGGGAGTAAAGCTGCCTTAGTAATCTTTCCAAAACCCTGCATGTTTGGTGTCTCACAACCTGTGTCCTGGGAAGGGCAAACCCTGAGCTGATACCCAGCCATTGAATCTGAGGTCTCAGAGAAAAACCGACCCAACTCCCATCCCCCCACCCCCCGCCAGTGTTTCCAGAAACCACAAGCCAGCAGCAATGCCCGGGTGTCGGGAAACATCAGAGCACGTGTCTCCCGTCCACACGGGTGAGAGCAGCGTGTGGGCGTTGGGACACACCTGGCCAGAAGAATCCCAGCAAATTACTTCTCCTTGATGTCTGCCGCTTCGTCACGGCAGAAACACGGCGTGCAAAGGGCTTGGTTTTGAAGGAGTGCCGAGGGCTGCCGTAGCCGAGTTGCTGCCAACTCACCTGTCACTCCTTGCACGCTGCCCCAGGGCTTGCAGGGTGGGGGGAGGCAGGTGCTGGGGAGTCAGCTCGGCCTCTGAGTTGTGGCCGAAGCAGCAAGCAGGTAGGGAGCCTCTCCAAGCCTCCCGTTCTGCCAGGTGGAATTTGGCTGTGGAACATGTGAAGAGGCATCCTTGGATATATTTTCTGCCCCTTCCCCATGACTTTCATGAAGGACTTTGGAGTGGTTTCTATGGGGAGGTTGTCTCATACTGGGAGCGCTTAGTATGGGGGAGCATGGGACTGTGGGGCTGAAGGAGACCTGCTTATCCCTGCAGGCAGCCAGAAAGCCAGAGACTGGGTGTGTTGAGAGAGACCAACAGGCAAGAGACCTGCAGAACAGACTGTCCTGCTCAGGAACCAGCTCTGGGGGCCAGGCAGAGGTAAACAGCAGGCAATGAAAGAGCCAAGGGGCAATGCCTGCAGGATTGGGGATGGTCAGGGTGCCACGGCAGCTGCATGGAGAGGTGTCTCGATGCCATGAGATGCTGTGCAGCCTCTTCATGTAACCCATGAGACTATTGCAGTGTGAGCCAGGCCCTCATGCTTCTCCTCCACTCCATGTGAGCCAGCAAAGCCTTGAGGCAAGCAAACTTGGAGTGGTTGACGTACTCCCCTGCAGCCAAGCAAGGAGCCTGTCTCAGGCAGGCTTTAAGCACAGGACCCTGCTCAGCAGAGCACCACAGGGACCTCCCCTGTGTGGGCACAGCTGAGGAGCAGATGGGGTCTGGTGGGCACAGACCCAGAGTGAGAGAGGAGATGTGCTGCTGTGAACCTGAGCCCCAGACCAGCTTGGTGAGGGTAAGTGTGTGAGCCAGCCATGTCCTTCCCTTTTTTTGCAAGGTTTTAGTGCAGGCACATGCACTGTGTCTGGTTGATGGCAGGGGATGTGCTGGGGATGGGCCAGGATGGTGCTTGGGATGTGCAGCTCAGGGGTAGAGATCAGCAAGGTAGGGCAGTGTTGGCAGGGACACGTTGGAGAGTCCTGAAACCAATTTGTTTGAGGCACTTGCAAGCAGGGAGCTGGCATCACCACCAGCCAGGTCTGCTGGTGACGCACGGGCTGGAGGGTGCTGACAGTGAGCAACACAGAGCCTGGCTACTCGGCTGAGCACAGCATGTGCAAGGCAGAGCTGGGACAAGGGCAAGGGCAGGTTATACCTGCAAGACAGGAGGCTCCGCTTCCATGACATGCAACAGTAGAAAGGCCTATGGGAGCCTGGAAGCCAGATCTGTATCGTGAGCATCATGGGGCTGTATTCCTGCACCATTAGCCATCTGGACATCAGCTCTGGTGGACATGAGAATGCATTTGGGTGCTTGAAGGCAAAAGGAGCTTGTCTCATCAGCCAAGGCCTGCCTCCTGCCACATTACCTACCCTCAGAGATCCGTGGAGACTTGCAGGGGTCTGTGGGGACTGGCCCAGTGGATGCTGTGAGCTCTTGGCAGCCCTGTGCCTTGGTCTTTAGCCAATGTGGAACAAAATATCTGCCCCACGTGATGCTTATTCTGGTAGTCAGGACCATGATCAAGATGGGGGGGGTTTACAGCCTCCACCCCACTCCTGATGCCCTCAACCTGGCTTCCACATAAAAGCTGCCCAGGACACGACCACACTGTGACCATCATTCCCTGGTTCAGATAAGGAGACCCACCCACATCCAATGCTGCTCTCCCAAGGGTTTTTGAGGCCATTGTTTCATAGGGGTTTGGCATCAGCATTTGGGATAGACCTGAGGCAGCCCTGCCATGCCCCCATCCCTTCAGTGCTTTGTCCTGCTGAGGCGTGGCTGATGGAGAAGGTTTTGCAAGGCTCCACCTCCCTGTCACCAGAGCCGCACGAGATGGTACCATGCAGCCATGAAACCCCAGGGAGATACTGAACAAAACTCAACTTGTGTAAACCAAGCCAGCCTTGGTGAGGTGTCTGCCACCTCCCTGGCCTCGTGCCCTCCCTGCTCAGCCTATCTCAGCCCACATTTAACAATTACCTCCTCTGTACACAGCTCCCCAAGCGTTCTGAGAGGTGTGGGCCAATTCCCTGCTGGCAACTCCTGTCTGCCTCCCAGGAGTTACGTCAGTGGGGAGTTGGACCATGCATATCCTATGTGCAACACCTGGCAATGTGGCAGCCAACACCTCCTCTGGATCTGCCAGGGATGACAGTGGGCATTGGCTGAGCATCCCCAGGAGGCAACAGCATCCCTTTTACCCCCCAGCTAGGGAAAGATGGTGCCCTGCCCTCAAACTGCAGGAAAGGGGGTTCTGGCAGGTGCAGTTACCTGAACTGAAAGTGGTTCATGGTGGTAGATTTAACACTCTGGCTCTGGACGATGGAGAGCACCAAGCCACCAGGGCATAAGGCAGCATGTTGTGTCCAGTACTTTGAGCAACAATCCAAACACAAGTCAGCACTCATCAGAGTGTGCTGAGATAGTCTGATCAATTCATAGTATGCCTGCCCTTAGCTAACAGTGCAGAGACACTGTGCAGAGAATCAGCCTGAGATGCCTGGAAGCCACCACCCCACATGTCTCTGTCCTCTTGCTGCCAGCATGCACAGCTCATCACGTGACATTGGGTGTTAAGGCCAGCAGAAATCACTCCCACGAAACCAAGCATCTCTCAACCCATTGCCACTGCGTGTGCTGGGAAGGCTGTGCACAGCTGCCATTCCGTACTACTGGACTTGCTAGTGTTCAGCCTGGCATTTCTGTGGGGTGTGGCAGTGTGGGCTGTTCTGTCCCTCCCTCTTGCTGTACGGACACTGTGCTGGCACCATGCGAGAGAGTGGCACTCCTGTCCATGCTGGCAGGGCACAAACCACCTCTTTCCCCAGAGGGACGCAGCTGTGCCAGACGGCATGGGAGGCTTCTGATGACACCAGGCTGGGTGAGCAGCGGGAGCACGGTGAGGGTGAGCCAGCACTTGGGCAAAGGGGCCCAAAGCTCAGAAGCATCAGTGCTCAGGGCTGTCTATTGGGGAGCACTGGAGGGGCTGAGAGACAAAGCAGGGAGCGAGGGTATTCTACACCCACCCCTCCCACCTGGGACAATCCTCCTTCACTCCATCATCTCTCCCAATCCTCTTCCACCCATGCAGCCTCCCCAGCCTCCCTGTTCTCTGCTTCCCATACCCCTCCTCTCCTCTTCAGTTGTACCCAAAGGACCTCTGTGTAGGGCTGAGAGACTGGAGCCAGAGGCAGAACTGGGGGACACTGCAGTGATGTAACACCCTTGTGCAGAGTGGAATATCCCTCATGTGATAGTCTGGGCTCACTCTGCAAGAGCTGACATCACCAGTCATCTTCTGGTCATCTCTTATCGTGAGCAGCCACCCTTCTTTGACCAGTCTTCAAGGGGGGCCCATCTCTAGGGAATCCGAGTGCCCACGCTTGGTCCATTGGCTCTGGAGCAGCCACAAACCTGGAAGCGGTGGTGTGAGGGAGTGAGATGGGTGGTGATGTGGCCAGGGTGGTGATGTGGCCCAACCATCCCTTCTTGTCTCTCACTGCCAGTCCTTCTGGGCATAAGATGGCTCTTTTATCTCCTGGTTGGCTGGTGTCAGCCATGGCTCAGCTCTTTGAGATTCCCTGTGCCCTCACCTGGCAAGGGAGAGGGAACCAGCAGCTGGCCCAGGGACTGGGAAAGGCAAGGAGACTCAGATACGCACCAGGAGGTGGAAAATGGCCCAGAGCAGGAATCACAGCAAGGTGGGGTGTTGCCGTCTGCCATCTATTATTCCTTCTTTGCATCAAAAGGCTGAGATGAAAGTCTCTGGCCACAGCCCTCACCGCAAAAACATGGACCCTCTCCTGAAATTACTGTTCCCCTTAAAGGAGGTTGCTTTTGCCTGTGCGGTGGAGGAGAAAGCCATGTTTACATGCCAGGTTTCAAGTGCCTTCACCAGCTGCCTCAGTGTAATTATGTCTTTAGGAGGGGATGAGTTGCTGGGGCTTGATGCTGGGGTGTATGTTTGTTTATTTGCAGCCCCGGTGTGGGACAGCTGGTAAGGGAAGGCCACTCTGCCAGCAGCTGGAGTGCCAGGCTCCCTCTGAGCCTGGCTGCCTGGCTGAGAGATACTGGGTGTGAGCATGGGGCCAGGCCAGCCCCCAGCTTTGCAGTGGCATAGGGAAGAAAGGTGCTTGGTGGAAAAAGACATCTCCCCAGAAGAGGAGGGATGGAGTTGAATCCCCAAATCCTAAATTGCTGTGTGACTGTGGGAACAGGAAGTTTGCAACAGGGATAGGGAGTCGAGAGGTTCCAAGAACCATAGGGTCCAACTGCATCTGAAGCTCTGCTCACAGCCTGAGCACCCCCTGAATTGTACACGGGCTGAGGAGAGATAAACCTCCTCTCTCATCCCCTCTCCATCTCCTGGTCCCCAAGTCAAGCAACAAAAGTGCCTCACACCCCTGTCCAATTCATCCTTGATTTAGAACTATACTTTGCTGCAGAGGTCACCTGCCATGGGGAATTCATATCCTGAAATGCCTTTGGGGATGCCTTTTCAAGGCATCTCCTCCAGCTCTAGCACCAGGCTACAGAGACATCATAAGGACCAGACTCCCTCTCACTCTGGGTGACATGTGGCATGGAAGTGGGACTAGGAACAGGACTTCTGGGCCCTATTCCCAGCCTGGCTGCTTCTTGCTGCGTTATCCACAGGAGCTCTATGTGCTGGCGCTGTAACTGACAGCACCTGTCTTGCAGGCAAGGCTGCAGGGCTAACCTACTGTCTGCAAAGTGTTTCTAGGGAAAGACTGCTTATCATCCAATACATCCCACATTTCCAATTGTTGCCAGGCTCCTCTTTTAGCCCAACCAACATCACCTGAAGGGGAGCCCCTGCATGCCTGGAACAACTGCCTCAGAGCCAGGACTGCTGCCCAGGGACCTTGCAGGAGTGGTTTCAGCAGTCAGTCCCATCAAAAACAATCCAGGACACTCCATCCCACCACAGGCTTTGGCATCCATGAACACTGAGCATCACACATCATGATAGCACAGATTGCTTTTCTCCTTGTAAGGCAGGGAAGGCAGTGTGTGCAGGGAGAGGGATGTGAGGGGACAACAGCAGTGCTGCCGCCTTCCACTTCACAGCCACTTCAGGCTTGCTCTGAGTCTTACATTTGGGGGAACATGGCAGAAGTCTTCTCCTGGTTTTGCATCTCTCGTCACAGCCCCTACCTTCTGAGGTCAAGTGTCCTCAAATTTTATCAGCTGGTCCAAAAGCCTCCAGCTCTGCAGATTTCCCAGTCTTGGACAAAAGTGCCTCAGCATTCTGGCTGCTGGAAATGTGACTCCTTGCTAGCCCAAAGGTACAGAGAGTGAACTCCCATCCCTTGGCTCCCAAGAGGTTTGGAGCACACCTTTAGCCAGCATAGGGCTACCAATACTAACCCTGCTTTGCTCTGAGATGTTGCTCAGCAAAAGCCCCTTCCTCCAGCAAGTATTTACCCCAGATGCTCATGGCAGAGGATTTGCACTGGCAGTGCCGTGGTGCGGTGCATCCTGATTATTAGGCAGTGGATGCAAACAGCTGGAGACTTTGAAATTTTTTTATCATTTTTTTTACTTGGCAGCAGACTTTTAGGATTCCCCTAGGGATCTAGGGGAATCTTGGGATGACACGTGCTCCTGGTCTGGTGCAGGGAGTGTGATCAGTGGAGTGGCAGAGGGGTGCAGCCTGTCCCAAGCAATAGGATCCTGCAGCAATAGGATCACACACCTCTGTCTGAGCAGTAGGGATGAGGCCCACATGGATATGTCCCCAAGCATGTGACAGGCATGCAGTCCATGTCCATGCAAGCAGCACACAAGAGCAAGTCACCAGGCACCACTATTTGTGCTGCCCTTTATTCTTTCACTGCACTGCACATCTCAATTCTGATCCTCTCTCAGCCGCTCCCTTGGCAATTCGTTCAAGCAGCTACGCTAAGGCTGGAGGGACCCAGCAAGACCACCCAGCCCACTCCCAGCCTCAGGCCAGACCCCTTGCACCCCCTTTACCAGCGAGAAAAGGGGCATTTCCCCCCCCCGCAAGACCCGTGCGCTACGTGCAGAGTGTGATGGGGAAGAGGGTTGCTGCCGAGCAGGAGCTTTCCGTTTACCAGTGGGAGTGGGAGGGCGAACTGGAAAGCGCCTCTTCTCCCAGTGGAGCACCACCGCCCAGGCTTGACGAAGTGTGTGCTCCTGCGCCACCCGTACACGCCTTGGGTGCCTCTAGCTGCCTGGGACAGGTATTCGTGGTCCAGAGGAGCGTGCCCTATCATGCCTTCATGCCACGGCGCTTGGCAAGCACCTCCCGTCCCTGCAGCTGCGCTTGTGCCGGAGCATTCCTCTGGGGAGGGCTGGCTCATACCAGGACGGAAGGGGGCCTGCGGAAAGCCACCTCCTGCTCTCCAAATGTGCTGGGCTCTTCCCCACCACAGCATCCTTAACACCTCTTCCGCTTGGTCCCTGAAGAGAGAGCCCACTGCAGCCACGGAGTCAGCACTCCCAGCCAGTATGGAGAGATGTTCCCAGGATCAATTTCAGGACTGCTGTGCAGGTGTGGGGAGCACCCTAGGATGGCTGTGCCCCTTCTTTCATGTGTGTGTTTCTGAGGGTGGTGTGACTCTCCCCATCTGGTGCAGAGCAAGAGCCAGATGTGGCACAGGCAGGGACAATGCATTAGGACTGGGACCATCTTGTCCCAAGGAGAGTCCCCTTCCAGCTCTTTGCTCAGGGTGAACGGGGTAGTGTGAAAGAAGTCAGAATGCTTCCGGATGTAGCCAAAAAGATGGAGTTAGGTGAGATCTTCCTGGAGGGCAAAGGCAGCCTCTGGTGCTGCCCAAGCTCAGAGTGATTTCTAGCTGAGCTCACCGGATTTGCATGGCACAAAAGAGAAGGTTGTCATGGGCAAAACTGAGACAAGGAGGAAGGGAGACATAGGGGACACCCTCCATGGGTATCAGCTTTGCTGCCCCACCTGCCCCTAAAGCTGAGGAGAGAGCCTGCATCCCTGCTGAGGCCAGCATCTGTGCCAAGCTTCATCGTTGCAGTCAGCAGTGGTGAACAGGAGACTGCCCAGCAGCCAAGTCATCTGCTATGAGAAAGAACCTCCCTCCAGTGGCCTGAGCTGGACATGGAGAACGGATATATCCTAAGTCACAAGTGCCTTGGAAGCGCTGCTTAAGTGTCTACCATGGCCTGGGTTTTTCATTTGCTTTTGATCAGTAGAACAAACGACCTGATGACCCACAAGGATGGGTGCCAATTTCAGCTGCCAAGTCCTGCTGCATCCTTGGTACCCAGAGCCAAGCCCAGCAGGCAGTATGGCACTTGACAGAGGAAACAACAGAGAGGGACTGAGCCCATGTGGCCCCTGCACCCCGGCCCCCCCCACTTCATACCCTCAGGGGATGTCACTAAGGGACCACCCCATGCTACCACAGAAGCTGTTTGATCCAAGCTCTCCCCAGCTCAACCCAGCTCTTGCGTGCACAGGTAACAACCTTATAGCTTTTCCTATGGACCACTTGGGCTCATACCCCACTCACCCTGCTCTGGGCCACCTCTCCCTGGAGCAGAGAGCACCGTGTCTGCTATCTGGCCCTGGCCCCAGTGGGTTGCACCATCCTGGGGTGTGCCCTGTAACAGGGTTCCCCCAGACCCTGCGTGCGCAGGGGCCTGGCAGGCACTGGTTAAGTCATGTGTTTTGTGTTGGGTTTCTCCCCCTCCTGGAAAGTCCCAGTGCGGAGTGGTGGGGCTGAGCCGACCGCACACAGCTGCGGGCCACCACATGAGAGGAGCCAGCTCCTCAGGGATTACAGAGCCCCCGGGAGCCTGGGGAGGAGGCAGGAGCACCCGCGCCGTGGCCCTTTCATCTCTCCCCTGCCTCACTCCCCCTTTCATCTCTGCCTCTATGGCCATGCTCTCTTTTCCTCAGCTGCCTTTGCTCTCTTTGCACTTGGCCTCTTTTCTCTGCCTTCCCCCCAGCCCTTCCCATTGCACCTGGCTGTGCTGGCTGCCTCTGCACTGCTCCTGTCACTCCCCTCCTCCTGGACCCTGTGCTTTCATCCCTCAGCCCCCAGCTGCCTGCTCCCACCACCCCTGCACCAGTTTCCTGCCCCCATGCTGGTTCTGCCCTGTCATCATCTCCCTCCCCAGCCCAAAACCTCCTTTTGTTATCAGATAAGGAGAAAGGTAGCACAATAGCACAAAGTCCCCCCAGGTGTTCCTCCATCTATGTCCAAATTTTCCCCTTTCTCCCACCTGTCCTGGTGTCCCCACCAGGCTATTTCCAGGCTCACATCCCTCCCTGGTGTGTCCTGTGCTGTTACAGCCAGGTCTCCTCTTGCCTCCTCCATCTGCCCCATAGAAGCAATGAGCTGAGGATGCTGGTGGACCCCATTCACGCAGTGATCAGGGTTAGGCACTCCCTGTGACAGGTCTATGGTCAAGGGATAAAGAAAAGTGCTGGGTGCCCTATTCTCATGTGTCACAGACTTGTGCCAAGGACAAGTGTTCTTCACACACTCCCCAAGAAGTCTGGGGTGTCCCTGTTGTTTTCTGGGGCAGAGGACCACATTCAGGACAGAGAAAGTAAACAACCCTAATGAAAGCCATTGCAGCAGGTGCATGTTACAGGCAAGGTGATCTAATGGCGAGAGCACTCCCTCTGAGTCCACAGGCTCTCTGGGGAGACTTGGTGCCCATCTGCTTGGTGAGGATCTCAGCCACTGGGGTATGGGCTGTAGAGGACCTTCACATCATCCCCCTTCCCAGACATACTATCAGCCTTTTTCTCATGTGTCTCCCCACCTGTTCTCACTCTGGTGCACCCACTGCCTCTGCTCAGATCTTTTGTTTAAGGGGTTCAGTGCACCCCAAACTCTGTTCTCAGCTTGCTCAGCTGTTATCTTTCTCATTCCTTGTCCAGCTTGCTCAGCTGTTATCTTTCTCATTCCTTGTCCAGGTTCCCCCTACAGTTCTTCCTACCCCAGCCCTTGGAGCTGCCCTGGCTCCATCACAGCCTTCAGCCCAAGCCCTCCCTCTGCTCTCCATCTCCACCTCCCATGTGCATCCAGACTCTGCTGGCTCTTCTGCAGACACATGGCAGGCCCATGTCCAGGGACAACAAATCATGGAGGACAAAGAGCTGGTGCAGTTATGGCTGAGCAAGGAGGCTGCAGTCCACCCAGGCAGTGACAGTGCTCCTGCTGAGCCTGTCTGCTGCCGGCATATCTGGTAACTCAATGAGCTCAACACAGTGGTGGCTACAGCCTTCTCACTGGGCAGGTGACCCACCCCTCACCATGGAGGGCAGTGCCACTGGGATGTGTGCCAGGGGGTGGTGGGCAGGAACTGGGCCTAGCAGAGGGACTGCAGGACTCCTGGGCTCCTATCCCAAGCCAGCTGCTGCCTCGCTGTAGGTGCTTAGCCTTGCCAAGCAGGTCAGTTAGGGCCAAACTTTTTTCTTTTTCAGGGGGTTGCACGGGTGCTGGTGCCAAGCATGACATGTTGGGGCTGAACTTCAGGAAAGCCTTGGAGCAGTCTCTGCATCTCAGCTTGCAGCACTGTGCCAGCCAGGCTCTCAGGATGGGTCTCAAGCCACGGCTACCTGCTTCTCAACTCGAAGAAGAGTGGAGGCCAGTTGCTTAGACCAAGGAAGAGGAGGGTCTGCCCTCTGCACCCTTTGGACCAGCAGATGCAATGAGGTTTTGCTCTCTTGTGACTTCCAGCAGCTCAGGTGCATCTGGCTGCTTTTGGGGGTCAGCAACCTACCAGGCTCTGCTGGCCAGCACTGCCAGCCCTGCCCATGGCCATGCTCCTGCCATCCCAGTGAGTGGGATGGGACAGGGGGGTACCAAGGATTCATTCACTCATGGCTCTGCTTCATGTTGTGGTCTCTGCTGAGAGCAGGAATGGAATTTGGATGGGGTTGGGTGTTCCCGTGTAGCGATTCCCTCAGGCAGGATCTGGCTCTGATGACTGTTCTGCACGGGGAAGAAATACCAGAGGAGTTACTCACGGCTCACTGGGGCATGATGTAGCAACTCCTCATCGGTTCCCCCCACCCTCCAGCCAAAGTTCCTCTTGTGATCTCCTGGGGAAAGTCCCAGCCCCCCCCACTCCCCCCTGCCACCCCCAGAGACCTTCCCCACCCTTGCTGGAGCTTTCCAGAAGCTGGAGATGAGCTGGGGCTTTGGGTGAAAGGAGAAAGAACCCAGCAACCTGCTGTGTTGGAGGGGATCAACTGCCCCTTTGGCTCTTCCACACTGTGCCTGGTGATGGGCATAAGGCCAAGGGCTGAGAGAGCACCAGTCAAGTGTATCCACATCTGGACAGCTACAGATCTGGCTTCAGACCTGGCAGAAGTACAAACCAATCGGGCCAGCTCAGGTCTGTATTGCCTTTTCAGCGGTCACACTCAGGTCAGGTTTTCCCTTTGCTCTCCACAACCACAGGGACACAAAGGGAGATTTACCTTTGGTCTTCTGGAAAGATCTGCGAAGATTTCCTGTGCCACTGGACTTCACGCATGGCTCTATCAGAGCCACCGGGCTGGTGACCCCTTCTGCAGCAGGGACCCTCAGGGACAGAGGAACTTCTAGAGCTTGGGCCAAAATACGTAATGAAACTGGAGCAAATGCCACCTGCTTATGCCAGCATTGACTTACTGCCTTCTTTAGAAGCCTTCAGTGCCCTCTTCATGACATGCATGTGAGAAGAATGGTCATTTCTTTTTTCAGTTTTGGAACTCTCTTAGTGATTTGCTTCTGCAGGAACATGATGAGAAAGCTTTGGGAAAATCTTCTCCCCTCTACTGGAAATGTGCCTGGGCTGTTCTACACTGATGGTCATTTCTCTCTCTTGGGTGAAGCACCTTGAAGCTACCCATGTCAGCCCAGAACCACCTGCAGTGCTCTTCAGGCTGGAGATGTCCTTCACAGGGAATGAGGGGCCATGCAGCAGAATGTGCAAGACTGGAGCAGCTCAGCAGGCTCAGATAGTTTCTCCATGAGAAGAAACATCACTCTTTGGTGGGACTGGGACAGATCTCACTGGTGGACCAGGGAGGCTGGTTCATGGACGAGATGTTTGTGGTGACCATGGTGTGCCAAGCCCCCACTGGCAACTGATTCTGGAGGCTCAGCAGTGGCCATGGGGAAAGGAGGTGTCCTGCACACTCTCTATCCAGCAGTGTGGTTGTTAGGATGGCTTGGCTGCCTGGTAGCTGGTTCCCACTTAGAGGAGCATGGGGACACTTTTTTTGTAACCACAGGCACACTGGCCTCTTTCCTGTGGCTCCCAGACACTCGGCGTGGGAAGCCACAGAGCAGATTTTGAAGGCTGGTATTGCGTTGGGAGCCAGCTGGCCCCAGGAGGAAATAAAATCATGCAACCAGAAAGCCTGTGCCCTGGAGCTGCCTGCACCCGGAGCGTGCTGCCTGCAGCCCAAAGCATCCCTACAGCACAGTGCTTGCACCCCAACCATGCTGCCTGCAGACCAACCAAGATCAAGGGATCTTCTTATGTTTGCCTCTAAATGTCCCTGGGTCTCAAACTCAGACAGGGTCTCTGCAGAACCAAACAGCAGTGGGCACTGTGCTGGGAGTCTCACCGTAGCTGTGCTGGCATTACTGGTATGCTCTTTCACAATGCTGTTTCCAAAATGGGGTGGCGAGGGGAGAGCAAGCTGCAGTCTTTGCAGATCCAGGATGCTCAGAGCCTGGTCCCTCACTGGGGGATGTGGTATGTGCTTGGGGCAATAGCCCTGCCCTGCATCACCTCTCTGCATCATCAAACACACCTTGTTCCCATTCCAGTCCCCTTACAGGGGAGTCATGTGCTGGGATCCAGCTGCTGCAGCGCAGGTGGCCTGGGATTAGCAAGCAAGGGAGTGAAGGGGCCGGTGCAGTGTGGGGAGAGCTCAGTGGTGAGTCAGTCATCACCCTAGGCAGCCCTCAGATCACAGGCACTTGCAAAGCAGCCCCTGGGAGGTGGGAAGCCAACGTCAAAGTGCTGCAGCAAGATAGATGTGCAGAGCCCCACTGCCCTGAGCAGCACAGCCCTGGGGACAGAGGGGTTTGGCCAGCCTGAGAGGGAGGGGAACATTATGGAGTTCAACTAGAGCTTGGGGCAAAGGCCAAAAGGCAAAGGTCTTGGGGATTTGGAAAAAGGGTCCTGATGCTGAAGATGAATAATGGAGATGGAAAAGCAGGACCTCAGAAGGGAAAATAAACTGCTGGAGCATGCCCTGTCAGAGCAAACTCCCCCCATGGGAACAACACTGCTTTCATGCCCCACAAGGCAAGCCTGGATACCCCAAACCCCAAGCTGAGATCCTGTCTCTGCAAGGCTACCAGCCCATGGTCTCTGCTCCTGGGAGCCACTGGGGTGATTGGTTGTCCTGCTGCCCCTGCTGAGCAGGCAGACAGAGCCACAAAGGTGCCCCAAGATCACTGGAGCTGCATTTCCCTCCAACACCTCCAGCATCCTCCTCTTTTACTCAGCCCCTAAAACACAGCTGGCTCCAGAAGCAAGGACCCCATCCACCTGGTCCCTCCTGAAAGGGCAAAACCAGCCCTCCTGCCCAGGGGTGGCAAAGTGCTGTGCATATGTCCCAGCTGATCCAGTCCCGGCTGCCCGTGGAAGCGTTTTGAAACGAGGACATAGGCCACTCCCTGCTGGGCCTGGGGCGCTTGCTTCCTTTCAGCCTGGTATTTTCCTTCTTGATTTAGTTTTTTTTTTTAATTCACTTCTATTTTTTTTTTGTGTAGCCCCAAGGGGTGCGCAGCCATGGGAGGAGCAGGGAAGTTATCAGCCAGGAGATAGCAGCAGCATGATTCACTGCCTGGCCCCTGCAGGCTGCTGCAGCCGGATGGGTGCCCTCCCCACCACCGCAGCAAACTGCCATTTGTGGACCCCTGTTGTCTGGCCCACCCTTGCTGCCTTCCCCTTTCCCTCCTCTCTGGCCCTACCATCCCTCCCCAGGAGGGAACAGCCCCCAGCTCCAGTACAGTCAGGGGCATAGGGGCAACAGCCAGGATTCCCAGGCGATTGATGGGGTCCAGCATGCATCCAACTGGGCAGGAGCCTCCCAGCAGCCACCTTGCAAGGGTTTGGTGTACCTCCATGGGGTCCCCACCTCCTGCCAGTCTGCAAACAGCTAATAGGGTGGTTATTATGGATGGCAGCAGAGCACAAGGAAGAAAACCTCAGACAAGTAGGTCAGCAGCATCGAGGGTCCCCCCTCTATCCTTCTGTCATCCTACAGGAGTACAGAGCCCAGGAAGAGCAGGGTCTGCACCCCAAAATAACCTGTGCTGTCTCCAATCCACTTTTATTCACAATCAGAAAATAACTTACCATATAATAACACAGACACACACAGCACAGCCCCAGGCACCCTCCACTCCAGCCACAATGCTACAGCTCAAGCCAGCCCAGGCTCTGCCTTGGCAGAGGCCAGCCCCACTCCGAGAAGCTGTGCACCCTCTCCATCCCATGGGATGCTCCACCTCCATTCTGCTCAGGGCACAGCCTCGCACGTGGTTGGAGGAACTTGTGCACAGTGCTAGTGTGTGTCGCCCCCCTGCCCCGTTTCCCTCCCACCCTGGGCTCCCCATGCCCTGCTATTCCCCACCCCACCCTGCTCCATGCGCTGGGTGCCAGCGGGCACTCCCCCACCCCCATGCCCCCCCTCAGCCCCCCCTGAGTGGTGCTGGTGTCGGCGGTCTGTACAGCATGGCCGTGCGCTCCCCGGGGCCGGGAGCCTTGGTGCTCTTGTGTGGGGCTGGGGGGGCAGCGGGCAGCCCTGCCCTCCCCAGGTGACGACAAAGTGCTGATTTAGGAGGGTGCTGAGCGTCTCCTCTCCTGCTCCCTTGAAGCCGAGGGAAGCAGGTATTGCAGCTCCGCCTCCCCCCCAGCGCCAATCCCTGTCTCCCTCCCCTGGCGCAGGCAGGTGTGCTTGTCCCTGGCACCCTGGGGTGGGCACCCATTCCTGCCTGGCTACTTGCAGACACTGACCCACTCGGTGATACGACATTCCTCGCAGGCCACGAAGCAGCACCAGTGGAACTTGCAGTTGCAGCGCTCACTGCGTGTCTGCCGCAGGATGTTGTGCCCGCGGCCGCAGCACAGGCTCTCACAATTGTCCATGCCCGGGCTGGTCTTGTTGCACAGGCGACCTTGGGTGCCCAAGGAGTCCAGGGCCGGTTCCCGCTCGCAGAAGTCGGGTGACTTCTCGAAGTAAACCAGCTCGCTGATGCCAGCCCGGCGGCGATGCCGAGCATGGCCCGGCTCCAGCTGCCCGGCATTCCGGTTGTGAGGCCGGATGAGGGTGGCCCCGTAGAAGCGGTCCTTGAGCAGGGACCCCACCAGGCGAAACTCGGGCGTCACCTGCCAGCACGTCTTCAGCTGGCAGCTCCCTGAGGTACCGTGGCATTTGCACTTCCTCCTCATGTTGTCCATCACCACCTGGGTGGGGAAGGAAGGACAGAGGGGGTTAGCGTGAAGGAGATGCATTTTTGGGACTGGAGAAGCCACCGTGGAGCTCTGTGTGAGTTTGCACTGTGGGAACATCAAGGGCTGGCATGAACAGCCATCAGAGCTCTGGAACTGCAAAGCCAGCGAGGCTGCACCCTGTTGCTGTGCCCAGTGCAACTCATATCCCACACCCTATCCCTTCCCACCCTGGCAGTACCAGCTGGCTTTTATGTTTCAGCAAGGGATTGGCACCTAAAGGACTGGGTGAGCTACCTGAGCACAGGGAGGAGAAGGCGCCCGAATTTCACTGTTGCTTAGCTTTGACAGCATCAACCTTATCCTGGACCCTAGTTAAAAGCCAGCATGGCTGCATCTCTGCAGCTCCACTGGGACCCCCCAGTGCAAGGGTCTCCCACTCACCTCATTGCCAGTAGCACTGCAAAGCGGGCAGGTGAGAGGGATTCCTTCCCCTCCCCAGGGCTTTCTTCCCATAAAGCCCCAGTTCCATGAGTCCTGGGAGCACCTCCACTTTTAGTTCTTGCTTGCTTTCCAGCTTTCCAACCCCAGCCACAGCACCATGGGGGCTGAGGCACTGTCTCCCACCACCACCCAAATTCCAGGGAGGGATCAGAGATGCTCACGGCCTTGACTTGTGGTTTGTAGAGGCTGCATTGAGGCCAGTGCCATACATTCACCCCTTGCAAAGGGTCCAGGATGTGTGGGCTGGGCTGGGCTGTGGCTGTGGTTTGAGCTGGCCAGAGAGAGCAGCTCAAGCAGGGGCCAGAGGCCAGTGTGGTGGTTAAGGAGTTCCATGGGCTTCCTGAACAATACTGCTGAACTCCTAGGCTGTATACTGGAGTCCCCCTAGATCCACCATCCCTACAAGTGTGGCCAAACCATCAGTCTCCAGGGGCACAGCATGGCCACACATCCTCACAGCCTGGGAATAATGTCCTCTGCTCTGTCCCAATAGGGATTCCCTGCTGGGTTGTGTGGCCCCCATATCCACGTGCTCACACAGGCTTCAGCAAGTCCTCTTCCCATGGGGACACCCAAACCCAGCTAGGAGCTCTTCTGGGGCTTGCAGAATATCACAGGCTGATCCCCCCACCCAGGGCCATTCTCTGGGGCTCAGGCAATTCCAGGGGACACATGGCCCTGCCCAAGGTCCTGTTCCCACAGTGCCAGTCCTGCCCAGCCACCCAGCTTCATGCCTGCCACATGCTGCTGTTCCTACCCCCTTCCTGAGGGATATGTGTTCCAGGAGTGCCTTGTTTTGGTAGGGGTAAGTAGTTTTTATTCCTTGTTTTCTTGTTTTTGAGTAAATCTCCCTGTTGCTAAGCACTTATGGTAATGAAGGCAGGTCAGGGAAACATGCCTGGAGCTCAGGGCACATGGTAGAGAGGTCTGGGCTGGGCTGGAGTTTGGCTTTCATCCTGCTAAGTCCTGTCTCCTGCTGGGGAGAGCCTCCACCTCACAGGTAATGTGCTGCTTGGCCTCTCCACCACTGGGTGTGCCAGCCAGAACACCAGCTGCTTGCCACCATCCTTATCACCATCCACGGGAACACACTGACACTAGCACCCCATCCTTTCCCACATTCCTTCCCTGCTGCATTGGCTGGACCAGGAAAAATCTGCATGTAGGGCTGTGGCTGGCATGGTCACCACTGGGATGGAGGGGGCAGTGGTGTGACAGCTGGACAGGGGCTCCTTTGGGGCTACAGCTGGTTGCAGCAGGGGCTGGAAAAGGTGGTGTGTGTGTGTGCAATCTCCATCACCGAAGCCATCACCCCAGCATATCGGGCCCCAGCACCACAACATCCATCCACCCCTAACCAGTGACAGTTTATTCTCTCCCTCCTGCTCAGGCAGCGCAGAGGGGACAGGACCCTGACACAGCTGGGATATCGAAGAAGGACTCATCTGAGCCTTGGTCCCACGCTTTTGCCATTGGATCTTCTCCAGGCACCCTTACCCGGCCACGTCCTTTCCCTGTCTCATAGACACCCGGGTTTGGCACATGCCCGGACTCGCTGGTGCTTTCTTTCGCACATTCCCAGCTCCTCCCAGACACGCTCATAAGAGCTTTATCGTAGTCTTTGTTGTGAGGGTAATGGGTAGTTCCTGGCTTCCTTTCATCCTCTCTCACTCTCTGATCTGGTGAGTTAGGAGGACCTGCAAAGTCTCTTTCACACTCCTGCTGCTCCTTTCTGGGGAGCTTTCTTCCTTTTCAGGGATGCAGGACTCCCATCTCAAGTTGGACCAACCAATGTTGGGCTTCCTATTCCAAGTCAAGACCAAGGTGACCGTTGCCACCATCAGAGGATGCTGCACATCCCTTGCAGCTGCAGTCTACTCCCCAGCTTCATAGCTGGATGTAAAATGAAGGAAAACAATCTGGGTGTTTCTGCCTGGTTTCGAACCAGGGACCTTCCGCGTGTCAGGCGAACGTGATAACCACTACACTACAGAAACCCACTCCTGATGGCCTTGGGATGTAACCATTGATGGAATTGTCACCTCCTTCCAGCACTGCAGTGTCTGAAGTGGGAGACAGGCTCACCCACAGGCAGAGCACCCCTGGGACACACAGGGGTCACAGAGAGGATGGTCAGAATCAGTAAGATGCTGGGGAGCTCTAATGCTGCAGCCAGTCGGTGCATGGAGAGGGATGGTGCATGGCAGGGCATGACACAAGCATCTGCATCACGGCTTTGCTAAAGGGATTCAAGCCTAAGGACTTGGAAGGGAGGCCCACAGAGCTGCGGCACCCAGCACAGCTATTCCCCTCCCAAGAAATCCCAGTAAGGTCCCTGAGCTGGGCAGCCTGTCCAGACATTGCTTCTCCACATGCACAGGTACCATTCCCTCCTTTATTCCTTCAGTCCCACTCTGCCTCTGCTTCTAGCTCCCAGGCTTCTTCCATCAGTCCAGCTCTTGTCTCTGAAGCCACCAAGAGCTGACATTGCCAGTCCTGTGCCTTCCTGCCCTTGGGGACAAGCAGACCCCAGGCATTTTTGCTGTTGCTGGATCCCCCAGGAAACATTTCGTGACATACTGCTAGAGCAAATCTCTCACCTTCCCTTCCTTCTGCAGGGGGCTGTAGCATTTCCCTTGTGAAACACGCAACACAAATATCTGAGCACTGCCAAGAGTCCCAGAGATGCAGGGGAATCAGGATGAGCCATGTAGACAGAAATGGAATGGGGATCTTTCCCAGCTTTGGGCAGAGCAGCCTGCAGAGGATTTAGCTGCATAAGACTGAGTGAGTCTTCACCACGCACAAGCAACAAAAGCCAAACAAGACCAAAGTTTCTGCTTTCCCCAAGCATTTACATCTTGGCCAAACTAGGATGGCTTCTCCAGGGTGGTAAAGCTCAGCTCCAGCACTGGGGAAGGGTACACATCAAGGTCCTGCTCTGCAGCATCATAGCTGCCTTCAAACATGCTCAAAACAAGAGGCCCATCCAAACATCTGAGCCATCCCAAGGAAACACTCCCTGTGGAATTCTGATTTTTAATTATTTATCCCTTCAGCCACTACACAGCCCCCTGCACTGCCCTGGTAGCATGTGGCTGGGGTCTTGGGGACAAATGTCCTGCTAGATTCATGGGATGGGGTCCCCCAGGCTCCTGCTGGGAGCAAAGGCAGTCAGGGAAACACAGCTATCCCCCTGGCCTCTCTTGCCTGCATGCTTCTTTGCTCCAGTGTAGGCTGCCTTTAAAAATCAGCTTCCAGACAGAGTGAGGTACTAATTAGTACCTTTAATGAGACCTGACATCATAAGAATGGAGGGGAGGCTGCCCTGCTTGCCTGGACAGGCTCCAGCACCCCCCCTAGATCTGGGGGAGGAGGCTGTGGGCTGTCACCTCTGCTCCGAAGGGGATGCTGCATTTCACAGCTGGTATAGACACCCACTGCCTGGCTCAGTCTTGGTCACATCTGCCTCCTCAGGGCACCGGCTATCTTTCTGGAGGCAGAGATGTGGGTGGGTGCTACAGAATCTGTGCTGTGTCCCCATGATGCCAGTGACTTTTTCCTCCCTGTCTTTAGCTCCCCCTCCCTCTGCAGTTCACCCAGTCCCTGAGAGGCAGGAGCTGGAATCATTGCTGTGCAATCCCAGGAGCACCACTGCAGCACAGGCAGGTGACAATGGCCTGGGACAGTGTCCCTTGGCAAGG
This sequence comes from Empidonax traillii, assembly GCF_003031625.1. NCBI lineage: Eukaryota > Metazoa > Chordata > Aves > Passeriformes > Tyrannidae > Empidonax > Empidonax traillii. Next base: position 1,197,316 of record NW_020955198.1, read on the forward strand.
GGACAGCATAGATACCTTTCCCAGAAGAGATGCTTGACAGGCATCTCTTTGCAGCCCTGCCCCTCAAAGGGCATCACAGCCTTTGCTTTGTGCAAAACTGGGGAGAGGGTGTGCCTTGGGGGAAATCCCAGCCTCAAACATGTGTCCCATGGCAGCCAGCACGAGCCCCTCACAACTCTCCCACACATGTCCCGGGGACTCCGTTCCCACCACCATCTCCCCACAACTCTCCCCATTGTCCTACTCACCTGCCGGCCCACACGGTTGTTGTGCAGCCTCATGCGAGAGTGGATGTCTCTGTAGGTTTCCCGGGAATCGAGGAAATCCTTGGAAAACTTCTCCCCATAGTCTATGTCAGGGCTGCACCCTCCCCATTCCCAGGAGTCCTGGAGGCCGGGGGTCTCTGCCGGCATGTGCTCCATGTGCACCCCATGCACCATGCCTTTGCCACGGTTCATGGCTTCCAGCTGGAGACGATGCAGCTTGCGTCGAAAAGCCTCCTCATCGCCCCGGCGCTTCTGGTCACAGCCACAGGCCTGCAGCTTCCCGAGGGCACAGGCGTTGGACACAGCGTGCACCACGCCAGCAGCTGCAATGGCGTAGGCAAAAGCGCTCTCTCGAAAGCCTGTAAGGAAGGAGAGAGTGGATCTCAAGCTGGGTGCAATGACCCCTGTGGGAGGCTGGATGAGCTCAGCATCATGCTGGGGCGTAGGGAGTCAGAGGTTCAGCTTGTGTCTTGGTTTTTCCTTATGCACCAGCTTCTGCCTGGACCCCACTCCGTGAATCGCCACTCTGTGCTCTCCAGCCCCATGCCCACCAGGACACATTGCCATCCTGAAGCCCAGCCCTGTCCCAGCTGGGACCCCAGCTTCCACCATCACCCTGCTCTCACATCACCCCAGGAAATGCCACCACAGTGTTGCTCCAGTATCAGCATCATGGCTGTGAGGCAGTACCTCCTCCCGAGTCCACTCAGAATTTCCTACTACATTAAATATAATGCTGGCTGAGGAATACTTCTGCTGAGGAATGGGCCATTTTTGGTTACTTGCAGAGTGCAGGTCAGGCAGTAGCAGGAGCAGGCAGCACTGCTTGTCCAGCCCCATTCATCTGCCCATGTCCCTTCCCTCCCTGAGCCCCACCAGCTCTCACAAGAAGCTCTAAATATGATACCACGATGGGAAAAAAAAAATAAGCATCCCTAGTCAGTTAGGGCATGCCATGACCACACCATGCACTGCCAGGGCCAGCAGCTGGTTGTCATTAAACACTGGGGGAGCAAGGATGTCCGCAAGTGTCATTAGCTGGAAATGGGGCAGATGGACAGAACGGGCTCCATGGTGCTCTGTGAGGCTGTGAGCAGGGGCTGCCTGAGGATCTCTTGGCTTCACTGCAGTCAGGTGAAGACCCTCTCCTACCCGGGAATTTCTATTTCATTTGAAATGCAAAGTAATATTTTTGTTCATAGTTCCCAGGCCAAGCAGGGAGCCCACAGTGCCCTTTGCTTCAGTGCACAGTGACCAGCCCCAGCACGAGGCAAGAAAGGAGGGAGAGCCAGATTTGTGCTGTGGCTTCACACGTGAATAAATAAATAGCTGGAGCTCCCAGCCTCTCTCCCTCTGTTGGACAAGAGCAATTTGATCAGCCCTGTCTTTGCCACAGCTGAAGAGACGATAGCTTTTGGGGCACTTTCTTTAGCAGATCCATGCCATCAAATGGGGGCCTTGGGTGAGCATCCCAAAGCACAGATCCTGGGATGGGGCTCTGCCAGCTCCCTGCCTGCGCTACGGAGTCAGGAGAGGTGAAAGCACAACCGCTTCCTGCTGCCGTCGCCCGTCCTTGGCAGCGCTCCCCATCACGCATGTCTCCTCCGTGGTTCGCTGCCGCCCGCTGAGCAAACGCTATGATCTTATTAAAGGGAAATGAAATGCAGCTCGGAAACCTGCATTTAAAGTCATGCTGCTCTTTTGTGTGTTAATTCAACACTGGTGCATTTAAAAAATTAACGAGGCACTGCTTAAAAGCCAGCAGGAGCCTCTCCCAGCTTCCCATTGGTGTGGGACAAGCTTGCTCTCAGCCTGCCTCTTTCCATGCACAAGTTGAACAACATTTTTCAGCGGGCAGGTAATGGGGCTGCTGGTGCGTACACTGTGCTGTGCAGCCTCCCTGGGGAGAGCGCTGGCAGGCAGCACCTGCAACACACCCACAGCACTGCTAGAGCAGGAATGCCCACATCTGGGGAACTTCAGTCCCCAGGTGAGCAATGGAGGATGGAGGACCAGCACAGAAAGGTCTCCTTGATTCCCAAAGCCTCCCCTTATCAGTTCTCTGACCCCCACAGTCTGAGCCAGCTCCAGCCCTTCATAAGCCAATGCTCAGCACAGCCCAACTTGTCACTGCCACCCGGCTTGGCATCCCCAGCTCCTCACGCAGCCAGTGCATGAGGATGGAGACAGCAAACCCTGCACCCAGCACAACATTGTCCTCTCAGCCCTGCCTTCCCGTTAGCCTCTTTCTCACACATTTCTTCAGCCTAACGAGTAATTTCCCATGTGGCATCTCCTTAAAATTCCTTCTGGAGCCCAGACAGAAGCTCTACCCCACCCAGTCCGTCTAGCAAGCCCGTCTCCTTATAGGTAGAGAGGCCAGGTTTGTTTGGTGCCCTCCATGGCTGGGAAGCCCCTGGGGTCAAGCCCCAGTCCTCTTTCCTCTACTGCTCTCCAAACATATGAGAGTTGGTGGATGAGGCATAGGTCCTTGCCCTGGAGCTGCCATCCTCCGGGCTGTGACCAGGGGACAGACTGGTCCCCGGAACATGACATCACAGCACTCTGGGAGTCTTGTTCCCATCTCACCATGGTCATTTCCCTGCTCAGTATCACTCTGCCTGTCCTCGTCACTCTTCCCTGCCTTCTCTCCTTCTTCCCTCACGTGTTCTCACAGGGAGCTGTGAGAAAAAGAGAGGAGGGGGCTATGGCAGCACTGGGACCACAGCAGACATGACGGCATGGATCTACTTGGAGGTTCAGTTTACATTCCTGGATCTACCCCAGCCACACCAGAGACAGAGGACTGAAGCAAAGCAATGAGCAATATGGCTGCAGGTGACAACCACCAGCCTTGTGGGCTCAGTGAGGGTGGGAACCTCCAGGAACTGCAGCCGAGAGCAGCATGTGGTAGCCAGCCCTGAGCCCTTTGGAGAGAGGCTGTCCAGCTACCCCAGCCACCTAAGACCTTGGCAGTGACTTTTGAGTCACCATATCCCTCCAGAGACCACAGAAGAGGTGTAGCTGTGGGAGGAATTGGAATTATTGACACCACCCTGACACCACCACTGGCATCCAGCCTGCAGTGTACTCAAAGAACTGTGCTGGGCAAGGAGGACAGGTCTGAAATACTGGCCCGAGGTCAAATCCCGAAGTGGTTTTCTTAGCAGAGGAAAGTTTTCCCTGTCAAGATGTGCCCAGGAGTTGGGGGGTCATTTAACAGGACCTCAAGTCCCAGCGGCACCAGCTCTGCCATGGTTGCTGCAGTTCCTCCATCTCTCATGTGGATATGGGATGAAGGCTACAGGGCTGGCTCAGGCACAGCTGTGGTCTCCACAGTCTGGAGACCAGGGAGAGCTGGAGTCCTGGCCTTCCTCTCACAGCTCACCGTCACACCCAGGCAGTGACTCTCTCATGGCACCCATCACTGGGTGACATCAAGGGAGCAGGAAGGACAGCCTCATCCAGGCTCACCCTAGGGTACCCCAGGGATGCTCAGCTGTCCCCTTCATGGGCAGAACCCCCAAGGAATGGGGCGTAGCTGCCAGTAGCTGTGGGCATATCGTCCCAGCCCTGATATAAGGCAGAGGAGAGCTTCACCCGCCACCTCCTGTGAGTCCTGCCAAGACAGCCAGTCCCGACACGCTGCCTCTCCCCCAGCCCTGCTCCCTCCCCTCTCCCTAATTAAACTGCAGGTGAACCTGCCAGGGTCTGGCCCGGCACCAGGCACTAAATGCCTCCCTGCAGATCCTGACTTGCCTCCCTGCACCTTCTTGAGGGTGCCAGGGGCATCCTGCAGCCCTTGCTCCTCGTCCGTCCACGGTGCTCTGAGCCAGCAGCCCTCTCCACTGCACAGGGTGCAGAGAGCCAGGCCCAGCCCTGCACCCTCAGGAATGCTGCCCAGACTCCAGGGTCTCACTTGCACCCATCAGTGGGGGGAAGGTCCAGGGAATGGGGGCACCCAAAGGGTTGAAGCCAAGCATCCAAAGCACCCACATGTGCTCTGGGGCCAGGTGGGCAAAGCCTTGGCTTGCCTGGGGGTACACAAAACCCTGCCAGCAGCCCAGCTGCAGGTGCGCCAGGCCAGGCGCTGCGGTCTGCGGGCACTGGAGCTTGGCTAGGACTCTGCAGAGCTGGGTGCTGGGGTCCTGAGCTTGGCAGCATCTCCCAGGATAGCTGTAACAGCACCTGCCTCCCTCAGCACACAGCAAAGCCTCCCCAAGCTCCATTTCACAGCTGGCTGGGCCACAGCACCTGGTGTTTCCAGCCTTGCAGGGAGTTCCCCACTCCTTGCTGTAAGAAATTGAGATTTGGCCATGCAAACCGCTTTGCACCAGTGAGCCCTTCTAAGGTGGGCACAGGGCATGCAATCATCACCCATCCCTCCAAAGGCTGCAGGAACCAGGAGAAACTGCACCCCAGAGCCATGTCCCCTCCATCCATATGCCCTTGAGGGCTTTGAAAGACATCCAGCCCCTCCATGAGGGTCCCATTTCTTTCAGAGTTCCATATAGCTCTGAAAGCTTGCAGGGAACAGCGACCTTTGGGATAGGCTGGGATGAGCAAAGGAGAATAGTCATTCCCATAGCACACCTGAGACAGCCCCTGCCCGGCAGTCAGACAGTCCCAGCCCTGCTGGCATTGCACACACATTCTAGACGAGACCAAGACTCAGTGACCCACCACCATCCACAGCTTGGTTTTTGGCAGACAGCCAGGCATGATTCAGCCCAGCCAAGCCACAGTGCCTGATAGCCCACAGATGCTGTGGTGGGACCACATACCAGGGGCAACAGGCCATCCCTCCAGGGAGGTGGACACAATTGTGCTGCTCACCCTTAGAGCAGGAGCAGGGGACCTATCTCCACTGCTGGTGCAGATGCAGCCACCTGCCTCCACCTCACTGCTCCATCATCCTGCATCTCCTGGGGCCAGGGGAAGACGTCTCTCTGTCAACCAGGCCAGCACATGGAGTGAGAGGGAGGTACAGCAGAGAGGGATGGGACCAGGGACAGCACTGGAGGGTGCTGGCAGGAGTGACAGTGCCAGAGAATGGGCAAGAGGGTGGTGAGTACATAGGCAGCCAGCTGAGAAGCCTGGAGAGACTGGAGGAGTATTTGCAATAGCAGTGTTGAGCCTGGATGCCCATGGAGGGGATGCTGGCCAAGGAGGTTTGGGATGCAGATGGCACTGGAGACTCAACAAAGGGTACAAGGGACATCCCATACCCCAAGGGTGCAGCATCAAAAGACCAAACCTGAAAAACCCACAGACCATGGCAGGTCTCAAAAGAAACCAGGGCCTCTGTGAGGGCAGGTATGGTAAACTTCTGGGCACCTCCTCTGCTTGCCCTCTGCTAACCTGTTGTTGGGCCTCACAGCTGCTGTTGCCTGCACCCCAGAGATGGCAGCATGTCCCTGCTTCCGCTGGTGGGTCTGTGCTCTGCCCAGGATGCTGTAATTATCCCTGTCATCAGCTATGCCACCCAGAAGCCACCCCAGACTCTGAGCCCTGTCCAATTTGAAGCCTCTCTGCTCCTTCCTGGCTCCTCAGGGCTTGCACTCAAACTTTTGGGATCAGCTCAGTAGGATGAGGAGACAGGCGCTTATTTGCTATTGTCCTCTGCTTTGCCCCCAGGGAATGAACCCCCTGGATACTGGACAGAGTGTGGGACAGGTGCTGTAGGACAGCTTGGGACAGTGCTGCACCCTGTCCACTTCATGCCCCTGCTGGGGAAGATGTGAGAGATGCAGGAGGATGGGGCAGAGTTGGGGAGAGGAGCCAAGCGAGGAGAGTGGGAGGGAGAAGCCAGCTACAAATAATTTAAAGTGAGATTCATGCATGGCTGAACTGATGGCAGAAGAAGTGGGAAAAGGAATGAAAGATTAAAGGGGTCTGTCACTTCGGGTTACAAACAATGATCCTACAAGCACGTTGCGTTCCCAGGCACGGCAAGGATGGGGCAGGGCGCAGAGCAGAGACCTGGTCCCAGGGGGTCAGATGCATTAATGTCTGCAGCACAGAGTCTGCACCCCTCGCTTCCACCACTCGCCTCTCCTCCAGTGCTGGGCTCCGGAGATGCATCCAGCATCCCTGCTCTGATAGCTGCATCTATAACAGATGGAAGGTGGAGCTCAGAGCTCCAACACTGTTATTGAGGGACATGAGTGGGAAGCAGGCCAGGGCATCAGCTTCAAGGCTTGTTCCATTCCAGAATGGCTCTGACCAACTGCATGGGATAGCCTGGGTGCTTGGGAGGCATCCTGCACCCTTTGCTGCCAAAACAGGAGTGCCACAAGGTGCCTGTCTGCTCTGCTGCTCCAGCCATACCTCCATCTTTCCTTGCTACTGGGTGTTGGGTCTCCATTCCAGAGAATGGGAACCCACCAGTGCTGAGAGCCTGGACTGAGCCAAATCCAAGAGCTCAGGACTGGTGCAAGAGTACAGGGTCTGTGGAAGTCCCCACTCCCATCGGTCACAGCCTTGACAGCAGGAAGGACTGCACTGGCACATAAGACACGAGTGAGATGCAAGTCACTGGCCCCCAGCAGCCGAGGTGGGCTGAGTGAGGGATGTAGGTCAGTGCTCTCTGCTGCTAGTGCTTCTCACCCAGCCTGGTGGGAGCCAGAGCAAGGAAGCTTGTCTGGGTGTGTAAGCAACTTGAGCCAGCAAGTCGATGTCTCCTGCTGCCCCGAGGAGACTAGAAGTGAACCGCATTCCTCAGAGGACCTGGAAATACCTCGATGCTTATCAGGGCTGACAGTCCCCACCCTCACTGCCAGGCCCTAACCTGGGCGCTGCTCACAAGGGAACAGACGCTGCCCTTCTACAGGCACCAAGGTCCTGAGAGTGACCACGGCTGCTCCAAGCAGGACCACAGCCACGATTCCACACATGCTCCAGGGTAGCATACTGTCCAGTGAGGCTGTTCAGGCTGCCCTGGACATGAGGGACCTTCAGACACCAAAATGCTTATGTGCCCCCCTCTCCAGCCATCTCCCCACCTGCTACAGCCACCTGTGGGCTCCTGCTAACCGCATTCCCTCGACAGCATGTAAGCCTCAAGATGCCAAACTCTCCTCTGTGAGACTCTCCTTGTAGTCCTGGGGAAAGAAGATGTAGGATGTGGATGTTTGGAGAAGAGGGGATGGACGGAACTCTCTGCTAGGCATTAAGCTGGGAGGGTCACAAAGCAGGTAGGTGAAAAGTTTCTTTGATAGTTTTCACCTTCCTTGGGACCTGAAGGAGTGATGTCTGTGCTTGGAACCTTGCCTGCCCTCAACATCCTACTGTGTACTAATGGTACCATGTTGTCCTCTCCTGCCCATGGTCTGAGGGAATGGGTTCTTAGAAGTGTGCTGAGGCCCAGGCTTCAAGAAAGGGTACTTAGGTGAGAAGATACATTCATGTCCTGTAAAAGGACCCATCAGGCCACAACCCTAATCTGTACCATGCAGGGCAGCCCCTCTGCGTGCAGAATTGGCTCCTGAGGAAGAGTATCAATCAGGGAGACTAACAAAGGCAGAGCCAGCCATGACTGCAAGGGAGATGAAGAGACACTGGCACCAGGGCTTGGCAGAACGTGGAGAGCTAGGAGAGCTCTCCCAGCAGGGCAGCTGGGGGCTCTGTGGACAGACAAGCCCCCAAGAAACCCTCTATTCCTGCCCCCCTGTGCCACCATGCCCTAGGGTCCCACAAAACAGAGAGCCCTTAGTTCTCTATGTTGGGTAGCCAACACAAGGCAAGGACTCCAGGACGACAGGCTCACAGAGGTGTGTCCCGCTAGCATTCACCTAGTGACATTTCAGCTCACCATGACATCCTACCTGGAGCAGGAAGGAGTCAAGATGCTCACTGCATCCACTAAATCAAATCCCAGTGGATGACATCCACTTTCAGACCCACCAACTATGCTGCACACCCATGGCACACTCCAAACACCAGCCTACTCCACAGAGGGAGAAGATGCCAGAAAGTGGTGGGGCCTGGAAAGAGCCTTAGGAGCAGCTCAGACTGGTCAGGGAGGAGCATTTCAGGACAAGGGCCAGTGCAGGTACAAAGGTGTGTGGAGCAGCTTTGCGCAGTGCAGTGGTCCTTGGTCTGTCAGACCCTGAGGTTTCTCTGCTTTCATCCAAGGGGATGCTGAAGACCTGGTCTCATCCCCTGAGCCAAGGAAGAGCTGTGCAGTTGCCCATGGGGAGCCCATGAGGGCTTCTGAGAGCAGGGGCTAGACAGAAGGAGAAGGGGGGAGCCATCCAGCCCTTACCTCTGCTGAAAATTATGCTCTCATATGGAATCTTATTCTTGGTCTCAAGGCTGGAGCAGTTCCAGCGCTGGTCCCGGAACTGGTGCTGGCACTCATGGATGGCAATCTGGATTCCCTGGATGGCCGAGGCGGTGACGTCGGGGTGGCGCACACACACCTCCAGCTGCCGCCGCGTCAGCCCCGGCAGGGTCAGGCACACTGTGTTGGCATTCAGCACTGGCTCCGATGGCAGCTTCAGGCCCAGGATCTCATTGGAGCAGGAGCTGGGAGGGAAAAGGGCACTCTTAAGCTCAGAACAAGCAATGTGTCAACCACTCATTTTCCGTTTGGGGAGGGGGAAAAGTTTGGGGGAGGACACACATGGGGAAGGGAGATACTACACAGGACACACTGCGCTCACTGCCTCTAGGGAAGGCTGGGAAAACCCTGGGCACAATGACAGCTCTGGCAGGCAGAGATGTCCCAGCAGCACTGGGGCTGCAATCCCTTCCAACCCCATAAGCAGAGCCCAGGCATCCTGGCAGCCTGTGCCCTGCAGCAGCCAAATCTGTCCCTCCTGCCTCTGGACCCCAGTATCTCCCAGGACTGCACTCCCTCTGTGTGCTCCCTCAGGGATCTCTCACACTGGCCATGCAGTGCAGACTCTCAGGCACAGATTGCCCCAGATCACCTTCCCTAGAAAGCATGGTTTTCCCCCTGAGAGAATCTAGAGACCCTGGAGTAGGAAGATCATTCTGGGTCCAGCTCCATGCCTGTTGCTGGCTGATCTGCCCCCTGCATCTTCTGTATCCCCCCACACACTGCTGGTCCTCCCAAGTGTGGTAAACAGAGGGACCAGCCTCTTCCTTTCAGGTCAGCAGTGAAACCTGAAGCCAAGCACTGTGCAAAGTACCCTCAAGATCCCAGAAACAATCCCAAGTCCACCATCACATCCTAGCCCCATTGAACCTGATGCCAGTTGCCACAGAAGCACGGAGACCAGCAGATGGATGGGTGCAAGGAGAAGCACATGATCCATGGCAGGGGTACAAGTACTTATACAAATAGAAAGGCTACCTGGGGAAACACCAAAGTAGGTGGAATGTGGGTAGATGGGATGTGGGATGCGGGAAGACAAAGCATGTCCACAGACAGATGTCTGGAGCTAAGACAGCACTACACACGACAGACAAATACAGAGAAGGAGATGGTAGGAAGCGTTTGCCCAACTCCAGAGAATGGCCTGAAGGACCCTGGGATCAAGTGCCCAAGCAGAGGACCCACAAAGCAAGCAGCAGGCAGAGGGATGCTGAGCAGCATCCAGCATCTTGCAGCAGGGTCCACTAGGAGCGCAGCACCACCCTGCCACTTGCTCGGGACAACTTGGTCCCTGCTGGGAGCTCTCTCCAGGAAGTGCTCCCTTTTGCCTGGGACAGTCAAGAGCTGGGTCCCTAGGAGGAGCGAGGAGCAAGGAGCTTGAAGCCCTTTGAACTTGGATTACAGAAACAAGACTTGGAGGAGGATGCTGGAGGAAGGACTGCAACTGCCAGGTCTTGGGGAGAAGGGTTACTCCCCCTCTGCTCCTTCAAATCCTGCAAACCTGGTGCATGTGCATGGACAGAAGCAGCTCTCAGGAGTCAGGAGCTGAGTTCCCCAGCTCAACCCTCACCCTGCTCTGGAGGAGGGGTTCAGCCCCAGGGTCCCTGCTGCATTACAGCTTTCTCAGGAGGGAGGAAGAACTGTCAGGGCCAGGCTGCTGCTTTCTCCATCTTCCCAAGGGTGTTTATACCCATCCCACCACTTTCCTGGGTGGTATATGGATCTACCCCAGTGCAATTCCACAGTGACTCCAACAGGAAGAGTCGAGGTAGAGCAAAGAGAGAGGAAGGGGGTGCCTCCCTCCAAAGCCCCTACACAGGAGAGGAAATCTGCCCAGCTTCCTGTGCTCATTCACACTGTCAAGCAAGCCCTGGCTGACACGAGATGCACAGCAGAACACAGCTACCATCATCCCCAAGCCCAGCAGCTCCTGCCCCAAGCACTGCAAGGACCTTGTTCCCTGCCTGTCCTGAGCCAGAGATAGTGCCTGCCATCTTTTCCCAGGGCATCCCAGGATGAGGGGGATGTTATGGTCCTTCTCCCTATTGCACTGCAGGGAAACTGAGGCAGGGGCCCCAGAGAGCGGAGGGAAGGTCCTCCTGCGTTTTGCTCCACCCAGGGCTCAAGGGGCCCAGAGACCGGCAAGAAGCTGTCACTGTCACACTTAGGAGGACGCAGCACTCCCCCCAGCTCTCTTCCCCCTTGAAATCTGGATTTAAACTTGATTTCACGGTGACAAGCCCCCAGGTCACAGGCTGCAGCGGCTGCTGCTTTAATTAATACAAGTCCCAACGTTAACAAATTATATTTAAAGGGGCTAGAGGGAGGGGGAAGGGCGGGGGACACCCCCCCAAACACATTCACAGCAGCACCAGGGTTAACCCCTGGCTGCCTGCAGTGCACAAGTTTGGGAGCGGGCCGAGGTGAGACAGAAACAGACAGGGTAGTGAGTGTTGGGGGACCGTTTTCTGGAAAGCGAGCAGCCCCTTCTTATCCCCTTCGTCTTTAGGATCGGCAGAGCCAGGGAGGGGACACAGGGCGATTCAGTGAGCACCGACCCCGGCAAGAGTGACATCCTCGCCGACATCGCCCCGTCCTCCGAGGTGAAGCGGGGAAACTGAGGCAGACAGGGCAGGCGCTGGAGAAGCTCCGGCCGGGGAGGAAGGGGGACAGCCTCTCGGAATGGGGGAAGCCGCGCATCCCGCTGGCGCACCGTCGGGACGGGGGAAGGCGGAGGGGGAGCAGCGGTCCTGACAGCGCCTTGAGCGGGGGGCCGCCACCGTGCGGGGCCGGGCCGGGGCGGCAGGACCCCCCCCCACCCTCCGGAGTCCCATGGGCAGACCGCCCCCGGTGCGGGACTGGGCGCTGCGGTTTCCCGGCACCCTTCCCGTGGGGCCAGGGCGCTCGGCGGCGGGGCTGGGGATGGAGGGGGTGCAGCTCCTACCTGGGTACCCAGAGGCTGAGCAGCAGAGAGCAGAGTCCGTGGGCCAGGGCCGGGCGCATCTTCGCTGGGGCAGCGGCTGTGCGGGCTGCGGGCGGGCGGGCGCCTTTGGGGCAGGGGCGGCGGGGCTCGGCGCTTCTCTCTGCCCGCTTTGTTTGTTGTGGGTTGTTTGCTTGTTTGTGTTTTCCCCTCTCCTCCCTCTCACTGGCTCCCTGCGCGCCGGGGCTCGGCTCGCCGGGGCGGCTCTGCCATCCTCCCGGGATGCCCCCCCCGCCTCCCGCCGCCCCGGCGCCCTCCGAGCCCGGCGAGGGCTGCGCGCCCCCCGCCCTGCCCGCCACCGCCCCGCTGCGCACAGCCCCCCGGCTCAGCCCCCCATGGCGGGACGCACCGGGGGGCCGAGGGGGCCCTCGGCCCGCGGGGTGCGCTCCCCCGCCGCTCCCCAGGGCGCCCCGGGGCTCCGGGGCCGCGGCGAGCGTGGGCAGGACTCGCCGGGCGAGCGGCTCCGCGGCTCCCGCGGGGCCCGCAGGCACATGGGGAGCCGCGGCCCCCCCGCCGCCCCCCGCAGCCGGTGTCGCCGAGCCGCCGGCGGAGCAGGCAGGGTCGCGGCCGGAGCGCCCCGGGAGCGCTGGGCGCGGAGCGGCGGCGGCAGCGGCTCTGCCTGGGATCGCGCTGCGCCGAGCATTACTCAGCGCCCGGAGCCCGAGTCCCGACACGTCCAGACAGGAGCCCGCGGGGGAAGGACGGGGCAGAGGGTGGCAGCGGGGCGGGGAGCCGGCGTGTCGCACGCAGCCTGCCGGGGAGGGAGCGGGCGGCGGGGGGGCGAGCGGGCACGGGCGGCGAGAGAGTGGGCGCGGGGCGGGGGGCACGGCGCGTGGGGTAAGAGTGCACAGCGCGGAGAAGTGTGTGTGGTGGGTGTGCTCAGCGTGGAGGGGTGCGTGCGCGGTGTAGGGTAAGTGTTCGTGGCGTGGGGTGAGCATGTGCGGCGTGGGTCTGGAGCGCAGGGAGAGGTGAGTGTATGTGGCCCAGGGGCAAGCGTGCACAGTGTGGGGGACTGTGCGTGGGGCGAGGTGAGTTTGCACGGTGTGGGAGCATGTTCGTGAGGACTTGAGGGAGTGCGTGCAGCTTGGGGGAGTGCTCTCAGGGCATGGGAGATGGGTGCTGTGGGCGTGGGGTGAGTGTGCACAAAGAAATGGAGTGTGCAGAGAGTGAAGGTGAATGTGCATGGCATGGGATAAGCATACACCAGCTGTGGAGTGAATGTGCATGGTATGGGATAAGCTTACACCAGCTGTGGAGTGAATGTGCACAGTGTGAGCGTGCACCGAGTGTGGGTGAGTGCCCAGGGTGCATGGCATATGTAAGTGTGCAGGGGACATGGGTGAGTGTGCACAGTATGCATGAATGTGTGGGACCCTTGTATGCAAGCATTGTGAGAATACACTGCATGGGTGAGTGGGCATGGCAGGGGTGAGGGCGCATGGGGTGTGATGTGTGTATGGTGTGGGATTAGTGTATAGGGCATGGCTGTGGGTGAGCAGGCACTAGGCATGGCGGGAGGGTGCATGGCATGGGGTGAGTGTGCACAGTGCAGAGTATGCATGGAGCACAGAGAAAGGGTGAGTGGTGAGTGTGAGCATGTGTTGAGTATGGAGAATATGACTGCCCAACCCAATGCACGTGTGCACTGGATGTGGGGCAAGTGTGCATGGGGTGTAAGGCAAGTGTATGCAGTGTGGTTGAGTGTGGACAGTGTGGATTGAATGTGGCTGAGGCATAGAGTGAATAGGCAGGGAATGGGGGCATGGGTGTGCATGGGGGATGGAGAGAGTCTGTGGTGTGAGGTGTGTGGGGAGTGAGTGTACATGAGGCATGGAGTGAGTGAGCACTGGGAGAGGGCTGTGCATAGCATGAGTATGTGAGGAGTCAAGGTAAGTGTGTCAATGTTACCGAGTATGCAGGGAATGCTGGGGGTGCATAGAGGTATCAAGGTATGCACAGGGGGGCTGGGGGGGCTGGCATGCACTGCAGGTGTGCCAGGTGTGCAGGGAAGGCATCTTTGATAGTGTGAGGCATGTAGGTGCCTGTCAGTGTGCACAGGAGTGTGGGAGCAGGAGTGGCATGTGCTGGAGGGGTGACTCTGTGTGTGTGGGCATGGAGAATGGCCGTTTATATCCCATGGATGTGCCAGCCCTGTTTTGGGTTCGTCCAGCCTGGTACCAGGGAACCAATGCTGTCTGTGGAGGAGCTCTGGCTTCCCTTGACAGGGCAACCAAGTGCTGCCCACGAGCCCTCCCAGGCTGGGCAGGTTGTGCCCACCTCCTTGGTACTGTCATTTCAACATTCAGGCACCCCTGATGGGTTCCTGATGCCCAGTAGGTCTTTCATCTGGGAGCTGTGCAGGGACCTTGCAGGTTGTCCCTGTGTCCTCCTGCTGGTTCCTTGGGGACAGCAGGGTGGCCCTGGAAAAGCCCAGGGTAACTGGGTTCTCAGCGAACACTATCTGCCCCAATGAAGCCTCTTCCTAGTCATGGGGATACTTGGTGCCCCCTTAGTTTGGGTGCCCACCCTGAGACTAGGGGGGTTCCAATTGGGCACTGGTGGCTGGGAGATGGCAGGCAGTGCCCTCAGAGGTCCCGCTATCCCCATCCACCAAAGCCCACACCAGGCTGGTGTTCTTGCCATAAGCAGCTGGGTGGCAGCTGGGAAAGCACTTTCACACAGCAGGCACTGTTCATCTCCCCACTAGCATAGCAGTGCTGGCAGGGGCTGCCATCTCTGCTCGTGTGCACTGGTTCTTGTTTGCACCAGGGAGGAAAATGCACTTCCTCTGGGAAATGTGTTGCAGTCTGGGATTGGGCCCAAAGACTGCACTTTTCCCCCCTCAGACTCTGGGTGCAGCAGTGTGGCATCACTGTGGAGGTTCCTTTTGCAGTCATGTAGTTGATGGCTGTTCTCCTCTCCCCGTCTCTGCTCCTGAGTGGGCTTAGCCCGTGGGCAGGTGTGGGAACTGGTATAGAGCCAGAATCTATCCTCCACTTTCTTGCCCACACAGCAGGAGGAGGTGAGTGGGGCACAGAACCTTGTCCCTTGTGCAATGCCCTGATCGTACAGAGGGGTCCCTTGCACAGCATCACCTCAGCACTCATCACTTCCTCCATAGCTGCTGCCCTCCTGAATCCCCCCAGCACCCAGCAGGTGATGTGGGGTTCCCATGGGATTTTGGTAGTGCTGTCAGGACACCTCTCAGTCACCTGCCACTGAAGGGGACAGAGGATGCCTCTCCCCTTGCTGCAGACTGCTGATGGGATGTGCGGTGTCAGGTCGGGGCAGATCATACCAGGGGAATTGGTGGGGGGGGCACACAGTGGTCCCTAACATATGGGCCATTGGTCCTACCCTCTCTACTTCCTCCCACTCAAGAGCTGACTCCTGTTTGGTTTTTCCTTTGCATCCTCGTAAGGGGTACATCCTGTATCCCCTCCTAGCAGATGGGGTAGGGCAGAGGAGCACCCCCCTCTTCCAGCTCCCTGGCTCAGGTGTCCCCAGCAGGTCCTCAGCACCCATTGCTTTCTTGGGCCACCGCAGGGGTTACACCCAGGCATGGGATTCCCTTGTGCTGGACTCACCACATGGTGCTCTGGTGGATACTTTTGGGGGTCTCCTGGTGGATACTTTTGGGGGTTCCCTGGTGAAAGTGGAGCACCTTCCCACCAGAAGCTCCTTCCCCATGGGAAGGAACCCCAGCTTCCAGGCTTCAGAAGCGCAGATGTTTATATGTTTTTTAGGATCCTGTGCACAAATAAATGCCAAGGAAAATCAGAGAAGAAACGCTTTCATCCTCCTCCAGCCCTTAATGACATAATCGCTTCCAAGAACGGGTGTCTCACTCGCACGCTCCTGCTGACTTGGGGAGGAGGCCGGCCGCTGTCCCACTGTCTCAGTGCTCACAGCAGGGGCAGGCAGAGGGGGGGACCTGTTTCCTCATGTCCCAGCAATGTCCTGGGGCTGAAGAGGAGCCAGGTGAGCCTTTTGCTCCAGCCTTTCTTCTGCGTCACTCTGGCAAAGCCCTTAAGCACAAGATTAGGCACCTGTTGTGGCCTGAGGAACTGGGGGCCTACGGGACAGGACCCGGCTCCTCTGAGCAGGGATAGGTGTAGGCAGGCACGTGAGGCTGGTGGAGGATACCTTGGCCCTGATGAGACTGTCAAAGCTTAGGGCAAAAAACTGAGCCTTCTGTGAGCACTGCATGTGTCCTTGTCACTACTGCAGCTCCCCAGTTGAGAACACAGTATCACAGAGCCATGGGACCTGTCACCTCTCAGCTTCTGTCCTGTCTCTGCACCCCTTGGCAGCCTCACACTTTGCAGAGGCAGGGAGGGATGAGGGATGCTCTCAGACCTGACATGGAGGGTGTTGCTCCCCAGAGCCAGGACAGGAAAGGTGATGGGAGAGTCGCTGGCACAGGATACTGTGGGAACATCCCTTGGAGCTCCCCTGCCAGGCCAAAGCACACAGGCTGGTCCCTTCTTTCAGCAGGTTATATAATGCCTCAGAATGTGCTTTGTGCAGGGGACTGGCGAAGCATCCATCCCTCTTCCTCTCCATCCTGCCTTCCCTCCATCCTTCTGTCTCTGTCCTTCCATCCCTCTTGCTATCCTTCCATCTCTTACGCCACACATCCTCCTGCCTAGCCCTCAGGCTGCCTACACTTTGCCTGCTGTTCCCCTGCCGTTGTGCAGGAGCAGGTCCTGCCAGCACCTCCTGTCACAGGCTCCACACCCCCAGGAGAATGGGGCTGTTGTCATCTCCATCAGAACTCCTTTCCAGCACCTTGGCATGCAGCCCTTAAGTTGCTGGTTCTGTTCCCTGCTTCCCTCCTGGCATGTGTCCTCCTCTAGCCCCTTCTGCCTTGTGATAAGCAACTTCCAAGGCCTGTGCCCTGGACAGTCGTGCAGCTTCTCTGAGACTTTGCGATGTCCAAGGATGACCCATTAGAAACCCGTGGCAGGGACTGAGATCTCTGTACATGCCATGCTGCTTCCACTTGATCTTACGGACTGGCTGCAGGCCCATGGATAACCAGAGGGCAGCATAGGGAGAGACCAACCTGCTCTGGACAAGCACAACCCTGGCCAACCTGCAGTCCTGGAGGGGCTGATGGCCTCTGGGACTACCATGTCCAGCCACTCTGTGTATGCAGGTGTGGGAGGATGAGGCAGCTCTGCTGACAAAGAATGGGGCTGAAGGGATGCAGGGGGAAGCTCTGGGGAATCTTAAAGTGTGGGGGAGTAGGAGGATGGACAGAGATGGAGAAGAACCAGAACAGACACTCAGGCTGATGCCAGCAGGAACTGGCAGCCAGAGAGAAAGAATGCTGGGCTCTGGGTTGCTTGCAGTCTGCAGTGGGGCGTGCAAGGCAGTTTGGAGGAGAAGCAGGAAGGAGAGGTTTGCTGGGAGCCCATGCAGCCATCCATGCACCCAGCCTTTGACATCCTGCAGCATGGCTCTCCTCCCTCCCCTGTCCAGCAGCACGCATGGGACTGGAGCGACAGCTGCGTGAGTCAGAGCTGGGCGTGGGGTCAGGGTGACCCTGCCTTTTGTGGCTGCCTTAGTCACCGTGCTGACCTGCCCCAGCACTGGAGCCCCCAGCATCACTGCTCTTCTGCTGGCTCACACCCTGCGACCTGCCCGAGTCTGCTCCATGTGACTCAGGATCCAACCACACGGCCACCAGGCTGGCCCGGCCAGTCCTCCCAGCTGCCTGGGGTTGGGGCGCTGGCAGGGCCCGGGGCAGTGGGTGCACGCCAGCCCCAGCACCATCACTCAGCCACGCTGCCCCTCGCGTCAGGGTGGAAAGGCAGGACCTGTCCGCCTTTGGCCATCCCTAGGAGCATCCTTGCAGTGAGGCAGACCTTCCCTCTTCATCCTCCTCCCAGCACCTGGTAGTGGGTGCCTCAGTCACAGCAGGGTGCAAGGAAGGGGAGGAAGCCCTGCTGTGGGTACCATCCCGCAGGGCTGGAGCATGCCCCCACACGCTCTGCCTCTCACACACCACAGGGAGAGGCTGTGCAGAGGGACACCCCATGGCATAGCAGCCTCCAAGCTGGTTGGGGTGCTGGTATGACCACAGTGGGGGATCCCAACCCTTGCACTTCCTCTGGCAAGGAGAGTGCATCCTCAGAGGGCCAAGGCTGGCTGGGGCCTTGGAAAGGTGGCTGGATAGGACTGCCAAAGCACATCTGTGTGGAGCTGCTCCAGGTGCCTCCCTCATGTAGGGAGGGATGCACAGCCACAAGGATAAGTGGAAGGTGGTAGTCCTTGTGTGGGGTGATCAGGGCGCGAAGCCACCTCAGAAATCATTTTTCCTGCAGCTCTGCCCTCCAGGGTTATGAATAAGCAGAGTTCCCTCCCCAGGGATGGAGGACGGCTGCTGCCTTCATTACAAGGTAAGTAATGAGGCCATGGAGTGGAAGGGATTTGGCAAAGACTGATTTGGTAGTCAGAAACAGGACCCAGGAGCACAGGGGTCTCTGCTCTGCTCTTCTGGTGAGGTGGCAGGGTTAAGGGGTACCCTGGTGGCAGACAGCCTTCAGAGCCCACTGCCCTCAGAGGCACTGCTTAGCGTATGCCATGCCAGCACGGCCAGCCCCAGGATGTTGGACTTATGTGGACAGAGCCGGGACCAGACACCAGTGTCAGAGAGGGCCAAGGAAAAGGAAGGACACAGACCCCTCGTGTTCATAGGCAGTGTCCACAGACAGAGGAGGACAGTTGCAAGCAGCTCCCTGGAGGGAGCAGCAGAGCCTGGAGAAGGAGAGTTGGAAGCCTCCTGAGAGAGCAGGGCTGGGCAGGCAGGAACCCTGGCCGGGACCCAGATCTGCTGCGAGCCGGACAATGCCTGCTCAGCAACAAGCAGTGAGCAGGCAGAGGGACCACAGCCACAGGAAAGGGGTTTGACAGAGTTTTCAGGTACCACTGTCCAAGACTGTCCACTCAACTTGGTATCCAAGTTTATCAGCCTCCCCCTCACAGGTCTATTTATGTTACTCCAAACTTTCCTAAAAAGCTGTGCTTTTTTTTTTTTTTCTTTTTTTTTTTTTTTTTTTTTTTTTTTTTGGTGGGGGGAGGGAGGCAAAACCATTCTATTTTTGGTCTCAGTCCAGAGGGATTTTTTTTTTTTTCAAGTTTGATTGAATTAATCTGTCCAGCTGTTTTCAACTTGGGAAATAGAAGGAAAATTGCATTCTTCCCATTTGAAAAGAAAATTAAAAAGATAAAATGAAGCCGTTAACATTACAGAGGTCTGAGGTTCTCTTTTCTTTTTTGTTTTTTTTTTTTAACCAAACATTATAAACTTCCTCTTTTTCCCTTGGGAAGATCCTGCAAGTTTTGCAATGTAAACTGCCCAGCAGCAGGGATCTGGGCTACACACGCACATGTATAACTACACCCTCTGGACTCCTCAGCTACACACTGCACCCACACAGCCACCCTTGTGCACCCCTGGCTTACACCAGACCCCCCTGAACTGGGTTCTACCTGAGCACTGCCCCCGGGAGCACAGGGATGGGAATCAGAGGGCTCATACATGCTCACATGCACACTTCCATGCCTTTCCTCCCAAGTACAATCCCATGCACACCCATACACGTACACCACCACGCACACAAGTCCACATGTACAGCTACCCAAGCACAGCCACTGGCATGACCCCATGAACCTCCACAAGCCCCCATGCATACCCACATTCCTAGAATCATAGAACTATTTCAGTTGGAAAAGACCTCTAAGATCATTGAGTCCAACCATAAACATCACACTGCCATGTCCATCACTAAACCAAGCTTTTGTTTGGTGACTCCACCACTTCACTGGGCAGCCTGTCCCAATGCTTGACAACCATTTCTGTTAAGAATTTATTCCTAATATCTGACCCAAACCTCTCCTAAAACTACCTGAGGCCATTTCCTCTTGTCCTAACCCTTGTAAATGGGGAAAAGAGGCCAACTCCCATCCGGCTCCAACCTCCTTTCAGGTGGTTGTAGACAGCAATAAGGTCCCCACTTGAGCCTTCTCTTCTCTACGCTAAACATCCCAAATGCCCTCAGCTGCTTCTCATAGGACTCGTGCTCCAGACTTTTCACCAGCTCCACTGGTCTTCTTTGAACACTCTCCACCATCTCCACGTCTTTCCTGCAGTGAGGGGCAGCCTCAAACACATCATCCCATGCACAATCCTGTACACTCCTCCCCAAGCCTCCCATACCCATCCCCCCTGTATACTAAACCCACCCCCAAACACCCCCCCTGCCCACTCCCATGTTCCCTACGCACCCCTCCATCCCACTCCATTCCCACTCCCATGTTCCCATGATCCCCCTGGGATATCTCGTGCCGTACCGCAGCTCCCCCTGGCGGCCGCCCGGGCCGCGCCTCCCGCCCCGCCCCGCATCCCGGGTTGCCACGGCGACGGAGGGGATGCTGCACCCCCCGGGTTGGGATCTGCTAGGCCTTGAAGGGGTTCAGATGTCTCCTAGGGTTCTGGGTAGCTGCAGGACATCTGTGAATCTAGGGAACTCCTAGGGCACTTCCTGGCACCTGGGAAGTAACATGAGGAGGTGGGGGCCCCTTATGGACTGCTGGGGTGTCCTAGGAATCCGGGCTGGGGTCCTACTGGATAGAGAGCTCTTGGGGAGCTATGGAGGTCTGGAGAGCTGGGAGATTGCTAGGGAGTTCTGCTGGCTGTTCAGCCCTCTACAGACCACTGGGCCAGGTCCATACCCTGACTAGCTACTGGCATCACTTGCCTGTGCCAGGGCCTCTCCTGCCTACCAAGGGAATGGATTTGGCTTTGCCAGCTCAGGAGCAGCAGAAAGCTGTGGTAAGAAGCTGTCAACCCCCACAAGAGCTAGGCCTTCTCCCCAGTTGGGCAGGAAATAAGACACAAGGCCCAACTGACTTGCACACTTATGAGGGGCTCACAGACCCAGTGTAGAGGTGACTCCTGGAGGTGCTGAGGCAGTGCAGGGCTTGAAGTGTGCGTGTTCTCAGGAGTTTCCAACTCAAAGGGACCTGCTGAGCCTATGAAATGCTCCCACATCTCCTAGCACACAGATCCTCCATCTCTGCGACTCCCTTCCTGGAGGACCATTCTGCACCCACTCATGTCCCCTCTGTCCCAGACACACCTGAGGAAATGCAATAAGATATGTGCAAACAAGCATACTCTCACATAGGTACATGCAGGGACGGTGTCACTGACACACACACTCGACAATTTGCTGTATATTCATAGAGATGCAGGAATATACATGGGCCAACCTGTTTACACACCCATGAGGGGCTCACACACACAGTAACAGGTTATACACAAACTCACACTCACACATATGGTCGTGAACAAGCATAAACATGTTACCTGTTCATGCACACACTCCGAGCTGCTTGCATGCACAGGTCCCTTCATTTGCACCCACCCAGTGCTGCTCACACCCACCCATGTGTTCCCATGGGCAGGCGTGTGGCTGGGAGTTCCCGGGAGCCCTGTGTGCCTCCCCCCTGCCAGCACCACTGTAGGCAGGTCAGGAGGGAATTTCCAGCTGCAAAGCTGCAGCTGACAGATTTGGAGACTCCCTCCCCAGCACTTGCTGGGCCAAGTTAATGGTTCACCAGCACCCTGCCTCCCCTGCCCTTCCCCCCTGGCTGCCTGAGGTGCGAGAGGAGGGACCCACTGGTGGGAAAGGGGTGCAGCCCTGCTTGCCTTGCAGTATGCCCAGCACTTCGAGCTCAGCTCTTGCCCCACCTGGCAGTAACCAGTGCCCAGGGCATTGTCCACCTCAGCTTAGGCTCCTCTTGTGGAGGGGTCAGCAGGCAAAGCCCCCACACCCAGCACATGCTGCAGCATGGGGAGAAGGCACAAGAGCATGGACCTCCCTGCCCAGGCTCTGGCCCTGCTGACATCCCTCTGGAGCTCGTCTGCCCAGTGGGGCATTACCAGTTGAGCAGGCACTGCACACACATATTCCCCTCTGCAGTTACCTAAACCCCTATGCTGGGTAACACTGGAGAAACCAGTTCCCGTGGGTTCCTTGAAGCATGGGAGGGACCCCCTTGGAGATCCCTGGAGCCCCTAGAGAAGAAGCTTGGCAGCCTGCCTCTCTGGGCAGCCAGGCAGGCTGCTCCTCACCCTGTGTTTGTCCATGATGGGCACAGGCTGATCAGGTTACTGAGACATACATGCTTGGCACCCTGCCATCCAGGTGAGGCTGCACGTGGCCCACAGCATGCCAAGTGAATGCCTTGCATGCCACCAAGCCAACGGTGTCAGCCTTGTCCAGTGCTTCTCTGTGCCAGGCCCTGCAGACAGTAGTTGGAATGAAAAGAATATAGGAAACCTTAAAAAAACTCAGAGCCCATCACCATAGTGTCACGGCAGGCAGCCGTACCTCTGGCATGACGTGCGAGTGGAAGGACCATGGACTGCAGGTCACTGCAAACATCCAGATCAGGTGGTGGTGGGGCACAAACTGGCACCCTCAAGCAATGACAACCAGGGGTGACGGGAGGAGAGCCCTCATGCAGCCTGCAAGGTGCAGAGCAGCTCACCCTCATCCATGCACATCTCTGGGCTTTTCAACCACAGAGAAAATCAGGGAGTGGATAAAAAATGAGGCTGGCTTTGCCTCAGGTCCCAGCAGGGCCAGGACAAACCAGAGGCTGGAGGGAGGGCAGATGATTGGGACTCACAGCTGGGGCAGGATGGCTCTCTGGCCAGTCCCATTCCAGTACGGTGGTCAGCGCTTCCCAGCCCTCCCCAGGAAGTGCTGTGGCACACCAGTTTTAAATAGCTTTATTAGTGGAAGCTCTGCACCCACAGCCCCCACCACAGGGGCCGTGGGGATGCCAGGCAGTCCCATGATGTTCTCTGGGGAAGACAGGACTCCCCAGAGTGCAGAGCTGGGCTCACCCCCGCTGTCCCTGCCACCAGCTCCATGTGTCTCTGTCCCAGGGGGGCTGTGTGAGCCTGGAGGTGGCCCCCTGAATTGTCCTTGGCTGACCCCAGGCTGTCAGACGCAGAGGCTGAGCTCCTGGCGGACGGAGCACTTGCGGCACTGCACCACGCAGCACCAGTGGAAGCGGCAAAGGCAGTTTTCCTCCAACACCACTGTCTCATCCCGGTGCCCTCGCCCGCAGCACAGAAGGTCGCATCCACTCGTGTCCATGGCTGTGCTGTTGCAGACACGGCCCCGGGTGCCCAGTGAGCCCGTCTTACGGTTAGCTGAGCAGAAATCAGGTGAGTCAGCGGAGTAGATGAGGTCCTGCTTGTCAGGGGGCTTGATGTTGTCACCCACAGGGATGAGGGTTTTCCCATCGTTGCCTCCCATAACCTTGAAAGCCCCATTGAAGCGCTCCAGCAGGCGGTCCCCCACCTCACGGAAATGGGGCATCTTCCGCCAGCAGGTTCGCAGGGTGCAGGAGCCGGACAGCCCGTGGCATTTGCACTCGGTCCTCATGTAGCTGCGCACCGCCTGGGGAAGAGACAGTGTTGTTCAGCCTGCTCCCCTGCCTCCCTGACCAGCATCCCCCGCCAAAACTCTGCCTCTTGTGCTGTCCTGGCCCCGGGGGAGGGGTCTGGGAGTGGAGAGGGTCGCAGGGGATTTCCAAAGCACATGCAAAGAGTTCCCAAAAAATACTGAGTCCATATTTCAGCCGAAGTTGGTGCACATGGCTAGGGAAAATTGAAGGTGGAGGGCTAAGTTAGGTAGGGGCACAGGGGTTGATGCTTGCAGAGGACAGGGAGCACAGGGGCCTTACCAAGCGCCCAGCTTCGTTGTTATGCAGGTCGATAAGAGCTCGGATGTCATTTTTGCCTTTCTTGTTCTTGGCATCCATAAACTGCTGGGATTTCTCGTAGCCGAACTGCACATCGTCCCCACAGCCCCCCCACTCCCAAGCCGTGCCCTCCGTGCCTGGACCCGCCGTAGGGGAGGGAGGAGACCGGCTCCGTGTCAGCTCGCAGCCGCACTGCAGCAGCTCTCCCATGCTGCAGGCCTGTGTGATGGCGTGGCTCACCCCGGCCGCCGTGATGGCATACACGAAGGCTGTTTCACGGATATCTGTAGGAGAACAGACAGGGCCAGGATGTGGGGTCAGCTCCGGCAAAGGCTCTGCAAACAAAGCACCGCCCCCCACCCCGGGCTAACATCCCATGGAGTCTAAGACCTCCCCCTTCTCGCCCTTCATCTGTGCTCAACGCTGTTCCCTGGGTGATGCACCCACCTAGGAGCAGGCTGCCTGGGGCAGGAGCTGCCTCTTGCAAGGAGATATGAAGAATGTGGGGGATGGCCAGGCCCTGACAGTGTTCCTCCACCCCAGCTGTGGAGAGACAACAAGTCTCCTACCTCCCCTTGCAAGGATGGGTGCTGCCCCATAGGAAAGAGGGAAGCTTGGAGGCAGAGGGTGGTCCCATATGGTACTCACAGCTTCCTCACACTATCCGGAAATATCTCTCCAAGCAGGAAAAATCCCATCCCCAGATGCAAACTGGCACCTGGACAGAAACACTGAGAGGGACATGGAGGATGCCACTCACTCCCCTGCAGGGTGGCAGCAATGAAGCTGAACTGCCTGCTCTGCCCCCATACCTGCTTTGCCACTGGGCGCCACCTGCCCCCCTCTCTCCACCAGCGCAGCCTCCACCCTGCAGGATTATTTATTATTAGTATTTGCTCCTATCTCTCTCTGCTCCGGGACACAAATTCCAAGCATCTTTCCCCTGCCCAGACCTGCCGCTTGCAGCCGCAGCCAGCGGGGGATTCTGGCAGCGGGAGTTTGGCGCCCTGCTCAGGGGGCTCCTGTGCTCCCCCTGCTCCATGCCAGCCGAACCCCTGCCCACCCAAATGCCTGGGCAAGACTGGCCTTGGGTGATGACATACAGGGGATTCCTGGGGATGGAGGGGAGGGTGAGTTTTGGGGAGTGACTCGTCCTCCCATCTCCAGCATTCTGACTTGAGGGATGGGGGGTGGTGGGAAGAGGGATTCCAGGGCACCAATTCCGTGAGTGGCTTCTCCAAAAGCCCACACAGCAATTGAGTCCCACTGGTGTTAGCAGGAATTGGGCACACCAGTGCCTTTTTGGCAGTGCCACCCAAGGAGTACCACCCCCTTCCCAAGCCCTCCTGCCCCCCAGGCCACCTGACCACCTGCCTGCTCCTGCCTGGAGCTGGCAGAGCCCTCAGCAGGCAACCCACAGCTGGCAGAGATCCTGCCAGCTGGTCCCAGAGGGATGCCACTCCTCTGACAGCTCCTCTAGACATGTGGCTGCCCCCATGCCAGCCTGCCCTGGCATGCCACGCCTGCCACAGGCGGCAGGAAAGGAAGAGGGGACAGCTATGTCTGTGCCAGGGAGCCCACAACTGGGAACAGGAGCCCGTTGCAGCATCCTTGAACAGATGGGTTACCAGCAGCACATCAACCAATATCTTTCAGTCACCACCTGGTCTGGCTGTCGCATTTTGGTACCGTCCTACTTCCAGTCTGGATCCCTGTCTGGCACAGATCCCACCTGCCTCACTGCCAGATTGGGGTGAAAATAGGTGACCCCAGAGGCAAGAGTGTCCCTCATGTGCCGTGGCTCTCTGCCACTTGACTGAATACACCTCCCTGTGTTGGGGGCAACCCATACCTGAAAAATGAGCCTGTTCCCCTTCCACAGGCCAGTGTCTCCTTCAGGGAGACCCCACTGGTACCTGCAGCCACTGGGTGCCCAGGGCACCCCGCCCTTTCCAATGGTACCAGGGAGGCCACCCTGACCCCTCTTCATACCCACTTTACCGTGGCCTGACCATGCACCAACAGGAGATATGATGGCCAAGGAGACTGGGGCTTGCTCCAGTGTCTTCAGCTGCTATGGCACAGGGACCAACCTGGGAACAGGGGCAGGACTAAACTCACCTCCCACTAAGTGATCCTACCAGCCTGAGGTGCTTCAACCTTGAGGTCCCCCCCTTGCTTGAAGCACTATCCACCCCCAGCCTCTCTCCCTGGGGAGCATGGTAGGGCTTTCCCCTCCCTTACACACTCACAGGTGTCCTCTTGCTCTGCTCCTGCTCTAACTTCGATGCAGCTGGGCCAAGCTTGGACCGCTGTATCCATCTGTCTGGGACCTGCACATCCCTTCCTGCCCCTGGCCCTGTTCCTTGGAGTGACATCAGGGTTCCCACCCACGGGCACAGGGACAGGGGACAAGCACTCCTCTGCTTCCTGCAAGGCCAGGAGGAAGGATGTGAAGGGTACCCACAGGGCGAGGGGCAGCTCCCTGCAGCTGCGCACTGCCTCCCACCCGGGCCCCTTCCCCCAGCACACCCTGAGGTCCCGGGGGAGCAGTAAATCACTGCCAGACAAGGGTGCATTCTTGGGCTTCATGAAGCCCCGTGCTGTCTGGGAGCATCGGTAATTGCTTCATTACAACACAAGGAGACATGTCCCGGCAGTAAAACCTCATTGTGACTGCACCAGGGAACGCTGAGCAATCCCCCACATGCGCGCACACACACACACACACACACATACACACACAGGTTTGCATGCCAAGACTGCTCCAGGAGTCCTGGGAGGGGGTGTGACCGGATGGAGGCTTTTCGGAAAAATAGGAGGTTGAGGAAGCGCTGGCCTTACCCTGCTGTAGGATCTTGCCGAAGTATTTGCTGTGGCTGGTGCAGTTCCAGCGGCGGAAGCGGAATTGGTACTGGCACTCCCGGACGCCCAGCTTGGTGCCCTTGGCCACCTCTTGCACAATCTCTGGCTCCAGCTGGCACAGCTCCGCCTGCTTGCCCGCCAGCCGCTTCGTCTTGCGGCAGATGCTGTTGGGGTCCATGACCAGGGGGCTCCCCACTGCCCTGCAGGAGGGGACAGCGAGCAGAGCAAAACCAGCACCCAAGCTCAGGAGGGATCAAGGTGTGGATGGGGCATGACCAGACCTGCTCCCAGGGACAGAGCTGGGCTGCAGGGCAGTGACAGCTCAGCGCTGAGCTCAGGTGACAAAGGGACAGAGAGGGGTATGCAGGGAGAACAGGACAAAAGGAATGGGTGGCACCTGTGTGCCATCACCCAGGGGATACCTTGCCCTACCCAATCAGTAGGGGAATGGGGAGGATCCCCAGGCATGGAACTGGCTATGGGATGATGCTGGAACTTACCACTACATACCGTGGGGGACATCCCTAGGGGTAATGGCAGTGTCCCTGATGGGAGGTGGCAGAGATACTGTGCTACTCAGCACCTGCTCTTTGGGTCTGGCCCTGACCCAACTCAGCCCTGGCATTGCAGTGTGACTGATGCCTGGTGCAGCTGCATCTCCCAGAGCTGTGGACACAGTGAGGAGCCCATCAAGTGCTCTTGGAGCATCTCCCCCTCTCCAGGGGGGCTTGCTGCTTTACCCTGTGGGAGACTAGATGAGCGACCTTGCCTGTGATAAAGTACCTTGGCTGCTGGCCAGGTTCCTGTGCTCACCTCCCTGAATCC
Source organism: Empidonax traillii (assembly GCF_003031625.1). Classification (NCBI taxonomy): domain Eukaryota; kingdom Metazoa; phylum Chordata; class Aves; order Passeriformes; family Tyrannidae; genus Empidonax; species Empidonax traillii. The sequence continues at coordinate 1,224,389 of NW_020955198.1, forward strand.
AGGCACTAGCTCCAGGGAATGGAGTTGCAGGCGGGTGCAGGAGTGCGAGGGAGGGATGCAGGTGGCACCATGAGCTCTGCCAATGCCAGTGCGGGAGGGCAAGTCTCGGCTGGGCCCATGTCAGAGGTGGCTCCTCCTTGCCAGCACAGCTGGAGCGAGGTGCCTGGCTCTCTGGGCTGGGAGGCAAAGTCTGAGCATGATGCCATGCTCCCCGGAGTGCCGCCGGCTACAGAAACTCCAGTGCTTTCCCCACACATTTCGCCCGGAGTGCCCTCCACAGCGCAGCTCGTGGAACTCTGCAGCCCGCTGGCATTATGCCACATGCTGAGGCGGGAGATGCTCCAGCTTGGCCTTGGGCAACACCAGAGCCGCAGCGGTTAGAGGGCAGGCATGCCACACTGACAGCCTCCCACCCATGCCTCCCATCCCGTGTCAAGGAGGCAGTGCAGCCATGGGCCACACAAATTTATCAAACCATAAACACAGCCCCACTCGGCCCTCCCTCACCTCCAGCACCACTCCTGTGGGCTCAGAGCTCACCCTGCTTAACAACATGATTTTCCTGTCTGTGGATGCCCACAGAACCTCTGGGTTGGACTCAGCATACCCCAACACCTAGGGATGCCTGAGGAGGTGAGGTCACATTCCTTGGAGTCCACTGGGGAGCAGTGCATGGGCGGCCCGTGCTGCTGTCGGCCTCACTCTCTGGGGAGCATCGCCTGCACTGCAGCTTCCAAACCCAGAGCTTTATAGTCTGGCCAAGCCCCAGGGGCTCAAAAATCACAAGCTGAATCTCAGTGTGTTCTGGGTTTCCTTTTCACTCTCGCCCAGCTAGGGGGCTGTGTTTGGGATACCAAGCTGCAGGACTTTGCTTGCCATCGTGTCTCCAGTGCAAACTCCCTCTAAGGTCTGAAGCTCAAGGTCCTTCCAGGATTCCCCTGACCTAAGCAAGGCTCCCCAGCTGCCTGCATCTCTTGCCCATCAGACCTCAGCTGGACTTGGGGAGGACATGATCTCTCACACGATCTGGAAAAGGAGCCCTTATGCTTTGGCTGGAGGTTTAAAGGGTTATGCAGCTCAACAGAGATGCACAGCATGGAAAAGGGATCTCCAGCAGGGAAACTGAGTCAAGCCCACATTCCTGATGGGAAGAACCCCTTTTCCTTTGCTCCTGGTAGCTCAATTTCCCTTTGCTGCACCTCTTCAAAGGAATGGGGCAGCTGGGGAAGCATTTCCGAGCTGTGGCTTGCCTGGCACAACTCCCCCATAGATGGAGAAACTGAGGCCCACATGGAAAGTAACCAGAAGATCTATCCAGTCCAATCCCACGATGACCACACAGGGATCCAAGCCTCAGTGCTGGGCTCCAAATTCACTGTCCTTGGGGACCATGGACTCCCAATATCTACAATAGGACAGCAGAGGTTTGGCTGCTTCCTCCAGTGGGGTGGGGAAGAAGGGGAGCTGCAATGGGACTTTCATTAAGAGATGACTCTTTGTACTCACATAAAAATGATGCACTCGCGCCCCAGGGCCGCCAGATCAAATACTGAACTGCGGCTCACCCCGGCCCGCTGGATCAAGTCAGGAAGAAGAGCTCAGCCCTGCGGGGTTGGGGGGCGGCTCCCCAGCACCGCGGGGGTCCCCACCCATGGTCCAGGCAGCAGCAAAGCTGGCTGGAGAGCGCGGGAGCTCACTGTCCGTGCCGACGAGGCGTGGGGTAGGCTGCCTAAGTCCAACACAATATTAATTTCCGCTGGGCTCCACTTTCTGGCACAGGGAGGCTGCTGGGAGCCCAAGAGCTGTTTTGCTTTGGAGGGTTTGGAGAAGGGGGGGAGAATGGGGGGAGACAAGGGCAAGAAAAATGCTGCCAAACTGCTACCACTTTGGCAAGGGCTCCGGCGCAGGGCCCAGATCTGCCTGAGCTTGTCCTGCTCCAAGGCCTCCCGCATCTACAATTAAGGTGCCCCACCTCTGCCGCTGGGCACTCCTCCCCCTGCCCTGGTGAAGGAACAGGGTCGCCAGCCCGGCTCCCCACAACTTACCTGAGGCACCCCAGCCCCACCCCCCACTGCCTCCTGCCTGGGAGCCCCCAGCCAGGCTCAGTAGCTCGGCAGCATCTGTCCCGCCTGCCCCCGGCACCCTGCTGGCTGCCAGAACTGCTGCTGGGTGGCTGTCGTCTTGCCCCAAAACAAGATAGGATGATGAGCCCCGCTTCCCAACCTGATTCCCAGCATCCCTGTGTAAGCAAATCAACACCCATTAGTGAAAGGGGAGACTGAGGCACAGAAAAGGAGCTGCAATCCACCACCAAACTGCTTCTGTCTCCCCGTAGGCTGTTGACAGCCACAGCCTGAGCCCTGTCCCAGTGACACACACCAAACAAGAGTCACTGGGGCTTCTGATGCAACCCCTCTGCTCCAGATACTGTCCCTGTGCGACAGAGCCTGGAGTTCCTAAGAGCCGTAATCACCAGCTTTTTCCAGCTCACCTCACAGTCCCAGAGCCTCCAGTATGTTCCAGTCTCATTCCCAGCTAAAATCATAGACGAAGGAGCCTGGCTCAAGGCACCATCTTCCCCTTGGACGTGGGGATGGTGTGGAGTAAGGCTTCTCCCAGCCCCTGCCAGCAGACCAGATCAAGGGGAGGCAGTGAGGTCCTGGTTAGCAGGAAGACAATGGATTGCGGCTGGCAGAACCATGCAGTGAGAAAGAGAATGGTCAGCCTCCGAAGGTGGCACCCACATCTTGAGTGAAAAATGCCTCCTTTGGTCCTGGTGGCCTGGAAACCCCAAAGGAGAGCAGTGGTTGTGCCATACCAGCTCCGTATTGGACCTGCGAGGTCTGCACCCATTGAGTACTGCTGCCTGGGCGCTCCTATATGGCAAGGAGACTCTGCTGTGGTGTAGTAAGGGCATGTCTTGCCTCACATCCAGGTCTCTATCCCAGTCCCTGGATGCCTTCAGGAGAGGGATGCACAGTGCTGGGGTACCCAGCTCATCGCTCTGAGCCCACACGTGCTTCTGCACCCACTTGGAGAGGTAAGAACTGCAGGATGTCAGCCCTGGAGAACTGAGATCCATCCCTTGGGGGAACAGATCACCCCATGTCCCACACAGTGATGACATTCAGTGACAGCCCTAGAAGGAAGTCAAACCAAAGGCAACCCATCTCTTTCCAAGGTGTGCAAACAGGTGAGGGGGACACACAGATGAATTTTCACCATCCAGATTGCTCTTCAACCCATGCTGAAGTGTAGTGGGCACTCAGCCCCTCACCCGGGGCAATGCATGGGTGCTGCCACTAACCAGGGCAGCCAAGTGTGGAAAACGGAGCAGGAGGCCCATGAGGGTGTGGTGAGTAAGCAACAAGTCACTTCCCCGGGGGGGGGCACAGCCAGGGTTTGGCTGCTGATCAGGACTGGGGGCACTGAGGGAGCAGGAAATGCCGTGGGTTGGGGAGAGCAAGGGGACCCTGTGCCCCGCCTTCCTCTTTACACCTCCTTGGCAAGGATGTCATGCAAACAGCTGGGCAGCTGCCTAAAGAAAAGAGGCTTTGGCTTGGCATGGTATGGCATCAGCCCATGGACCTGATGGTTGCAGGGTCATGTTGAGGCCAGGTGCTTGCGAACAGGAGCTGCACAAACTTGTGGTGCAGGTTCCATGGAGGATGGAGGGAGCAGGCAGCTGCAGAGGTGGGGGTCCTAAAGCTGTGTCCAGACCCTAGAAGGGCTGGGATAAGAAGAGCTAGATCCACCCATCCATGGTCAGTGTGTTCATCCTCTGGATGCTGGCAGGGGCTGGAGCTGGGGTGGCCTGAGGGCTGGGCTAGCTTGTGCCCAAATACAGGTGACACATGTTGTAGCAGGACCCTGCAAATTCTGAGTAAATATCAGAGTGTGCTCAGCTCTTCCCAGCACCCTCCCACATGAAAGGTATTTGAAGGGGTCAAGCCTCTGATGCAAAGCTAGACAACCCGTCCAGTTTGGGGTATGTGTAGGGCAGGGCTGGGGAGCCTGGTTGTCACCATGTGAGAGTGGATGTGACCAGGAGCAGAGACAAGGGATGGCATGGGGGAAAGCTCAGTTGCCTTTGGGGGAGAACACAAATAGCATAACACTGGAGCCAGTAGCCATCTCAAAACGTGCAAGAGAAATATTTTCCCCTCGAAAAACCCAGAGGGTCAGCAGCTGCTCCAGTAGGGGCACAAGGAGATGGCACCAGTAAGGGACCACCACACCGGAACTTTCATTGCTTCCCATATGGTGCTGCTCCAGGGTTGAGGGCATGCCTGGGATGGCTGGGCAGCCCAGTCTGCTGGGCGTCTTGGGGTGGCCGCTGTAGGTCAGCAAGCCCAAGGAGTGACTCACAGTGTTCACCCAAAGTCATGCAGGCAGGGCCCTACAGCCCAGCAGCCTGCCCTTACAGGCTCTGAGCAGTGTGGGTGCTGGCCAGGGCAGTGGAAGAGAAGGGGAGGCCACTGGTGCATGAAACCATCCAGAGCTGTGTGGGTCAGGGGATGCAGGACTGGGACTCTCTCAAACAAGGGTACAGCCACAGGTGCTAGTGGGTGGATCCTCCCTGAATGCCTCTGAAGAAGTCCCACGAAAACCTGGAGGTGCAGTGCCCTTGTGCATGGATGAGAAGGAGATGGAGGGCAGGTGTCCATCCCTCCAGACCCCATCAGATCCACAGCTGGAATGGAGCACATCTCAGCTGGGATGGTTTTCTCCCTTGCTCTCTCTTCCAGCTCCCAGTTACTCTCAGCCATGCCCATGGAGAGCCAGTGGGCACTCAGGAAGTCTGGCTTTGCTCGTCCCCATCCCCACAGTGTCTCTGTTCCTGCAAGCACAGCCCAACCACAAACCGGCTTGGCTGAAATCATGCCCTGAACCTGCCCGGGACTCCTCAGATGCTACATTTGCAAGCTCTGTATCCTGCACCCTCTGGGCCAGCCCAGGGGCCCCAGGCAGTCCCTACTTGTCTTGCTCAGGGAGAAATCACTGTTGCACAAGGAGCTGGGTAAGAAACACCTAAAGAAGAGGGGAGGAGGAAGTAAAAGAATTTACCGGGCTGGTGGGAGCAAGGGAACCCTATTCCCTGCAGCCTGGCACCAACCAAGGTAACAGCAGCACCTGAGTGGCACAACTTCCATTGGCACTGACCATAGCCTGCTCCCTCTGCCATGGAAAGGTTTGTGTCTGCCTGTGCCCCTTTGCTTCTTCTTAAACACAGGGGCAAATGGTCTGTAGGACGAGAGTGACTGTACCTTCAGTGAGCATTGTGGGCGCACCCTAACATGAGGATACTCTTTCTCAGGCTACAACATCACTAGCAAGATGTCAGTTCTCATACATCACACTTGAACTTTTTTCCATAGATGCAGCCATCTGCCAGGATCCCAACAGGTGCAGTTACCACCCATGAGTGGCCAGGTGTCATGCTTTTAATTAACTCTACCCTAGCTAAAACCAGGACACCAGGCCTGGCTGTGTGCCTTGCCTGGGGACTGTGTCTCCTGGGACCCAACCCAGCTACACCCCATCGTGCTCCTCTCACAAATTAGTTTGCCACCAGTGGGGGAAAAAAATACCTCAAACAGGCAACCTCTGTATCCCCACCACCACACAGCTAATGCACTAAGGGACAGGATGGGGGGGACAGTAAAGACATTCCTTTCTTGCCCAGGGGAACACGCCCCCTTGGCTAAGCACTCACAGGTGCCCAGTGATGCACACATAAAGGTGTGCTAGTGAAGTTCCTTAACATCAGTGACAGTGACAGCAAGGAACATCTCTACCAATGCCACCAGTCTTGGGGCTTCCAGGAACTCTAGCACGCTGTATCCTCGAACTCCTCCCCTCCAGCAGCAAAACCCACAGACACCAGTGCTACCCAGACCTGGGAGACAGGACCAGGAGCAGGCATATGGGAAGATGCCTCATGAGCTGGCTCAAGGGGTCAGTCAGCACCCGGACTTCTTTCCCAGCATGGGAAGAACTCCCAGGAAATAAGGGATGATCTCAGCAAGGGGTTAAACCCCAAGCTCTGTAGGAAGCAGCTCATGAATCAGCCAGCTACTCCTGTGCCCTATCCAAGGAAGCCCAGCATGTCCATTTGGTAGTGCTGGTGGCCTCATCCACACACCACCTCCACCTCCTCTGGGCTTACTGGCTCCAGAGTGAAGTAGAGTGCAAGCTGATGATCCCTCTGCAGCCATTCCACTGCCCAGTGCATTCAGCCATGCTGCAGGCGTTATTCTTACTATTCTTAAATTAAAGGTTCCTTTCCTTCTTTTTTTTTAAAAGAAGAAAAAACAAGTTTGACCCCTTACCCTCCTCTGCCAAATCCTGCTAATCTCCCCAAGTCGGTTCTGCCAGAGCACGCATGGCATGGTCACAGCACCAGCAGGGTCCAGGCTCCACGGTGAGACGTGGCTCTGAGCTGCCAGGGCAGGGAGCAGCAGTACCCCAGCACCCTGCCCTTGCCAGTGCTGCCTGCCTGCCCTTGAACTGAAGGCAAAATGAATGTCTGCTTCACCTCTACCTGCTCCAGCCATGGATAGATATCCTCAAAGTTGGAGCACAGACGTGAGCCTGGAGGTGAGGGCTCACCGGGTGGTTATTGATGAGGATGGGGCAGAGAAAGGATGTAGAGCTGAAGGGACAGCTGTGTATGGGTCTGAGAATAAGCCAGCGAAATACAGTAGGTTTCAGTCAGCTGGAGGGAATGTGTCCTGCGATGGCATATCTACCCTGAGGTGGGCAGGAAGCATGGAGATCCTACACACACACCCTGCCCTGGCCAGGGCTTGCCCTGCCTCATTCTCCCCTCCTGTAGCAAAAAAAAAAAAAAAAAAAAAAAAAAAAAAAAAAAAAAAAAAAAAAAAAAAAAAAAAAGACCCTCTCAGACCCATGTTAAACCCTTGCCTGGCAATAAACAATGCTTGTGCTCTGGGGACAAACTTAGCTGGTGTACAACTGACTGTAACAGCACCAGTTATACTCACCAAGACCCCCACTTTTGCCCTGCATCCCTGGAGCCAGGGCTAGCGAACAGAATGGAGATGTAGAATAAATCACTGGTGGGCAGGCAGGGGACCAGGAGGGGAAAGGCTTATGGAGAGCTTTATTTTAGGGGTCAAAAGAGTGTGACAATGTGGAGACGAATAGCCTCAGATAATGAATGATAGCCCGGACGGCACGCCGGGGAGCTGGAATCTAAGCACTTAAAACCGGATAAAGACAGGCTGGGTGAAATTCTTAATAGATTTAAATAGTTCATGTTTCGACAGATACCTGGGCTTTCCAAGGCTGGGTCCCAGCTCTGTGCCTGTAATGAATCCCCCACCCCCTCTGGTATCCTGCAAGGCACCGTCTCTGCCTTTGATGAAGGCACCATTACAAATAGGGGTTTTGTCCCTGCTGTGTCCAAGCCACTGTTCAGGGGGGACACGGTAGGGACCCTCGGGCTTTTAATTAAAGTTGACTTATTGGAGGGGTCTAGAGGCCCCTACCCCACCTTCCCCACCCCTCAGGCTTACAACCCTCCTAGGCTGAAGGCTTGGGGTGCAGGGAGGCAAGACTGCAGCTCTCCCCACAGGACCTGTGTGCCCCA
>NW_020955198.1:1232123-1257505 GCF_003031625.1 Empidonax traillii
AAACAACCCTTAGAGATCGAGAGACCCTGCGTGCTCTCCGGCATCCCCCCCCCCCCCCGGGATGTCCTACTCACCACCAGAGCCCGATGATATTGGCGGGACAGAGGAGGATGAAGAAGAGCCCCAGCTGGGTCCGGGAGGAAGGCAGCATCCTGCCAGGGCTGAAGGAAGCGTCGAACCCGCTCCGCGCCACCCGCGGAGAGCCGGGCTGCCCCGAGGGTCTGGCCGAGGCCCCGGCGGGTGGGTGCCCGGTGCCTCTCTCCGCCGGGCGGGGCCGGGCCGGGCCGGGCCAGGCGGGCAACGCGGCCGGCGGGGCCGGGCCGGGCCGGGCTGGGTTGGGCTGGGCTGGACTGGGCAGGGCAGGCAACTCCGGGCGGCTGGAGCGCGGCGCGGAGGCTGCTCCGGAGAAGGAGGAGGAGGAGGGACGGGGCTGCGAAAGCATCTGCTCCGACAGGGAAACCGGAGCCCGGGGGGACGGACAGGGCGGGCCGGGCGGGGGGACTCCCAGGTGCCAGGCTTGGCTCCCGGCGCACAGCCACGGCCACGATGTGGGCACGGCCACGGGCACCCTCCGGCAGCGGGACGGTGGCCTCAGCCTGTCCAGCCCCGCGTCCCGCCGCCGCGCTTGTAGGTGCAATCCTTTTTGCGGGATCTGCCTGGCACAGCCCTGTCCTCTCATCCCCAGGACCTGCCTGGCACAGCCCTGCCCGGCTCCGCTCGTGGTCCTGCCGCAACCCTGCTAAACCCGACCTGGCCTCGAGATGTCCCCGACACCTGCCCATCACATTCCTGCCCGACCCTGACACCCCTAGCATGGCCTTGGCCAAACCTGGCATGTCTGTCTTGCCTGCCAGCACAGCCCTGCCCGGCCCCTGACCCTGCACTGGGTTTGCCTGGAGCCTGTCCTCAGACCAATCTATCCTGCTTGGGGATGCTGGAGCAGTGATCCCCCACAAGCATCGCTCAACACTTGGCTGCAACACCTCTGGAGAGACATGCCTGGGGCAGGGATACAAGAAGAAGAATCATGGGAGTCAGCCCCAGGGGAAAAGAGACCAGGAGAAGAGTGCAGTGAGGGATAGCTTGTTCATGGTGATTTCATCTCAGGTGCCACCAGGACAAAGGAGGGATACAGTCCCCAGCACTGGATCAACAGGAGGAGTAGCAGGAGTTGCCTGGGGCCAGAGGAAACTGAGGTGTCTGAAAGGTAGCAGAGGGCCACGCCAGGGCTAGGCAGCTGGGGACAGGAGGAACCAATGCCCGTAGGCTACCACCCCAATTCTCGTCCCCAAAGGAGCCTCAGAAATGGTTTTCCAGTGTTCTAGAATTCTGATTCTTCTTGTACCATTTGTAATTCCCAGCAGAGTTTTGGGATGCATCTTCCAGCCATGTAGCATCCAGGCCATAGATCCTGGGGCTGGGACAACCACCCTGGAGAGTCTCAGCTGCAGCCACCACCACTGAGCACCCACCAGAGGGTGTCTGCCACCAGTGATGGGCAAAGCAGGGCACTCTCTCTGCTGGTGAGCTCACCACTTCCTCCAGCAGCAATTTGAGCTCTGTCCCCTTTCCTAGCTTCCCATCCCCTGCCCATCTCTAGCCTCTAGGTTGCCTGTCACTGCTCCCCTTGCTTTGACCACCAGCAGTTTCACCCCTTCACCTGGGCATGTTCACTCCCCACCAGCAGCATTTGGTGATGAATGATTCAAGTTTTATCTGCAGCTTGGCACAATTCTGCTCTTCCTTCTGGGCACAGGAGATAAGAGACTCCCACCACCTCTGGAGATTTCACACCTGCTTCTTCTCTGCCATCCCACACAGCAACTGAGCACCCGGTCTGCACTCTCGGCATTGTGACCAGGACTGAGCTGTCCTGGCCACGGCATGGCGACAAAAGGGCACAGGGACCTTCCCTGAGCAGGGCACTGCGTCTGAATTACCACACCATGCCCAGTCTCTGTTATCTTTTGCCTTCACCCACCAGCCTCCATCCTACCTGCCCTACAGGAATCCCATCACCTCAAATCTTGGGGGGGAAGTCAGCAAAGAGTAGCTTGTGGGGAAGGGACATCCCTGCTAAGGCTTGGGGAGGCTGACACGGTGCCCAAGGGCCCAGCCCCTGCAGGCAGAGCTTGCTTGCAACGCACGGCTCATCTGCCGGCGTGTTGAAAGTGCCTGTTGTCCCCCCCGCCCCTAGCGCCTGGCCTCCTCGCAAAGGCAGAGCGGGGCAGGTGAGAAGCCTTTATCTGATTTCCTAAGGGCAGAAAAATCCCTTTGATTTTGCCCCGAAGAGGGGAGCGGGCGGGGGGGGGGGGGGGGAGTGCCGTCTCGGCGAGCAGGTGCGGCTGGTGCTCAGCAACTCGCCTTATCATGTCTTAGCTCTGCGTGAGGCTGGAGGGGGCCAGGGGGGCTGTGATGCCCCCAGCACACATATGGGAACTGGCCCCATTGCCTGAGTCCCATGGCAAACCCCCCTGAGAGGGGCTGGTGGGGGGCAGGGTGGATAAAGGTAGGCTTCTTGCCTTGTGCCTGGACCAGAAAGGCTGGGATGGAGGGATGCCAGGGCTTTGCCCCTGTTTCACAGCTTTTCTCACAGTTGCATAAAAATTCCCCTTTAGCAAGGGGAAACTGAGGCATAGAGATACTGAGATCTGATTAAGCAGCTGGGGTGTGATAGCCTGCTCCCCCAGCTCCAGTAGTTTTCTCACTGCCTCCCCTTCTGCAACAAGACCCAAAGGGACACATACTTCAGGGGACAAGGACACAGTGGTGACACTGAGCCAAGGCAATGGGGATGCCACTGCCACCCTGAAGCAGCCTCCACCATCGCAGCTGAGCCTTTGTCTCTGCCCTTCCTCGCCCCTTGCAGCTCACTCCCCCCACCCCCCCACCCGCCCCGGCTTTTGTGTTATTATAAATTATAAAACAATTTTTTCCTGCCGTCCCGCATTCTTCTGCCTCCTGCAAGAATTTTAATGTATTTATTTTTGCTATCAGGGGAAAGCGCTGTGTTCCTCGGCCACCCCCGGGCAGCCCCGGCCCTGCTTGGCCACTGATGGAAATTAATGACGGAGGACGCAGGGGGAGAACAGACACCTCCACACCCCTGCAACAGAGAGGGGGAGGGGATGGGTGTCCCCCCAACCAGCCATGTTCTCCCCAGTAGAAAAGTCTGTAGAGGATAGAAAACTCAGCTGCATTGGAAGGGTGATGGGATAGTGGGGGCTGGTCCCTAGGAGAGGCTGCTGTTTATGGGCTGAGGAGGGGACAGCTATTGGTTCAATGGGCAGGGCCAAGCAGTGCTCTTTGGGGTCCAGCTTCGGGGTGCTGTGCTGGGTAATCATGTACCCATATAGCAACATGACCTCTCTTCAAGAAGAGATCTCCCCCAGACCCCAACCCACTCTGTCCCTTGTGATAGCATCCCCAGTGATCCCCATCCTGCCTGTGGGATGAAGTATCCCTTGTGTGCCCCATCCTGCAACCCCCACTGAACTGCCTCTGCTTCTGAGCTGGTGCCTTGATGCTGTTCTGAGCTCTGTCTCTCACTCCCAACCATACAGCCCCAAGGGCAAGGATGGGGGTGCCCTGCTCCTGTAGCCCCCCTGCCCCACAGCCACAAGGCTGGGGGGCTCTGGCTGCTGGGAGGGAGTGGACAGGGGGAGGAAAGGATGGGCCTTTCCCGCTGCGGGGAAAGCGCAGTGATTTCCAACCCAAACACCCCAGCGCTCAGCGGCCGCATACTTTCCCAGCGTCCCTCCCCTCCTTTTTATTCCTGAGGACATTGGCAATCAAACCCAGGTTGGCCTCATCTCCTGCTCCTGCAGTGAGGTCATCGAGCTGTGTTTGTGACATCCCGGCATCTCCATGGCAGCGCACTGTGATGTCATAAGTTTGGGGTTGCGACCTCACGGCAGGAGGAGAATGATCTTATTAAAACAACATGGTCCCCATCCATGGCTGCTCACAGCCGGGGGACTCCAGAGCAGGGTAACGGCCAGTGGACGGGCCTATGGCAGCCAGGGGGATGATGAGGATGGAGCCCTCCCTGGGATTGTGTCCCCAGTGGGAGATGCCAGATGATGACCCAGGGAATGATCCAGTGCTCAAAGCAATGGTCAGCCCCCGGGACTGAACTCCCAATTGATGCAAACACGCAGGCCCCCCTTGTGCTGGGGTGGCAGTGAATTTGGGGACAGCCAGGCTGAGACCTATTCTTCAGGGTCTCCCAGACTCAGCCACAGTGCTGCTCACCTCCAGGGCCAAGTATCTGGGGCCTTATCGGGGTGCAGAGCCCTTTCATGTCAGGCCAGTGGGTGGCAAGTGGAGCTGACGAGGACCTGTCCCCAGATCAGAGCCACCGGGTGCTGACAGCAACTGTGGGGCCCTTTCTTAAATTAGATGAGATGAGCAGGCCCCCCTCCCTGGCCAGCACTCCTGCCCCTGCCCCATGGCTGGACACAGCCTGGGACATTGCTGCCCACTGTGCTTTGCAAGGCCAGCATGTCCCACAGACACACATGCACACATTATACCCCCAGGGAGCACTGTGCATCCCTTGGGCACTGACAGCTGGGAGATGGATGGATAGAGAGGTGAATAGGAGTATAGACAGACAAATGGGTGGGTGGCTGTCTGGATAGACAGGTAGCTGTGGGGATGGGTGAGAAGAGTGATGCATGTATTTGTTGATGGATGGATGGATGGATGGATGGGTGAGTGTAAAGACAGCTCAGAAGATGGATGGAGAGATGGCTGTGAGAAAGCTGCATACAAGTGTGGATGGATGGATGGATGGATGGATGGATGGATGGATGGATGGATGGACAGGAGAAAGAATGGTCCTAGCACTCTTTAGTGAGCCTGTGTGGTTCTGGATGTTGTTACTCTTTTCACCAGCAAAGGCCCAGCTCTGTCTTGGGAGACAAGGGAACATCCAGGTCCCAAGGGCAGCTCGAGGGCCTGACTTTGTGCTGCTGCAGCACTGCATCCTCATTGCTAGCACAGGATATGTTTTCCACTGCTCAGAGGGGAAACTGAGGCCAGGGGGACTGCCTTGCAGTGCAACAAAACTGCAACCACCCCTCTTCAGGGAGGCATGGCACTGTGGTCAGTCCCACTCCTTCCAGCTCCCTGCACATCCGTCTGTCCATCCATGGGAAGGATACACATCTCTTGGGCTGAGAGCGATGCCTCTGTCCTTGGGCCCCCGCGGGCCGTAAACATGATGTCATGCGGCAGCACACACAGCCCGCTCTGTGCACGGGTCCCCGAATGGGCTTCGCAAGTTCTGCGTGGGAGGCATCGACCATGGCCCACAGCCAAGGGAACTGGAGTCAGAAGATAAAATCAGGTTTGCTTTGGGCTGGAGCAAACAGCCTTTTGCAGGAGGAGTAAGGTTTAGGGAGAGCAGCTGGAGGGGGGAGACACCTCCCCATCTTGGAGAGTTTTTTGGGGAGCAAAGGGGATGGACGACGCTCCAGGAAAGCCCGGGCTGGTTTTGCCAGTCCCAGGTTGGCTCCCTTAGCGCCTACTTGACTTAGAATAACTCCATAGGCACTTGAAGTCACTAATCAGCCAGGACCACTTGAGAGCAGCCTGGGGCTGCCTCCCGTCTCCTGCGATAACGGGATGCCAGCCCCGGGTTTGCTCCGGCATCCTGCCCTCACGTCCTCGGGGAAAGGTCCTGGCCCACCAGGGTCCCATGGGGCACAAAGAAGGGGGAGCCCAAATCAGAGCTTACTGTCAGGTGCTGAGCCCTGTGTAGTGGTCATGGAGAACACACCATTGTCCTGTTTGATTTACCTCTTGTTTCAAAAGCTTTGTGCTGTCCCCAAGCCCTTGCCCGGATCTAAGGGTCAGAGAGAGGGAAATGAGTGGAAGGGGACCTTTGGGAGAGGGCCAAGAGGGTCCCACTTGAACTCTCTGTGTGGGAGAGGAGCATTTGTCTCCAGGCCTGGGATCTGTCTACATCCCTCTTGATCTTCCCATGTCCCCCCTGTGCAGCCCCACTAGCCCCAGCATGGCTCATGACTCAGGCAGTGACACCGTGCTGACACACAGTTGACGTGACAAGCCATCTCCAGTTAAATGCTTTGGGTTGTTTACAGTCCTCGGGACCCAGGCTCAGCCTTCTCACAGCCTGGGCTTTCCTGGGGGTGAGTCAAGGGATGCCCTCCCCTGGGACACCCCACTTCCACCTCACCAGCTGTGGGAGAGCAAATCAGGGTTAGAGGATGCAGCCCTGGGAAAAATTTCCAGCTCCTGGGTGACACTGCTCAAGTCACGTAAAGAAGTTGTCCGTTCATCCCAGCAGGACCAGCAGCAGCCAGGACCTTCCATGAGCAGTGTGTGGTGGATGGGTTGAGGGGCAGAGCAGCGGGGGGGGGCCACGGTGCCTGTATCTGCATCCACAGGTCCCACTGGTGAGATGAGTTCAGACCTGACAATACATCCGTGGAATGAATAGGGTTGCAGCAACTCTGGGGCAGAGTGACACACAAGATGGGACTTGCCACCCTGAGTTCCACATCCCCATGGATAAAGGCAGCATTTGCTCTCCCGCCTCTGCTCTGCCTGCCGCCAAACTGAGCTGGCCCCGCATTGGAGGACCTCCCGGGAGCTGGCGGTGCCCCCGGCTCCTCGCGGCATCCTCCGGTGGAGGATGTGTCATGGCCCAGCCGCTTCCCTTCGGAAGTCCCCGCCGAGCGGCTCTGGGAAGGGGGTGATTCACCCGACCCTGCCACACTCCCTTCTGCACGGCCTCCCCCACAGCCCTAGCTGGCAGCGGCCCCGGCGGAGCCCCCGGCAGGTCCACGACGCCACTCCCTCCGTCCGAGGGAGGGGAGCACAGCCTAGCGGCGGGAGCGGGAAGTAGCCAGAATAACGGTGTCCCCTTCCCGAGCGTGCTGCGGGGGCATCGGGGACCGGCCCGGGGAGCCGCTGCGGTGGTCCTGCACCCGGGTCGAGATGACCCCAGTACCTGTTCTGGCGGAGTGAAAGATGGATGGATGGATGGATGGATGGATGGATGGATGGATGGATGGATGGATGGAGAGCAGTCCTACAGAGAAGGACCTGGGGATACTAGTGGATCAAAAATAGTGTATGATCTGACAATGTGCACTTGCAGCCCAGTAAGCAGATCGTGTCTGAGACTGGAAAACAAGAAGCATGGCCAGCAGGGTAGGTCAGGGGAGGTGATGCTGCTGCTCCACTCCACACTCATGAGAGCCCACGAGTGGAGTGCTGCATCCAGCTCTGGGGTCCTCAGTGCAAGAGAGACATGAACCTGTTAGAGCGGGTCCAGAGGCCACAAAACTAATCAGGGGGCTGGAGCACCTCTCCCATGAAAACAGGGGATTTCGGGTTATTCAACCTGGAGAAGGCACAGGAACATCTTATTGCAGCCTTTCAATACATGAATGGGTTTATAAGAAAAGGGAAGAGAGACTGTTACTCTTTTTGCAAGAGGTGGTGGTTTTAAACTGAAAGAGGTGGAAACGCAAGTGGAAACGCGTTTACAGCGGGTTAAGAGGAGCTGAGACGTCCCCTGCCGGGGGGAGCGAGAGCCTGGTGCCTAGACACCAGGAAGCCCCCCAGCAGTCCTGTGTCCGAGGCTCTCTTGCTGTCCCGGCTGTGGGCCTGACCGGTGCAGGGCAAGCGGGAGAGCTGGCTCTGAGCAGCCATGAGATGGCAGCAGGTGCTCACGCTTGGCTGTCCCAACCTGGGGTGCCTAAGGGGTGACTACAGGCAGAGGAGTGCCTAGGTCCCGGGCCGGCTGGCAGAGAGCTCACAAGGCATCAGTCTGGGACACAGCGCAGAACACCCCCCACCTCCCGGTGAGGCAGGACCGAGAATGGGAACAGCCCAACCTGAGGGCACAACCTGCCTGTCCAGGACCTTGAACCCACCACCCGATAAGAGTGGTTAATGATCAGCACTGGGATGTCCCAGCCAGAGACGTGGTGCCTGACACTCCAGGAGGGACACCTGAACAGAGCACTGCCCCACTGCTCCAGGACCTGGTGCCAGTGCCAGGCTGGCTAGAGGGGACATGTCCTGCATCCATGGTCCGACACTACCACAGCAAGGTCCTGCTCATGGGCTGGACAGCTTGACCTGCACCAGGCTGAGGCAGGAGTTGGTGCTGTTCTCTCCCTCACATAAAGACAAATCAAACCTGCCTCTGGTTGTGTTGCCAGCAGCCACAGTGGGCATACCAAGGTCTTCCTATCTGTGATCCCAGCTGGCAGCACCTGGAGGAAGTGCTAAGAGAGGCCTTGGGACATCTTGGACCCAGCTCCTCAGGGCACTATCCTGCACTGCTGGGGGACAAGGCAGGCACAGGGAGATGACAGGCAGGAGACAGAGGCAGGGCAGGAGAGCTTAGTCCATAAGGGCAAGTAGCCCTCAAGAGCAGGCCCAGCCATGAGCCTGGTGCTGATGCAGGGTGTGCAGGGTCTGGGATGTGGTACCCAGTGCCAGAGCGCAATGCTGGTGCTGGCACACATTGTGCCGTGCCTAGTGCAGTGCCTGGTGTCAGTGCCTGGTGAGCAGTGTCCATGTGCCATGCCCAGTGTGTAGCACCTGGAGCTGGTACCAGTGCTGGTGCCACATGCTGCGTTGCGCCCAGGGTGCTGTACCTGCTGTGCCATGTATCAGGGACTGGCTGCCAGATGCCTTGTGCATGGTGCCATCATGCACAACACGTGGCACTCAGTCACTGATACATGGCACTGAGTATCGTTGATGCCAGTTCCGAGTACCTAGCATCCTGTGCATGCCGTGTGATGATGCTGAGCAGTGTCCAGCGTCCAGTATTTGGTGTATGGGATACGGTACCCGCGGTGCTGTAAGGAGCATCCAGAACACTGCAGCCGGTATCCATGGCCCGGTAGCAGGAGCGCAGCAGGCGGCACAAGGTGCGCGGTATGCACTGCCCGGTGCCCGCGGAGCAGCAGCCCCGTACCCGGTGCGCAGCAGCCGGCACCGCGGCCGGTACCCGTTGGGCAGCGCACGGGGTGCGCGATTCTCCATTCGCAGTGCGAGGTACCCAGTGCGCCGTGCCCGGTGCGCGATGCTCAATCCCCCGTGCGCCGTGCCCGGTGCCGGTGTCCGGTTGCCGCCCCCGCACCGCCCCCCGCACCGCCCCCGGTGCCGCCCCCCGCCACCCTCGGTGCCTCCCCGCCCCGCTCCGTCCCGTGCGCTGCCGACGGAGCATGGCGGGCCCGAGCGGCGGGGCCCGGTGGCCGCTGCTGCCGCTGCTCCTGCGCCCCCGCCCGCCGCCCTGCAGCAGCCCGGGACCGCCGCGCAGGACCGGGGGCTCGGCGGCGGCGGCGGCGGCGGGGCCGGCGCGGCTGAAGGGACCGGAGGATCTACCGGGGCCGGGGCTGCTCCGGACTTTCGTCTGGCTGTTCCTGCGGGGCTACTTGCTGCACACGCACCGGCTGCAGGTGCGCCGGGACAGTCCGGCCCGGGGGCTGCGGGAGTGCGGGGGTCGGGGTGCCTGGGGGCCTGGGGACCGTACACGGGGGCGTGGATGGGGGGGGCTGAGATAGGTGCGTGGGATGGAGGGGCTTCCGGGTGGGCTGCAGGGAGGATGCTGTACCCTGGGGAGGCTTTGCAAGGGAGGGAGTGGGTACGGGCCGGGGACAAGGGGAGATGGGCTCCAGGGAGGGGGAGAGCCACCAACAAGTGACGGCAGGGAGTTGAGCGGGGGCGGCAGAGCAGGGAAGCGGAGGGGCAGGGCAAGGGGGAGCACCCCGGCATCGTAGGGTGGTGCTGTGGCCAGCAGTGTGGAGAGAGGCAGCAGAACTCGGTGACCCCGGGAAGGTCCAGCCAGCTCAGGGCTGCCTCAGCATACCCGAGACGGCCGGGCAGTCTTAAGGGCAGCGGTTCGGGGGCACATCACGGGGTCCTGGCATCTCTGGCTCACAGCTGTGACAAGCTGGAGGGGCAACCGTTTGGGGAGCATGTGCCCAGGGAGGTTTTTGGGCAGATGTTACCCAGGCATGCAGAGGAGGGATAGACAGAGGTGTTTGTTTTCTTCTGTCAACACTTCCTCATTCTTCGGATGAAGCAAGCAATGGGCTTGGCTGGCTGCAAGCCAGGCAGCATCTTCCAGCCCTCTGGAGCTCTGACCGGCCAGAGAATCATGTGGGATCATGCCTCCCTGGCATCTCAGTGCACCAGCCACTGCTGGTTGGAGAAGAGGTTGTCACAGGGCAGTGGGATCTCAAGAAGTCATGCGAGCTCCCTCATGCTCCCTCCTGCCCCTGGGACTCTGAGCACAGCTTGGCTTTGCAGAAAGATGCCCACATGCTCTGGAGGTGCCTTTCTCCAGATCCCAGCAGCTCTGGATTCTTTCAGCCCCGCTCTCCAAGGCCTGCACTGTGTCAGGTCCTTGCTGCCATCAGATGCTGGTGGGCAGGCTTCAACCCAGGCCACAGCTGCCCCATGCCCAGTAGCTGCCTGCTGGGGTGGCTGTCCCTCCCCCTCCTGCTGCCACCATGCACGAGGAACGTCTCCCTGTGGTGACGAATCCAGCTGAATCCAGGCACAGGCTGCGATGCAGTCAGTCACCAAGGGAGATTGTACCACGTGCATCCCCGCAGCCACGGGGAATGGGGATCAAGGCTTCCCTACTAGGCCCCCCTCAGCTCCCCATGCTTGGCCATGCTCTGCAGGGGCTCTGTCAGTGCCTGCCTGGGATGGAGATGCCATGTCCCCTTGGGCACGGCCCTGTGCAGATCTACTTGCAAAGGGGTGCCCAGCTGCCCCCAAGGAGGGGGGCATAGTGCTCCCTGGCAGGGAGGCAGGCATGGAACCTTTGGGTGCAGCAGAGGAGAGAGGAGCTGCAGCCAACAGAGACCAGAGCAGGGCTGATGCTGTGGATGTCTCCTAGCTGATTTGTGAGCCTGTGGCCCCCGGCCATGCCCCAGAGGTGACAGCCTGCTCTGGGAGCAGCCCAGTCATGTCCTGGCCTGGCTCTGCCCTCCCACTGCTGATCATTAACCACCCTTTTGAGTGGTGAGTTCAAGGACCCACTCAGGGACCATTGTCCCCAGGTTAATCAGAGCTGAGGCCATGCTGGAAGCAGCAGGACTTGGACCTGCTGACAACTGCTGCAATGGTCCTGTATCGCATCACAGACCTGTGTTTGGCAGTTGTCCTTGTCCCTGCTGTCCTCTTTTGGTCTTCCTTCCCCAAAAGACCCACCAGGCTCCCTGTGTATCTCTGGGATGGGTGAGGGGCATGCCAGTCTGCACTGGGAGTCAGTGCCTGGTGTGCTTAGTGCTGGCAGATGTAATGCACCTGGAGACACCAGCACAGGCCATCTGCAGAGCACTTCAAGGATGATGCCAGCTTGGAGAGTCAGGGGCAGGTGCTTGAGCTCAGCTGGCGCTGGGAGGTCCACAGGATGGATGCAGAGGGTGCTAGGTACATGCAGGGCCAGCACTGGGGCAGGGAGGATCTGATCCAACTCCTGTCCCATTCACCCTGCCATGCTTTGTGCATTGCAGGTGATGTCCCGACGCCTTTACGGCCCTATCTGGAAGTCGACCTTCGGGCATTATAGGAACATCAACATTGGGAGCCCAGTGGTGCTGGAGCAGCTGCTACGGCAGGAGGGTAAATACCCCATGCGGAGTGACATGGCCCTGTGGAAGGAGCACCGGGACACTCGCAGCCTGCCCTATGGACCCTTCACTGAGTGAGTCCTGTCCTGGCTGTCCTCTGTGGGACAGCACACATCTCCTGTCCCTTCCTTAGATGCCTAGGTGGCAACTTGCATTGCTCCCTCTCCTGCAAGGTGCATGTCCCCACCGAGGAGAAGGGCATGGCCATGCCCATGGTGGGTGGAAAGACCTCTGGGGTGGTTCCAGGCTGGAGTTGGGAGTGTTGGGACACTGCTGCCAACCACTGCCCCCTGTACATCCGTACACCCAGCACTGAGCCTTGTCCCCATCCAGGGAAGGGGAGCGCTGGTACCGCCTGCGCCAGGTCCTCAACAAGCGGCTGCTGAAGCCCTCAGAGGCAGTGCTGTATGCGGATGCCATCGGGGAGGTGGTGTCAGACCTGATGGTGCGGCTGCGGGAGGAGCGGAGCCGCAGCTCCTCAGGGGTGCTGGTGGAGGACGTGGCCAACCTGCTCTACCGTTTTGCCCTCGAAGGTAGGGGGTTCTTCCTCCTCACCCCTGCCCTGCCCCACTCTTCCCATCCCCCCAGAGGTCTGGATACTGTCTGTCCTCCACAGGGATCTCCTACATCCTCTTCGAGACCCGCATTGGGTGCCTGAAACAGCAGGTCCCTGCCGAGACCCAGCGCTTCATTGACTCCATCAACCTCATGTTCAAGAACTCCATCTTCGCCACCGTCCTGCCCCGATGGAGCCGCAAGGTGCTGCCCTTCTGGGACCGCTACTTGAACAGCTGGGACACCATCTTTGCCTTCGGTGAGCAGTGACGAGGGGGACCCAGCATGGTAGGATTGGACTCCCTAAGGACACTCAAAAGTGGAGCAGTCCCTGGCCACATGTCCTTTTGGCAGCCCTCACTCTGTCAGCTCTGGGTCCCGCTCTCTGTCCCTGCAGGCAAGACCCTGATTGACCGAAAGATGGAGGAGCTGGAGGGGCAAGTAGAGCGCGGCAAGGAGGTGTCCGGCTACCTGAGCTACCTGCTGGCTAGTGGCAGACTCAGCCTGGATGAGGTCTACGGCAGCGTGGCCGAGCTGCTGCTGGCTGGTGTGGACACGGTGAGAGCCAGACAGCTGCTGCCAGGGGATTCCTGCTGAGCTCCATGCCCAGGGGAACCCACAGGGCCATGCTCAGCCCAGCCTCTGCAAGCTCTGGCCTGGTGGCTGGGAGGCTAATGCTCCCCAGGGGCAAACCCTCAGGAATCAGTCAGCTCAATCCCTGTCTTCTGCTCTGCTCCCTGTCATGCTCGCCATCCCACTTTCCCCTGCGCCTGCTACCCCTCACCCCTGACTTTCCTGCACACCAGAGCAGGGGTTCTCTGGTGCCATACTGGTGCTGTGCTTGGTACAAGGCTGCTCAGGTACCAGCCGCAGTTCTCTCACTCACCTTGGTTCTCCACTCCCCCAGACCTCCAACACACTGTCCTGGGCCTTGTACCACCTCTCCCGGGACCCAGGCATCCAGGAGACCCTGTACCAGGAGCTGAAAGCTGTTGTGCCTGCCGACCGCTTTCCGGCTGCTGAGGATATCCCCAAGTTGCCGATGCTTCGGGCCATTATCAAGGAGACACTGAGGTACAGCCCAGCCTTGCCCCTGCCCCAAGGTCCTGGTCATCAGCCCCTTCTCCGGGGAAAATACACCAACCAGGCGGTATGGGAGGCTGAATTTCAGTCCCTCAGGACCACATATATCCACCTCCTCCTTAGGGAGCTGCTTAGCAGCAGGAGGTGCTCCCCCTTGTCCTGCCTGCAGCTCTCTCCGTCTGGGATCTCCAGATGGGTCCTGCTTCACCACTTATTCTCCCCATATCCCAGGGTCTACCCCGTAGTGCCCACCAACGCCAGGGTCTTCTATGAGAAGGACATTGTCATCGGAGACTACCTCTTCCCCAAGAATGTGAGTAGGGGCTGTGGTGTGGGGTTCCCCGCTGCGCTTAATGGGGCTGGGTCTGGTCATTAACCCCCACTTACTGCCCTGCAGACCCTCTTTGTCCTGGCACACTACGCAATGTCCCACGATGAGACCTACTTCCCTGAGCCTGAGCGATTCCTGCCCCAGCGCTGGCTCCGCGGATATGGGTCCCCCCACCACCCCTTCAGCTCCATCCCCTTTGGCTACGGGGTTCGCGCCTGTGTTGGACGCCGCATTGCTGAGCTGGAGATGCACCTGGCCCTCGCCAGGGTGAGTAGGGACCCCTCCACTCTGGTTATCTTGCCATGAGCTGGGATGGGGGCCCCAGGGAGTCCCCAAGGCACTGCCACTCCCTTTCTTCCCACAGATCATCCAAGCATTCGAGGTGCGGCCAGACCCCCGTGGCGTGGAGGTGACATCTGTGTCCCGCATTGTCCTGGTGGCCGACAAGCCCATCAACCTGGAGTTCATTGCTCGCCCGGAAGCCCCCTGACTGCACATCCACCCCTGACCCTGGGTGCCAAATGGAGAACCCCCGCTGCCCCACAGGGAGGGGCAGGCAGGAAGGCAAAACCGTCCTCTGCCCAGATTGGGTCGGGGGGCTCCCAGCCCCACTGTGGGGAAGAGGGAGAGGATAAGAGATTGCCCCCAAATTGCCCCTGGGGCACTAGTAGCCCCCTACCCCAAATCAGCGGGAGGCTTAGGGAACTGCTGTGCCTTTCACACACTTTAGGGGGTTGTGTCGCCCCCATCCCATGCCCAGCTGGGCTGTGTTGGGGACCTGGGAGCTCTGTCAGGGCAGGGGGGAAGCAGGGTGGGGTTTTGCAGCCATTTGGTGTCTCCTTCGTCCTGTCCTTGTGTAGCTGCGCGTGGATCTGTGCCTGGAGCCAGGACATCTGGGTCTTTTCTGAACAGCTGACCTTGGCCTCAGAAGCTTCTCTGTTCCTCAGTTTCCCCCATGCCTCCAAGGGGAGGGTTGAGTGCTGGCCGGGTTTGGGGTTTGCACCTCTCCCAAGGGGCGGAGCTGGGAAAGCAAAGCAATAATGCAGCTCGTCCCCAGTGAGGGGAAGAGGCCTGTCACCACCCAGCACTGGTATCATGTCCCCTGGCAGAGCCAGCCAACACAGGAGGGGTGTTTAGCACCCGGGACCTTCCACTATTAGCCACTGTTGCACTGAGATGCTCTTATGGGGTCACGGGAATGGCAGGGCTTGCTCCATGTGAAGCAGGCAGAGAAAGGTCAGCTCGGCACCCCCCATCCTCAAGTGGGAGCTGATATCCAGGGCAATCACAGGGGCTCAGAGCTGGTAGCAGCCACAGACAAGGGATGCATTACCAGGGTCCTGGGGCATGGGACACCCTAACAGTGAACCACTCTCACCTTCCTACTTCTTGGACTAAGGGAAGCAGCAGGCAGAAACCTTGCTGGCACCAAGGCTGCTGTGCTTGGGGCATCCCTGAAGGGCCCTCCCACCACCACTGTAATCAAGGCTGCATGCCCTGTTTCCCTGTCACCTTGGCTCTACCCCCTGTGCCCATGCCACCCTTGCTGGCATTCCAGGCTGGGTTCCCCAGCCCTGCCAAGTAGCCAGTATCCCTCTTCCAAGCCCTGCTCTCTCCAGAGCAGCTATGCTCAGCTTTAACCCAGAAAAGCAAGAGGCAGTTCTTGGATCAGGCTACTTTGTTACAACGAGGCTGAACAGACCAACAAATAAATAAGTATCCCCTTCCCACCCCAAAACGTGCACAGGATCCCCACGCAAGTGCCCATCCTGGTGCCAGCTTTTGCACAGGCTGTGCCTCTGCCAGGGAGCTCCAGCCCCATGTGACCCTACAATAAACAAGCCTGTGTGTGCAGCTGAGCCTATGCTACCAAGCACTGGGCACAGACGGTGGGACTGTGTTCACCAGGAGGGAGCCACAGTGGAAATGCTCGAATGCAGCAGTGGGATGGGAGCAGAGTGACCAGGTCTTCTGGGGCTCTGTGGATCTCTGTGCCCAGCCACAGGCATGTCATGGCTCCTCCAGCACAGTGCCCATTGAGCATCACTGTGCTCACTGGCAGGAGGTACCCCGGTGACCCTTTTTCCACCCTTTCTGCCTCCCCAAGGCTGACAGGATCTGGCCCTGGAGTCAAGACGAGCCCCAGGACTGGGGTGAACAGGCAGATCCTCCCTGCAGAGAACCTTCAGGCCAAAGCCTCCTTCTCACGGGCCATGCAAGAGACCCCTGAGTCAAACAAGACAGTGGCACTTCCTGGTGTCTTCAGAGCAAGGATCGATCGATGCCTGCAAGGCAAGAGAGCATGCGAGGCCATAACCCTAAAACAGTGCTGGACTGAGCACCCTGTGGCATGGCCCTCCCAACCCATCCTGGTGGACACTGGGGTCGTGCCTCTATTCCTGGCTTGGATGCAAGCTCTGGGCTACGAGGGAGGGCAGCTGGCCTGGAGAGGGCCCCCTGGAGTTCCTGATGCAGCCACCCCTGTGGGCACCAGGAATGGGGTAAGCGAAGATACCATGACTGGGAAATAGGGGGAAGGGGCTTGTCTCACTTGTGGCTCACACACACCGCTCCCTGTCCCCTCTTGTGCAGAGCAGCTGGGCACTGCTGGTGGAACTGGTGGACATGAGGATGTCCCAAGCCCATTACCCACCACTACCCCAAAAAAAGTATCATTACCTTTGGAAAGCAGATGGGACCCAGGGCCAGCTCCCTCCTTCCTATTTCACCCCTAAAGAGCTGCCACAGTGGGTGCAAACACAATGCCCACCCATCACCAGTGAGGACTCACCAGGCAGTGGGTGAGCAGACCCAGCTGCAGGCAATCAGGCAGTATGGTCCCAGTGCCACCTGAGAGTGAGCCCTGTCCCTGGAGCAGGCAGTTTTGGGGCTGCTGCAGGTAGAGAGGGTTTGGGGGCCTCTGCCAGCCAGGGCCCATGGGTCAGGCATGGTGTACACATGGCTACTCGTGGGCAGCATGTCATGAGGGTGCAAGTGGAGGAATGGCACTGGAGGTGCTCAGATCTCAGGGTTTGAGGTGAGATCAAAAATATGCTTTTGTCTTAGGGTGCATCACACCCCAAAACCCTCATCCAGCCCAAAACCCAGAGACCTGCAAAACCTGCATTCCATTCACTGCCTGAATGGGAGTCTAGGGGAGCTGTCTCCATGGCAAGTGCCCCCATCCCTCCTCATGGACACCAGGGGTCCCCCTCTGATTCTTGTGTACCCCAGGACAAGCAGCATCTGGGTCCTGCTGTCCCCCCTTGGGCACCCAGCGCTTCCAGACCCCAGCCCCAGCCTCCTTCATCCCTCAGGGCCAGTTTGGCTGGGGTGGAGGCAGGTGGTCTGAGCAGGAAAGTGGCAAGGTGCAAGTGACCCAGTGTCATGAAGGGAACAGGCCCACAGTGACAGAGGACAGCGCCTACCTGAAGTGGAGAGAAATGCGGAGTGCAAGTGGAGAAAGATGGAGTGCCGTGGGCTAAGAGTTAAGAGCATCGATACCTGCGGGAGTGAGCACAAGGGCCTGGAGGATGTCGGAGAGGGAGACGATGCCCCGCGGGTACCGGTTCTCATCTACCAGAACCAGGCGATGGACCTGTGGGTGCAGGCAGACCATCATGGGCACGCTGGGCAGCTGGCAGGGGTGGCTGTGCTGGCACAAGGCACCCCAGCCACTCACCTGCTCCTTGGCAAATCGATCAATGATGTCCTCCATGGGCTCATGGGGGTAGCAGGTGATGACCCCCTCCAGGCAGGTAGTGCGCTGCCGCAGTGCCTCCCGCACACTGATGTCCAGGTTGTTATAGGTCTTCTGGGCTGCCAGGTGCTGTGGGAGGTGTGACCCCATTCAGCACCCCCGTGTGTCCTCATACCCCGTTGTGGCAACACAGAGGGAACACTGAGTCCTGGGGATGAACTGAGCAGATGTGCACTGGCATGGGCAGGACATTGCATTTGGGATGGGTTTACACAGGCACAGATAAGTGTGAACACCCCCACCAGTGCATGCAAGGGGCCACACTTGTGTTCAGGCATGCAAACACACAGGGTACTCACAATGACATCAAACCGGGAGTACAGGCCAACCACTTGCCCTGCAAAGAGAAACAGGGCAGGAGCTGGGGAGGGGGACATGCCTTGGGGACATTTGCCATGTTCCTTGCACACCCCAAGCGGCAGCCCAAGAGCCAGGAGAGGGTTTTTGGATGGGGATGGGGATGGAGCTGCTGGCAGAGGGAGATGAGGGGGTCACTTTCCTCCTCCCCAGGTACCGGCATCATTGATGACAGGCAAGGCAGAGACACGGCGATCCACGAAGATGTCTAAGGCAGTGTAGATCGGGGCAGTCTCAGGCACAACAGCCAGGTCACGGAAGGTGCCAATGCACAGCTCCTGCACTGTTTTTTTCAGGAAGCGTGGCTTGGGAATGGTAGAGGCCTGCAATGGGTCAGGGCAGGGCTTGACTGGCACCTACACACATTTTGATACCCTTGTTTGTGCCCCTACGCACCTGCCATGTGTGTGCACACACAGCCCCGACACTCACAAAAATGTGGAGAAACTTGAGGATGCGCTTGTGTGTCAGGATGTGCAGGACATTGCCCGAGATGGGCTCGATGACAGGCAGGCGGTGAATTTTATGCTTGATCAGGGAGTAGACAGCATCGAAGAGGCTGTGGGTGATGGGGACATCGTGGTGGGATAGGGCTGCAATGCAGGCAAACACACACCCACCCCAAGGGGTGGACAGGCTCTCACCTATTGCTTGGGGAGATGTAGACCAACGGCTTGAAGGAGCCCTGCAGGTACACCTCTGCCAAGGGAGAGAGGTGGAAGGGGGGGTCCTCCAGCCCTCTCATGCAGCCCCACAACCCAGAGCTCACCACTATGCCCTGCACAACATCCTGCCCAGCCATCCCTATCACCCCATGATTTTTACCTCTCCAGGTCTCAATTTTGTGCTCCTCCACCTCATAGATTTGAACCTGAAGGTAGGGAAATGCTTTGGTTATGGGGGCTTATGGGGGACTGAGGGCACAGTGAGACACTACTCCTTTCCCCAGGCATCCTATCCCATCACCCTAAGCACAGGAATTACATTTTCAGTGCCAGGCAGACAGGCAAAAAGCAGATGCTGCCCTGGCCCAGAATCATCCCCTGGTCACAGTCCAGTGATGAAGAGGAGACCAGGAGAGGTGGGGACAGCCCCTCCCTGCCCCATGCATGCCCCGATCTCTCATGCTCTCCCCACCACACTCACCAGAGGTGAGCGGTAGTAACGGTGGAGGATGTTGATGAAGTCGGTGATGGTGAGCATCCCTGTGGAGACACGTGGGGCTGGCAGCACTGCCTGCACCCTCACTGCCGGGCCAGGGAGGGGGCCAGGCAGCACTGCTGGCACTCACCCACAAAGCTCTGTGTCTTGTTGTCCCAGAGAGGGGCAGCACGCACCCCGTTGGCCACCAGTGCCAGAAAGGCTTTCTTGATCTGCTGACAGAGTGGGGAGGGGATCAGGGGGTCCCGAGCCTGCTCCTCCACTGCCCATCCCCACTGATCCCCTGCTTTGTCACCTCCAGGGAGATGTCAAAGACGACAAGCTTGCAGCTGGTGGGTATGGCATCGTAGCAGCAGTGGCTCCTTAGGAAGTGCATGTAGACCTCAGCGTCAGGGCTCTGAAACTCACTTTCTGGGCCCAGTCTCAGTATCTCATTTCCCAGTGTGAAGGTGACAGATCTCCTATGCCTGTATTCTTCCTCCTCCTCTTCCTCCTCCCTGGGGCATAGAGCCTCTGGGAACCCTGCAGGAAAAGCCATCCCAGCCCCAGACAACGAGCTGAGATGCTGAGTCTCAGCAACCTCCTGCCTAGGGGGGAGCAGGGGATGCTCCCCACAGAGCCTCCCTGTTCCCTACTCCACAGGGGCAGCACACAGCACTGCAGTTCTCCAGCCTGGGGTGCACTTCAGCTGAGGAGTGAGGGTGATGAGGGGTATGGGCAGAGTGGGCAGAGGACCAGTGTACTCATCACACGACTAAGGCAGTCCCCCCCTCCTACACACCTAGGTTCTACCTGCTACCCACCTTCCTCCTTAGGGCAGGCAGCAGTATCCAGCAGCGCCACCTGAGAGGGCACACAGCAAGGAGGGGTCAGCAGGAGTCCAGCCTTTCCCCCACCCACGGATGCTGCCTGCATTCACCCTGTTCCAGCTCACCAGAGCCGGACTGTCCTTTCAGGGTGGGGATGTGGGCGGGGCTGAGCCCCCAGTCCCTCTTGGCAGCCCCCTGCCAGCGCAGGATCCCCAGAGCCCGCAGCCTCCATGGTGGCTCCAGCCCAGGGCACCCAGCTTGTTTCCCTGCTCTGGGGAGCCAGTGGGGGTCCCCAGAGCAGGGCAGGGCAGGGCATGAACGGCAGGACCTCCCGCCTTCTCTCTCTGCTGTTGGAGCCCAGCAGGTCCCACAGTGGCTCTGAGCCCATCCTCTCCCAGTCCCAAGGTGTAAATCCCGGTCTTGCTTCCTCCCGTGCCGGGAGCCTCGCCAGCCCCACTGGCTTCCCCCGGGGACCAGGTCCGTCCCAGGAGACCTACAATAATGAGGGGGTAGCCCCTGAAGGGAGGCCACAGGGCCGGATGTCTGACTCCGTTCTCCCCAGTCCCCAGGAGACCCTACCATAACACAGCAGCATGTGCAGAGGGAAAAGCAACCCCGGTCACAAACGTACCTGACAGAGCTAATGTTTACAGGCCACCCTAAAATAACGAAGGTACAGCGACTGCTCCCTAAGGAGTCCAGAGCCAGCCCCGGGAAGGAGGAGACCCAGCATACATATCCCCCTACCCTTCCCAAGGGTCTGGGTACAGCCGAGACAAGGGCGTCCTTGTCCCCTTGGCTGCATGTCCGTGGGAAGGGGCCCGGCAGCCCCCCACATTCCCCCACCTCGGGGATGGCCTCTCCGAGTGAGGGGCTATGGGACAGGACCCCCCACCCAGCCCGGCGGTACCTGGGACACAGCGGGGCCGCGGAGCCGCTCCATGCTGACTATCTGCGGGGCAGCGCTGCTATTCTGGGCCCGCGGCTGGCGTGGCCCTGGCAGATAGGGTGTCAGCGAGCAATGCCAGCCGTGCCCCCACCACCGCCGCGGGGGGGGACACGGCCGACACGGCCGGGTAGAGCCCGCAGCCCCGGGCTGGAGGGGGTGGCCGCGGCCCCGAGGATAGCGTTGGCCTTGCGGATCCGAGGGAAGGGGCGATGGAGGGGTGGCTGGGGACAGAGAGCGGGAGGACACCCCGCTTCGCGGATCCCCGTCCTCCAGGAGCGGTGCTCAGAGCCCTGCCCGCCCGGTGGTGCCCCCGCCCCATCGCGGGTGGGGGACACAGCGTGCCCCCCTCCCCGGAGGTGCTGAAGAAGGGCTGGGTCCAGTCACGGGCTGAGAGACGGTCACAGCGGCTGCGGACCCCTCGTCCTGGAGGCTGGCCAGCCCTGTCTGCCCCTGCCCGCCCTTGCCCGGGGTCCTGCTGCGGCTCGCTGTGCCCAGCCACGCCAGACCCACGGCGGGGGCAGCCCGACCTGCTAGGGAACTTCCTTCCTTGCCGCCTGCCCGCCCTCCGCCCGCTGTCGGCTCCACTTCTATTTCAGGGAGGTTCAAATAGCACCTTGGCCAGCTGTCGGGCCGGCCCGGGGCAGCGGTGGGCAAGCGGGCTGGTGGCTGCCGGGTCAAGGGGACAGGGCTCTGCCTGGTTTCAGGGGACAGCTGGAGACACTGGCCCATGGCGGAGTGCAAGGAATCCCCTTGTGCTGCCTCACGGCAGGCAGGAGGAGAAGGGACGAGGGCGAGAGCTCGGTACTGGGGTGACAGGAGGACACAGCGCAGCCCGGGCCCAGTGGCCCGTGCCCCGCAGCGGTGCAGAGGGCGATGGGGGCGAGCCGCTACAGCCGTGCCGTGCAGAGCAGCCTGGCTCCAGCCTGGCCATCGCGGGTGCTGGCAGCAGGGAAGGGGGCAGGCATCTCCACTTTCGGAGCTATTTTCAGGTGCTGGAGAGAAGCCGATGAGAGATGAGATTGTCACCAAGGAGACCGGAGAAACAGGGCCCAGTGCCGGGAAACGGGGGGCTGCAAGGAGAGGGGAAGGAAGGGCTTTCTGTAAGCCCCAGGGCCCACACCAGAAGCTCAGCATCTCCTCTAGCCTCCAACAACCTGCCCAAGCGGCCAGCATCCAGCTAGCAGGCTGGGGGAACATAACCCTGAACCAGCACCCAGCTCTTCCTCCCTCTACTGTAAGGCTGGACTGCTCTGTTCCCCTTGGTTACAGGTCCACAGGAGAGTCCCTAGGACATAAGGCAGTGATGCTGGGAGCTGCTCCTCCATGCAGGGGGGCACACACACCTGCCCCCAGGACAGCAAGAATTACCCCCTGCTAGGAGAAGGACAGAGAAAAAGGGGGGTGGTAGCACAAACCCACACTGTACCAGAGCTCAGTGAAGTCCTGTGGGAAGAGCTGAGCTGCATCCCAGACACAAAGAGATCAGGGAAAGAGAGACAGATGAGAATGAGGAGAGCAGCTGAGCGTTAAACTTTAATAAAAATCCTTGAGAAACAAATGGAAAATAGAGAGCAGAGCCCAGGAGAAGAGCATCAGCCTGCAATCCACGCACGTATGCTGCAGGGCACACCAGAGAGCCAATGAGCTCAGCTGTTCCATCCCCAGCAGCTCTACTGTCCCCACAACAAACTGCAGCCATGCTGCTACTCATGGTGTCTCTTGAGCAGAGAATGCTGGCACCGGCATTCAGAAAAGGTCCCAAGCCCTGCTCCTTCCAGAGGAGTGGGGTACCGATTTGGGACTTTTCTCCAGGACCTAGGCTGCAGCAGGGCAGGAGCACACTTGGCTGCCAGCAGCTCAGGACACAGAGACACAGGCAACCAAGGGCTCAGCCTATGCTGGTTGGGGACAAGAAGGGCAGGCTCAGCCGGCTCCCACACAGCAGATAAAAGGATTTAAAAGCAGCCTGGGACAAAGGCCTGACAAACCCCACTTCCTCAGGCTTTGCCATTTGTTTTGAAAACTGAAGTCACACAGCTCTCCTCTTCATCCAGTAAAACATTCCTCTCCAAAAACAGCCCCACA
Organism: Empidonax traillii; assembly: GCF_003031625.1. Taxonomy (NCBI): domain Eukaryota; kingdom Metazoa; phylum Chordata; class Aves; order Passeriformes; family Tyrannidae; genus Empidonax; species Empidonax traillii. The sequence goes on from NW_020955198.1 coordinate 1,254,856, forward strand.
AGCAAGTGTGCAGTGCAAGGGGCTCCCACAGTCCTTGCTCTACAGAGCCAGCTCCCGTCTCTTCCTTTGAGGTAGGTTGATGTGTCCCCAGTGGCTGCCTGGTCACATCACCAGGGTGGTGTCCGAGAGGCAGCCAGAAGGTCTCTGGTTGGCTCCACCAGTGCACTTGTTGAGAGGTAAGCTCTGAGTAGGGCTGGGCTCCAGGCATCTTGTGAGGTCCTCACCAGCTGAAGGGAAGTGTGTGCTGCAGGAGAAAGGAGACCCTGTGCTGCTTAGGGACAGTGAGAAAGGACCAAAAGGACCATGGTGCAACATTTACCTGCAGTATCATGACACACGAAACTCAGATACGGCTGCCAGGCTCACCTACTCCATCTCCCATCCCAGGCAGCACCACTCACCCCAACAGATATCCAAGATATTGATGGGGCTTCAGGACCATAGCTTGATCTCTCTGTTTGAATGTAAACCCAAGTCCATCCTGGCCTGGGCACAGGAACATGGATGAACTTCCCTGTAGCACCGGAGACAAGGGGTGTGCCTCCCCTCCACTTTGGCTCACCCAGACCCTGTCCTTCACCTCTCCGCAGGAAGCTCTCAGGGCCAGTAGCCCAGCTTTGCTCAGGGAAGCTGGTAGAGTGCAGCAGACCTGGGAGTGTCACTGCTCGCCCAACCCACGCTGCAGCTGAGCCTCTGCTCACTGCTAACCACATCAGTGCCCACAGAAGTGGCACAGTTCCCTATCAGGGAAACATCTTGTCAGCATGTCCTGACCATGACAGCCCTGAACGTTACTCAATCTGGCTGTTCTGGGCTTCACTCCCATCTGAGCTGGGCGCACAGTGCCAAGGAGACATGCCCAGTTATGCAGACATCATGCCAGACCCACCAGTTTGCTCTCCAGACAGCTGAGGCTGGCTTCAGAGCCTGAAAACCAACCTGCTCCTCTCCCCTTAAACAAAGCAGCTTTCCCTGCCATCCTAAAGCCACACTGTGAACACCATGCGTGTCACGGCCAGTACAAACTCACCCCAGTCTGCCCAGTTCCAGTTTGCTGAAGCCATTTGATTGAATGCTACTCTTCTGAAGTAAGAAAGACTTTGGCAACGACCACTACAGGAGGAGAGAAAGACAACAGAATGGTTATTTAAGTCATGGCAAAAATCCCTCAAGCCTGCTGTGCTCTGCCATAGGCTGCCCTAGAGAGTTTCAGCTAGAGCTGCCTCATTGCCGCACATCATCACTGCCACCAGACTGTTCCAAGAATAGCAAACAGAGCAGTCTTTGCTCTCTGACTAATGAATCCCTCTGCTGAAAGTGGGAGTAGAGCATCTCGAGGTCAAGAGTGGGTTTCTTTCAGTGCATCAGTCTGCTGTAAGGCACGGGAGTGACAGACAGAGATGACTCCCTCACAAAGGGGACTAAGGGGCAGGTCAGGTGCCAAATATGTAGGGCTGTACCCAGTGATATTCAGATGCAAAATACTTGGAGATCTGATATACTATTCATGACTTCATGTTAGTGGGAAATAGGGCAGCATGGGTTTTTCCAGACTCCTGGAGGCCTTGGCAAAGAAGGAAGAAGAAGGTAAACAGGTAAGGCAGGAATCAGAGGAAGCAGAAAAAGCAGGCTCTCTACCCAACTCTGGCAGGCAAACAAGCCTCTCTGACTACCTTACCCACAGTCATACATACCACCTGGGCCAAATCTGTCCCTGCCCCAGTGTGGTAGCCTTTGACACACCAATTCTTCAGCAGCTCCAGACCTGGAAGTGACAGAAGACAAGCAGCAAGAATGAACAGTCAGGTTTGCAAAGAGTTAAGCCTTCCCAGCTTGGGGCATGTAAATATGCTGCACTGACCACGCAGAACACGCTATGCAATAACTACTTGAACATGTGCCTGACTGCCAGCAAACACGGGGTAAATCAAGGGCGTTCACCCTTTGTATGAGCAAACACCAACGCACGGGCTGCTACAGCGCCTGCCTTCCTCCCAGGGAGCCAAGACACTCTGTGCAGCAGGCTCAGTGAAACAGGGAAACTGGGACAACACAGGATTTGCCGAATTAGACCACATTCACTGTCCCCCTGAGCCCAATGCTTGCCAACGGCAGCACCTGATTGGGGCTGCACCGGTGAAAGTTCCTACAATGCAAATGTAGAGCAGCTTTGCTGTCATCGTCCTCTTTCCCAGAGGAGGGCAGCTCAGGCAACCTCCTCCTCACACAGCACTGATCAGCTGCAGCATCCCAGTGTATCACCTCCTCCCTGCAGGGATCCATACAGAGCTCAATGTGAGATGAGACCTGCTCTCCATCCCTGACAGTGGGACCAAGCTCGTCACTAGTGTGACTGGAAGGGACCATTTCTCTCACTGCACACAAGACACGGTGCTCCAGAGCACAGTGAGGTCATCTTGAAACAGAGCCATGTGTTTGATTGCACTGACCAGAAATAACCCCAAAACACTGAGAAATCCAGGACTGCTCTCTTTCTGTTTTCTTTTTTAAGAGTCTTAGGGTCATAGCAGAAGCTGAAGTGCCTTGAGATTTAAGAACCAGTAGAGCAATGGCTAGGAACTTGATGCTGTCCAGCTGGGATTACTGTGGTTTGCTATACGATACCAGCCCTGGCTATAGGAGAAATCCT